>NC_136157.1:8849854-8860332 GCF_965212315.1 Lampetra planeri
CCATCATCACCATCATCAGCATCATCATCATCATCACCATCATCACCATCATCAGCATCATCACCATGATTATTGTTGTTTTTTATGGATGCTGCATTATTTTACTCGGCGCAATATCGCGATTTCTGTCATCATTACTCTAACCTGAAATGTTCATGTTTCTCAGGGAAACTGTTGTGCCATTTGCATTTTTATGCCTTTTTGCAATACGTTCTTTCACCAACATCCTCACTTTTGTTCAATATTAAAAATATAATTTCGTGATATACTCTACATTATGTGCTATGTAGCCGTGTTTTGTCTCAATGACCTATTTATTTTTAATTTCTCTCTTTCTGGCGACACCGTATCTTGCCTACGATTTTCCACGGCGCTTTTATCAAAGCGCTTCACGCACAATTATAAATGGTACATTAGTAATCGGCTGATGGTGCAAAGGGGATGATGGACTTGGAGTGTTGGGGAGGGCAAGGAAGGGCGATGATAGGGGAAGGGAGGGGCTGGCGAGGTTCACGACACGTCGTGTTTGCCAGGGGACCATGCGCTTGTCGATGAAACTCGATGCAAGGGCTTCTTAGCTCACAAGGCTACTTCAAAATAAACTGGACCGATGAAAGAGACGCCGCACGACAGGGATTGCGTTGTGCTTGACGGCTGCCACCCTCCACCCTCCCCTCCAGTGCTGTGATTGGCTGCGAGTCTCTTCCACTCGGACGCAATCGAGCGCAGAGAGAACTGCCTGGGGTTGGAACGGTGGTGCAGCGGTTAGCGCACTAGACTCCGAGCCCCCAGTGATCTGAGGGTGAGTCGAACGTTTGACTTACGATCCGTAGCTCACCGGCGTTGATTCAAGCCAGTCTGACTCTCTGCTGATGAGACAACGGGAAGTCGAAACCGCTCCAGAGTTCGCTTGATTTGAAATCGATGCTATTGAAATTTCGCGCTCCCAGAATGCCGTGCGTCGCGTTGATGACCGTAGCTGGACACTAAAGTGAGATATTTTTACGATTTTTATTTTAGCAGGTAAGGCCCCACTGAGCCATGTCGACATTTTTCAGAAGCGACCTAGCCTATAAATGATAGCTCAAAGAAGTGGCTTATCATGGCGTGGACATTTATAGCAGCCAATACTCTAAAACACACGTTGATTCTAAAATGTGGAGGTAAAAAACTGGGGGAGAAAAATCCACGCGACCACGGGGACAACACGAAAACTCTAAATACACAGCAGCAGGCGTCAGGGTCGGGATCGAACCCAAGACCTCCTGCATACCAGGCGAGGTAGGTAACATCTCCTAACCACCGTGATGATGTGAGAGAGAGAGAGAGACACGCAAACTCCAAATATGCAGCAGCAGGCGTCAGGGTCTGGATCGAACCCACGACCTCCTGCACACCAGGCGAGGTTGTTAACATCTCGCCAGCGTGATGATGATGAGAGAGAGAGACACGCAAACTCCAAATATACAGCAGCAAGCGTCAGGGTCGGGATCGAACCCACGACCTCCTGTACACCAGGCGAGGTAGTTGACATCTCGAACTGATCGAGGCGCGCGCGTTCCTTTGAGACACTCGTGGCTTATCGATTTCTTGCGTTGCTCAGTTTTTTTTTGTATCTTTTGAGAGCGATCATGCTGACTTTACATTTCCATTACCGCAGGGTGACATCCACCAACCGACTCGATTGGATTCCAACAGTTTTCTTAATCAGCGGCAGAATTTACTGGAGGGGGGGAGGGGTGGAGGGGCGGGGCGGGGTCGGTTGGGGGACAAACGGGGGAATGATTCAGGGCGGAAGACGAGGCCGCAGTGGTCAGGACCACTATTCAAATATGCTCAAAATGTTCCCCCCAATATATTGTGATTAGAATTTTGTTTTTGCTATGCTATGTAAATAAAAAAAAAACAATTTGATAAACATTGAAGACGGAAGCTTGTGTTGCCTCCGAAACGTCGTGATTTTTTAATTTTAATTTTACTTTTATTAATTTTAATTTTATTTTTTACCTACGCGACTTCACCAAAAAAACCTCAGAGTATGAATCCTTACAGTCACGAAAGCTTCAAATCTAGAATTAATACTCTCTTTGCGAGCTTTGTTAATGGTACCACTTGGCACGCACATTTCAGTTTAAGTTTCATTTATTAAGTAGAGCCCCGTGAGCCATGCTGCTCTTGAATCGGGTGCAACCGCATCAAACAAAAACATGAACAAAGGACATCTTAAGACTACGCGCAGCAGAAAAATCCAGGAAAAACCGGCAAAGTCTTCCAGACAAAGCACCGCATATCAATACTGTGTGCAAAAATCCCAGTGGGATGCAAGTCAAACAATAACACCCATATTACTTCCCTTCTACGTGACTTTACCGAAAGAACCAAGAAGACCCATACGACAATTTAGATTAATGTTATCAGTCTAACTCTGTACTACAACAAACAAAAATGGCTAAACCAAAACGTTTTCGAAATCACCAAAATAAAGCTATAAAAACAATGGAACAGTGATCATGGGAACTGCGATTCAACACAACAGATGCTCAACATACCGCACATACACACAGCCACACACCACGGGGGCTCCAATCCAGACTAGGCGGCATTTCTCCCTGGATTGTGTATGCTCTCCACACCGCCCAGCCCGTTCCGCATGGGTTTCCTCCCGGATTCCCTGGTTAAATCCCATAGCCAAGACAAACAACAAAACCCACACAATGTAGCTGGCGGTGGTTTTTTGCGCCGTGCTATAAACTCGGCAGCCGGGGTACGATTCGCGCTAAAGACCAGCGGAGAGTATCTGAACCGGTCCCAGGTCCTCCTCGAATGAGTACCTGGTGCGACGTGTAAGCATCACCACTCGGGAGATAAAAGCCACCCACCACCACGTGTGCCGTGCAGGCCTTCGTAGGTGCTCGCTAACAGTTTGTTCAGGCCACACGGGGGGATCTTTGTCTTTGTTATCATCATTCATATGGCTGCCACGAGGAAGGACCGTTGCCTGAAACGTCAACTATTCAAGATATATATATTTTGCACAGTTAGTTCTTTTGGTAAAGTCACGTAGGTAAAAAATGAAATTAAAATTAATAAAAAATAAAATAATTATAAAAATCACATTTTTATTTTATTAATTTAAATTAAATTTTTTACCTACGTGACTTTACCGAAAGAACTAAGAGTATGAATCCTTGCAGTCACGAAAGCTTCAAATCTAGAATTATTGTGCACAGGTGGTGCATTTGCCAGTCATCTCAGTCGTAGCACCAACGAGATCCTTCGACACATCACGTGGCCTCAAGGTGCACCTAGCCTGGCACAAGCGCCGTGATGAAGTCACCGCCACATCGTTGCGAACAGGGGGTGTTGTTGTTGTCTGTGCATGGCAGTCACCGGTTCGACCGTTAGAGCATTGCGTTCCTAACCTGCTCACCTGAATCCTGATTTGAAGCTTTCGTGACTGCAGGAATCCATACTCTTTGTTTCATTCGGTAAGTCACGTAGGTAGAAATAAAACAAAATAAATCATAGCAACACACGCCATCATCGCAGCACGATGTCTGCTGCCTTGTGGCAGCAAAACATCGTGCTGCAAGCAGCAGACATCGCTCACCTGAGCTTGATTTCCTAGCCGCGCTTAACTGTCGGTCACAAATATCTGAACCGGTTCTGGGCCGCCCGTAGGTAAACTTAGCCTTAAAAGAGCAGCTGGTGCGGTGGTGCGTAAACATTGGCACGGGGGAGACAAAGGCGGCTTAGGGGTGTGGCGCTGGCCACATCACGGCGTATGCAACTGAAACGCCACAAAGCCACCGCGTGACCTGGAACGCATGGAAACTGCCTCCCCTGAGCACATTGTTGGCGAGATCACCGATTCTGGTCTCTGCAGGCCTTCAAATGGCGAGCAGCACGTGGGGGCGTCTCCTAATTATATTCTTGTGTTTTTTCGGTAAAGTCACGTAGGTAAAAAAATTCAAATTAATAAAAGTAAAATAAAAAATAAAATAAAAATCACGACGTTTCGGAGGCAACACAATCCTCCGTCTTCAGGTGGCTTGTCTCGTTGTCTGTTAAAAACTCTAACAGATGGGTGGAATTCCTCCCCGTAGAGGGTAATAATTCTAGATTTGAAGCTTTCGTGACTGCAAGGATTCATATTCTTAGGTTTTTTCGGTAAAGTCACGTAGGTAAAAAATTAAAATTTAAAATAATAAAAGTAAAATAATGTCACCGCACGCCTCGTAGGGACCGAGTCTTTGAGTCGCAGTGAACCAAATTATTACGCCGATTCGATGTACTCATGTCTGATGCGGCTGTTGTTCACAATTGCACCGAATGAAAAAAATCAAAAGTTGAATATATGGCGACATTCACACGAGGACTCACAGCGCTTTACAACACGATCCCAGCAAAAGCCCTTGACATGAAAACAGAGAGGAAAACAACACCCCCTTGCATGGACAGATACGCAAGAGAAGATACTTGTGATTTTCAGACGAGCCCTCAAAACCTCGACTGACGGAGCGTCTCTAACGGACTGGGGCAAGGCTGGGGGGCCTTCGGGAGAAGGCTCATGAATCGAGATTCATTGTTGCACTGTACTGCTCTCCCACGTCTACGCTCCCACCCCCCTTTCGTCTAACAGCACCGCTGGCAAGCGAAGTGAAATGTATCGTCACGCAACTCCCACGATGGTCCGTGTGGAGCTCCTCTGGGCTCATCTCTGGCTTGCCACGTGTTCTGCTGCCCACCCAAAACCGAACATCGTTTATACTCAGTACCGCGCTGCAGCCTCCTGCAATGAAGTTTAACGCAACACCACCGGTGGCAGATCTCGATCCAAGATCAATTCCTGCAACCCGCCCAAACACAGACGCCAATTCCCGGACAGGTGACAATGCTGGTCGGTGGATGAGTGGCTGAATGATTGAGTGGGTCGATGGGTGAGCGTGAGCGAGCGGGTGGGTTTGACGGGTGGATGAGTTGCTGAGTGGCTTGGCAATTGAATGAGTGAGCGAAGGAACGAGGCCCTCGCAAAGCGGTGGATTTACAAAGATGGCTGTGCGTGCGCAGAGGCCGGAGGTTCGTAAGTCAGGGCCAGGTGGGGACGGGTGAAGGGCGTTCTTGTTCTCACCTATCTCCGAAGCCTCTTCCACGTCTTGCTGGTGCTGGCGGCTGTTGAGGAGGTCACGATCACAGTGGTGGTGGTGGCGGTGGTGGCAGTGGTGGCAGCAGCAGCGGTCGAAGCGAGCGGTGGTATCGGAGGTTTTGGCTGTCGCGGTTTGCGACCCCCCTTCTCGGTATCTCCTCGGCGCGACAAGCTCCCCCACTGCGCGCCCTCGGCTCGCGGAACGAGGTCGTAGCGCCTAGGGCGTGCCGCCCTCTGGACCCCCCCGCGAGAGCGTGGCACACGTGGGGGGGGGGGGGGAGTCTTGGCAAGGGGGGAAACGTGGAGAGGGCCCCCTTGGGAGCTCCACGGCGAGCCACCTCACTGCGCCCATTCATCCCTCGGAGGCACCTTCCTGCGAGCTGCGGTCACGCGGTGGACCTTTTGTTGTTTATTCCACAACGGCGAACTCCCCAGGTGACTTTTTTCCTTCTTTCTTTCTTTCTGACATCGTTCCTAAGACAGTGGACAAAGACGACGGTCAGAGAGATAGACAGAGACAGAGGGCATTTGGGATGGATTTGATTTCGGAATACATCGCAATGACGCGCCCCGTTATCCGCTAGACACGCGTGGATTCTTCTCCGGGTCCTCCGGTTTTCCTCCTCCACATTTGAGAATCAACATCACGCGTTTAGAGTATCTGGATGCGAAACATCGCCACGCGAAGAGCCACTTCGTTGAGCTATCATTTGTGATGTCCAGGTCGCTTCTGGACAAAAGCTACGTAGCTCAGTTGGCCTTACCTGGTAAAATAAGAAACATCACAAATAAAGTAACACGATACGATACTAAAACACGTATCACAGTTGGACACACACATATATATTGGACACGTTAGATACACGTTGGACACACCATGTTGGATACACGTTGGACACACCATGTTGGACACACGTTCGACACACGTGTTGGTCACATGTTGGACACACACATTGGACACATGTTGGACACACACGTTAGACACACGTGTATAGGCTATGCATGGGGCGGTGACGCAGCCAAAAGGTAGCGTGCACGTCGCTTGCCGCTTATAGAACACCCTGGTCATCACCGATATGGTGCGGGCCAAACCCAGACCATAGAAAAGATCCGTTCCGTCTACTTCACAGTGGGCCATGAAGGTCACGTGATCGCTTGGCAAACGAGCGGAAGGCTGGGCCGTGCCGGCGTCACGGTCCATCTTGAACCATCTCACCGACATCTAATTGCATATTCTTGGTCCTTTCGGTGAAGTCACGTAGAAGGGAAACAATAAAAGAATAAAAAATAAAAGATAATAAAATTCATTAGAACGCTGTCTTCCCGACAGCTCTGTTCTTCACCTGAGGACGGCTGCTTATGTTGTGGCCGAAACGTCGTGAGAATTGTAATATGTTTTATTTTTTATTATATTAGTGTTTCCCTTCTACGTGACTTTACCGAAAGAACCAAGAATATGAATCCATGCAGTTACGAAAGCTTTAAATCAAAATCTAATTGCATCTTTATATCTACAGAGCACCACCGCTCACGGCGCAGGATGACGACTGCTGCTCGTGATGGTGACTGCTTGCTGCGCGGATGAACACCGCGGTTAAGCAAATCACAGCAACGGCAGCCACGCACGCATGAGCATCGCGACCATACAAACCCACCCATACAAACCCACCCATACAAACCCACCCATACAAACCCACCCATACAAACCCACCCATATAACCCCACCCATATTACCTCACCCATATAACCCCCCCCATATAAACCCACCCATACAAACCCACCCATATAACCCCACCCATATTACCTCACCCATATAACCCCACCCCTATAAACCCACCCATACAAACCCACCCATATAACCCCACCCATATAACCCCCCCCCATACAAACCCACCCATATAACCCCACCCATACAAACCCATCCATATAACCCCACCCATACAAACCCACCCATACAAACCCACCCATACAAACCCACCCATACAAACCCATCCATATAACCCCACCCATACAAACCCACCCATACAAACCCACCCATACAAACCCACCCATATAACCCCCCCCATACAAACCCACCCATATAACCCCCCCCATACAAACCCACCCATATAACCCCACCCATACAAACCCACCCATACAAACCCACCCATACAAACCCACCCATACAAACCCACCCATACAAACCCATCCATACAAACCCACCCATATAACCCCACCCATACAAACCCACCCATATAACCCCACCCATACAAACCCACCCATATAACCCCACCCATACAAACCCATCCATACAAACCCACCCATATAACCCCCCCCCCATACAAACCCACCCATACAAACCCACCCATATAGCCCCACCCATACAAACCCACCCATATAGCCCCACCCATACAAACCCACCCATATAACCCCCCCCCCATACAAACCCACCCATACAAACCCACCCATATAGCCCCACCCATACAAACCCACCCATATAGCCCCACCCATACAAACCCACCCATATAAACCCACCCATATAGCCCCACCCATACAAACCCCCCCATATAACCCCACCCATATAACCCCACCCATATAAACCCACCCATATAGCCCCACCCATACAAACCCCCCCATATAACCCCACCCATATAACCCCACCCATATAAACCCACCCATATAACCCCACCCATACAAACCCACCCATATAACCCCACCCATACAAACCCATCCATACAAACCCACCCATATAACCCCCCCCCCCATACAAACCCACCCATACAAACCCACCCATATAGCCCCACCCATACAAACCCACCCATATAGCCCCACCCATACAAACCCACCCATATAACCCCCCCCCCATACAAACCCACCCATACAAACCCACCCATATAGCCCCACCCATACAAACCCACCCATATAGCCCCACCCATACAAACCCACCCATATAAACCCACCCAGATAGCCCCACCCATACAAACCCCCCCATATAACCCCACCCATAAAACCCCACCCATATAAACCCACCCATATAGCCCCACCCATACAAACCCACCCATATAACTCCACCCATATAACCCCACCCATACAAACCCCCCCATATAAACCCACCCATATAACCCTACCCATATAACCCCACCCATATAAACCCACCCATATAACCCCACCCATACAAACCCTCCCCATATAAACCCACCCATATAACCCCCCACCCATATAACCCCACCCATATAAACCCACCCATATAACCCCACCCATACAAACCCCCCCATATAAACCCACCCATATAAACCCACCCATATAACCCCCCACCCATATAACCCCACCCATATAACCCCACCCATATAACCCCACCCATATAACCCCACCCATATAACCCCACCCATATAACCCCCTGCATATAAACCCACCCATATAAACCCACCCATATAACCCCACCCATATAACCCCACCCATATAAACCCACCCATATAAACCCACCCATATAAACCCACCCATATAACCCCACCCATATAAACCCACCCATATAACCCCACCCATATAACCCCACCCATATAAACCCACCCATATAAACCCACCCATATAACCCCACCCATATAACCCCACCCATATAAACCCACCCATATAAACCCACCCATATAACCCCACCCATATAACCCCACCCATATAACCCCACCCATATAACCCCCTGCATATAAACCCACCCATATAAACCCACCCATATAACCCCACCCATATAACCCCACCCATATAAACCCACCCATATAAACCCACCCATATAAACCCACCCATATAACCCCACCCATATAAACCCACCCATATAACCCCACCCATATAACCCCACCCATATAACCCCACCCATATAAACCCACCCATATAAACCCACCCATATAACCCCACCCATATAACCCCACCCATATAAACCCACCCATATAAACCCACCCATATAACCCCACCCATATAACCCCACCCATATAAACCCACCCATATAAACCCACCCATATAAACCCACCCATATAACCCCACCCATATAACCCCACCCATATAACCCAACCCATATAAACCCACCCATATAACCCCCTGCATATAAACCCACCCATATAAACCCACCCATATAAACCCACCCATATAACCCCACCCATATAACCCCACCCATATAAACCCACCCATATAAACCCACCCATATAACCCCACCCATATAAACCCACCCATATAACCCCACCCATATAACCCCACCCATATAAACCCACCCATATAAACCCACCCATATAACCCCACCCATATAACCCCACCCATATAAACCCACCCATATAAACCCACCCATATAACCCCACCCATATAACCCCACCCATATAACCCCACCCATATAAACCCACCCATATAACCCCACCCATATAACCCCACCCATATAAACCCACCCATATAACCCCACCCATATAAACCCACCCATATAACCCCACCCATATAACCCCACCCATATAACCCCACCCATATAAACCCACCCATATAACCCCACCCATATAACCCCACCCATATAAACCCACCCATATAACCCCACCCATACAAACCCCCCCATATAACCCCACCCATATAACCCCACCCATATAACCCCACCCATATAAACCCACCCATATAACCCCACCCATATAACCCCACCCATATAAACCCACTCATATAACCCCACCCATATAACCCCACCCATATAAACCCACCCATATAACCCCACCCATACAAACCCCCCCATATAACCCCACCCATATAACCCCACCCATATAACCCCACCCATATAACCCCACCCATATAAACCCACCCATATAACCCCACCCATATAACCCCACCCATATAAACCCACCCATATAACCCCCCACCCATATAACCCCCTGCATATAAACCCACTCATGTAAACCCACAAGAAGACTGGGGATGGCCACCGCGAGGAGACGGAGTGATGAGATCATCTTCAGGTGGCCGGGGCGGATTGTTGCGTCGCAAGATCGTAAGATTAGTGGCCGCTTTGGGGGAGGCCTTCATCAATCATCATCCAGCAGTGGATTGACCATGGCTGACCTTGCGCGCTAGAGAGTGATGTTTCGGAACCACCCCCCACCCATCAAGGTGACTAGGCAGTGTCAGAAACTTCCCAAGGGGGGCAAGGGGTAGGGTGGGGGGTGAGGGGTTGGGGGCAGGGGGTAGAACGGGGGCTGGACGAATGGATGGGGGGGGGGGTCCGAAATATACATCTTTCAAAACAGGGCCCTACATTAACGAACAATAAAAACAACATTTCAAAGTTATTTTCTCGACTGAATATCAACAAAACTACAATTTCCGGGGGCATCAAAGTCTGGGG
>NC_136158.1:0-54304 GCF_965212315.1 Lampetra planeri
AAAAACGTGATTTGGAGGCAAAAACGTGATTTGGAGGCAAAAACATGATTTGGAGGGCAAAAATGTGATTGGGAGGCAAAAACGTGATTTGGAGGGCAAAAACGTGATTTGCAGGCAAAAACGTGATTTGGAGGGCAAAAACGTGATTTGGAGGCAAAAACGAGATTTGGAGGCAAAAACATAATTTGGAGGGCAAAAACGTGATTTGGAGGGCAAAAACGTGATTTGGAGGGCAAAAACGTGATTTGGAGGGCAAAAACGTGATTTGGAGGGCAAAAACGTGATTTGGAGGCAAAAAACGTGATTTGGAGGCAAAAACGTGATTTGGAGGCAAAAACGTGATTTGGAGGCAAAAACGTGATTTGGAGGGCAAAAACGTGATTTGGAGGCAAAAACGTGATTTGGAGGCAAAACATGATTTGGAGGGCAAAAATGTGATTTGGATGCAAAAACGTGATTTGGAGGCAAAAACGTGATTTGGAGGCAAAAACGTGATTTGGAGGCAAAAACGTGATTTGGAGGCAAAAACGTGATTTGGAGGCAAAAAACGTGATTTGGAGGCAAAAAACGTGATTTGGAGGCAAAAACGTGATTTGGAGGGCAAAAACGTGATTTGGAGGCAAAAACGTGATTTGGAGGCAAAAACGTGATTTGGAGGGCAAAAACGTGATTTGGAGGCAAAAACGTGATTTGGAGGGCAAAAACGTGATTTGGAGGCAAAAAGGTGATTTGGAGGCAAAAACTTGATTTGGAGGCAAAAACGTGATTTGGAGGGCAAAAACGTGATTTGGAGGCAAAAACGTGATTTGGAGGGAAAAAACGTGATTTGGAGGGCAAAAACGTGATTTGGAGGACAAAAACGTGATTTGGAGGCAAAAACGTGATTTGGAGGCAAAAACATGATTTGGAGGGCAAAAATGTGATTTGGAGGCAAAAACGTGATTTGGAGGGCAAAAACGTGATTTGGAGGCAAAAACGTGATTTGGAGGCAAAAACATGATTTGAAGGGCAAAAATGTGATTTGGAGGCAAAAACGTGATTTGGAGGGCAAAAACGTGATTTGGAAGCAAAAACGTGATTTGGAGGGCAAAAACGTGATTTGGAGGCAAAAACGAGATTTGGAGGCAAAAACATAATTTGGAGGGCAAAAATGTGATTTGGAGGCAAAAACGTGATTTGGAGGGCAAAAACGTGATTTGGAGGGCAAAAACGTGATTTGGAGGCAAAACGTGATTTGGAGGGCAAAAACGTGATTTGGAGGGCAAAAACGTGATTTGGAGGCAAAAACGTGATTTGGAGGCAAAAACGTGATTTGGAGGGCAAATACGTGATTTGGAGGCAAAAACGTGATTTGGAGGCAAAAACGTGATTTGGAGGCAAAAACGTGATTTGGAGGCAAAAAACGTGATTTGGAGGCAAAAAACGTGATTTGGAGGGCAAAAACGTGATTTGGAGGCAAAAACGTGATTTGGAGGCAAAAACGTGATTTGGAGGCAAAAACGTGATTTGGAGGGCAAAAACGTGATTTGGAGGCAAAAACGTGATTTGGAGGCAAAAACGTGATTTGGAGGCAAAAACGTGATTTGGAGGCAAAAACGTGATTTGGAGGGCAAAACGTGATTTGGAGGCAAAAACGTGATTTGGAGGGCAAAAACGTGATTTGGAGGGCAAAAACGTGATTTGGAGGCAAAAACGTGATTTGGAGGCAAAAACGTGATTTGGAGGGCAAAAACGTGATTTGGAGGCAAAAACGTGATTTGGAGGCAAAAAACGTGATTTGGAGGGCAAAAATGTGATTTGGAGGCAAAAACGTGATTTGGAGGCAAAAACGTGATTTGGAGGCAAAAACGTGATTTGGAGGCAAAAACGTGATTTTGAGGCAAAAACGTGATTTGGAGGCAAAAACGTGATTTGGAGGGCAAAAACGTGATTTGGAGGCAAAAACGTGATTTGGAGGCAAAAAACGTGATTTGGAGGGCAAAAACGTGATCTGGAGGCAAAAAACGTGATTTGGAGGCAAAAACGTGATTTGGAGGCAAAAACGTGATTTGGAGGCAAAAACGTGATTTGGAGGCAAAAACGTGATTTGGAGGGCAAAAATGTGATTTGGAGGCAAAAACGTGATTTGGAGGGCAAAAAACGTGATTTGGAGGCAAAAACGTGATTTGGAGGCAAAAACGTGATTTGGAGGCAAAAACGTGATTTGGAGGGCAAAAACGTGATTTGGAGGCAAAAACGTGATTTGGAGGGCAAAAACGTGATTTGGAGGCAAAAACGTGATTTGGATGCAAAAACGTGATTTGGAGGGCAAAAACGTGATTTGGAGGGCAAAAACGTGATTTGGAGGCAAAAACGTGATTTGGAGGCAAAAACGTGATTTGGAGGCAAAAACGTGATTTGGAGGGCAAAAAACGTGATTTGGAGGCAAAAACGTGATTTGGAGGCAAAAACGTGATTTGGAGGGCAAAAACGTGATTTGGAGGGCAAAAACGTGATTTGGAGGGCAAAAACGTGATTTGGAGGCAAAAACGTGATTTGGAGGCAAAAACGTGATTTGGAGGGCAAAAACGTGATTTGGAGGCAAAAACGTGATTTGGGAGGGCAAAAACGTGATTTGGAGGCAAAAACGTGATTTGGAGGCAAAAACGTGATTTGGAGGCAAAAACGTGATTTGGAGGGCAAAAACGTGATTTGGAGGCAAAAACGTGATTTGGAGGCAAAAACATGATTTGGAGGGCAAAAATGTGATTTGGATGCAAAAACGTGATTTGGAGGCAAAAACGTGATTTGGAGGCAAAAACGTGATTTGGAGGCAAAAAACGTGATTTGGAGGCAAAAACGTGATTTGGAGGCAAAAACGTGATTTGGAGGCAAAAACGTGATTTGGAGGGCAAAAACGTGATTTGGAGGCAAAAACGTGATTTGGAGGCAAAAACGTGATTTGGAGGCAAAAACGTGATTTGGGAGGGCAAAAACGTGATTTGGAGGCAAAAACGTGATTTGGAGGCAAAAACTTGATTTGGAGGCAAAAACGTGATTTGGAGGGCAAAAACGTGATTTGGAGGCAAAAACGTGATTTGGAGGGAAAAAACGTGATTTGGAGGGCAAAAACGTGATTTGGAGGACAAAAACGTGATTTGGAGGCAAAAACGTGATTTGAGGCAAAAACATGATTTGGAGGGCAAAAATGTGATTTGGAGGCAAAAACGTGATTTGGAGGGCAAAAACGTGATTTGGAGGCAAAAACGTGATTTGGAGGCAAAAACATGATTTGAAGGGCAAAAAATGTGATTTGGAGGCAAAAACGTGATTTGGAGGGCAAAAACGTGATTTGGAAGCAAAAACGTGATTTGGAGGGCAAAAAACGTGATTTGGAGGCAAAAACGAGATTTGGAGGCAAAAACATAATTTGGAGGGCAAAAATGTGATTTGGAGGCAAAAACGTGATTTGGAGGGCAAAAACGTGATTTGGAGGCAAAAAACGTGATTTGGAGGGCAAAAACGTGATTTGGAGGGCAAAAAACGTGATTTGGAGGCAAAAACGTGATTTGGAGGCAAAAACGTGATTTGGAGGGCAAATACGTGATTTGGAGGCAAAAACGTGATTTGGAGGCAAAAACGTGATTTGGAGGGCAAAAACGTGATTTGGAGGCAAAAACGTGATTTGGAGGCAAAAACGTGATTTGGAGGCAAAAACGTGATTTGGAGGGCAAAAACGTGATTTGGAGGCAAAAACGTGATTTGGAGGCAAAAAACGTGATTTGGAGGGCAAAACGTGATTTGGAGGCAAAAACGTGATTTGGAGGCAAAAACGTGATTTGGAGGCAAAAACGTGATTTGGAGGCAAAAACGTGATTTGGAGGGCAAAAAACGTGATTTGGAGGCAAAAACGTGATTTGGAGGCAAAAACGTGATTTGGAGGGCAAAAAACGTGATCTGGAGGCAAAAACGTGATTTGGAGGCAAAAACGTGATTTGGAGGCAAAAACGTGATTTGGAGGCAAAAACGTGATTTGGAGGCAAAAACGTGATTTGGAGCGCAAAAATGTGATTTGGAGGCAAAAACGTGATTTGGAGGGCAAAAACGTGATTTGGAGGCAAAAACGTGATTTGGAGGCAAAAACGTGATTTGGAGGCAAAAACGTGATTTGGAGGGCAAAAACGTGATTTGGAGGCAAAAACGTGATTTGGAGGGCAAAAACGTGATTTGGAGGCAAAAACGTGATTTGGATGCAAAAACGTGATTTGGAGGGCAAAAACGTGATTTGGAGGGCAAAAACGGAGGGCAAAAACGTGATTTGGAGGGCAAAAACGTGATTTGGAGGCAAAAACGTGATTTGGAGGCAAAAACGTGATTTGGAGGCAAAAACGTGATTTGGAGGGCAAAAAACGTGATTTGGAGGCAAAAACGTGATTTGGAGGGCAAAAACGTGATTTGGAGGGCAAAAACGTGATTTGGAGGCAAAAACGTGATTTGGAGGGCAAAAACGTGATTTGGAGGCAAAAACGTGATTTGGAGGCAAAAACGTGATTTGGAGGGCAAAAACGTGATTTGGAGGCAAAAACGTGATTTGGAGGGCAAAAACGTGATTTGGAGGCAAAAACGTGATTTGGAGGCAAAAACGTGATTTGGAGAGCAAAAACGTGATTTGGAGGCAAAAACGTGATTTGGAGGGCAAAAACGTGATTTGGAGGCAAAAACGTGATTTGGAGGGCAAAAACGTGATTTGGAGGCAAAAACGTGATTTGGAGGCAAAAACGTGATTTGGAGGCAAAAACGTGATTTGGAGGGCAAAAACGTGATTTGGAGGCAAAAACGTGATTTGGAGGCAAAAACGTGATTTGGAGGCAAAAACGTGATTTGGAGGCAAAAACGTGATTTGGAGGCAAAAAACGTGATTTGGAGGCAAAAACTTGATTTGGAGGCAAAAACGTGATTTGGAGGCAAAAACGTGATTTGGAGGCAAAAACGTGATTTGGAGGCAAAAACGTGATTTGGAGGGCAAAAACGTGATTTGGAGGGCAAAAACGTGATTTGGAGGGCAAAAACGTGATTTGGAGGCAAAAACGTGATTTGGAGGCAAAAACGTGATTTGGAGGCAAAACGTGATTTGGAGGCAAAAACGTGATTTGGAGGCAAAAACGTGATTTGGAGGCAAAAACGTGATTTGGAGGCAAAAACGTGATTTGGAGGCAAAAACGTGATTTGGAGGCAAAAACGTGATTTGGAGGGCAAAAACGTGATTTGGAGGCAAAAACGTGATTTGGAGGCAAAAACGTGATTTGGAGGCAAAAACGTGATTTGGAGGCAAAAACGTGATTTGGAGGCAAAAACGTGATTTGGAGAGCAAAAACGTGATTTGGAGAGCAAAAACGTGATTTGGAGGCAAAAACGTGATTTGGAGGGCAAAAACGTGATTTGGAGGCAAAAACGTGATTTGGAGGCAAAAACGTGATTTGGAGGGCAAAAACGTGATTTGGAGGCAAAAACGTGATTTGGAGGGCAAAAACGTGATTTGGAGGCAAAAACGTGATTTGGAGGGCAAAAACGTGATTTGGAGGGCAAAAACGTGATTTGGAGGGCAAAAACGTGATTTGGAGGGCAAAAACGTGATTTGGAGGCAAAAACGTGATTTGGAGGCAAAAACGTGATTTGGAGGGCAAAAACGTGATTTGGAGGCAAAAACGTGATTTGGAGGGCAAAAACGTGATTTGGAGGCAAAAACGTGATTTGGAGGCAAAACGTGATTTGGAGAGCAAAACGTGATTTGGAGGCAAAAACGTGATTTGGAGGGCAAAAACGTGATTTGGAGGCAAAAACGTGATTTGGAGGGCAAAAACGTGATTTGGAGGCAAAAACGTGATTTGGAGGCAAAAACGTGATTTGGAGGCAAAAACGTGATTTGGAGGCAAAAACGTGATTTGGAGGCAAAAACGTGATTTGGAGGCAAAAACGTGATTTGGAGGCAAAAACGTGATTTGGAGGCAAAAACGTGATTTGGAGGCAAAAACGTGATTTGGAGGCAAAAACTTGATTTGGAGGCAAAAACGTGATTTGGAGGGCAAAAACGTGATTTGGAGGCAAAAACGTGATTTGGAGGCAAAAACGTGATTTGGAGGGCAAAAACGTGATTTGGAGGGCAAAAACGTGATTTGGAGGGCAAAAACGTGATTTGGAGGGCAAAAACGTGATTTGGAGGCAAAAACGTGATTTGGAGGCAAAAACGTGATTTGGAGGCAAAAACGTGATTTGGAGGCAAAAACGTGATTTGGAGGCAAAAACGTGATTTGGAGGCAAAAACGTGATTTGGAGGGCAAAAACGTGATTTGGAGGCAAAAACGTGATTTGGAGGGCAAAAACGTGATTTGGAGGCAAAAACGTGATTTGGAGGCAAAAACGTGATTTGGAGGCAAAAACGTGATTTGGAGGGCAAAAACGTGATTTGGAGGCAAAAACGTGATTTGGAGGCAAAAACGTGATTTGGAGAGCAAAAACGTGATTTGGAGAGCAAAAACGTGATTTGGAGGCAAAAACGTGATTTGGAGGGCAAAAACGTGATTTGGAGAGCAAAAACGTGATTTGGAGGCAAAAACGTGATTTGGAGGGCAAAAACGTGATTTGGAGGCAAAAACGTGATTTGGAGGGCAAAAACGTGATTTGGAGGCAAAAACGTGATTTGGAGGCAAAAACGTGATTTGGAGGCAAAAACGTGATTTGGAGGGCAAAAACGTGATTTGGAGGCAAAAACGTGATTTGGAGGCAAAAACGTGATTTGGAGGGCAAAAACGTGATTTGGAGGCAAAAACGTGATTTGGAGGCAAAAACGTGATTTGGAGGCAAAAACGTGATTTGGAGGCAAAAACGTGATTTGGAGGCAAAAACGTGATTTGGAGGCAAAAAACATGATTTGGAGGGCAAAAATGTGATTTGGAGGCAAAAACGTGATTTGGAGGGCAAAAACGTGATTTGGAGGCAAAAACGTGATTTGGAGGCAAAAACGTGATTTGGAGGCAAAAACGTGATTTGGAGGCAAAAACGTGATTTGGAGGGCAAAAACGTGATTTGGAGGGCAAAACGTGATTTGGAGGCCACGTTTTTGCCTCCAAATCACGTTTTTGCCTCCAAATCACGTTTTTGCCTCCAAATAACGTTTTTGCCTCCAAATCACGTTTTTGCTTTCCAAATCACGTTTTTGCCTCCAAATCACGTTTTTGCCCTCCAAATCACGTTTTTGCCTCCAAATCACGTTTTTGCCTCCAAATCACGTTTTTGCCTCCAAATCACGTTTTTGCCTCCAAATCACGTTTTTGCCTCCAAATCACGTTTTTGCCTCCAAATCACGTTTTTGCCCTCCAAATCACGTTTTTGCCTCCAAATCACGTTTTTGCCTCCAAATCACGTTTTTGCCCTCCAAATCACGTTTTGCCCTCCAAATCACGTTTTTGCCTCCAAATCAAGTTTTTGCCCTCCAAATCACGTTTTTGCCTCCAAATCACGTTTTTGCCTCCAAATCACGTTTTTGCCCTCCAAATCACGTTTTTGCCTCCAAATCACGTTTTTGCCCTCCAAATCACGTTTTTGCCTCCAAATCACGTTTTTGCCCTCCAAATCACGTTTTTGCACTCCAAATCACGTTTTTGCCTCCAAATCACGTTTTTGCCTCCAAATCACGTTTTTGCCCTCCAAATCACGTTTTTGCCTCCAAATCACGTTTTTGCCCTCCAAATCACGTTTTTGCCTCCAAATCACGTTTTTGCCTCCAAATCACGTTTTTGCCCTCCAAATCACGTTTTTTCCCTCCAAATCACGTTTTTGCCTCCAAATCACGTTTTTGCCTCCAAATCACGTTTTTGCCCTCCAAATCACGTTTTTGCCCTCCAAATCACGTTTTTGCCCTCCAAATCACGTTTTTGCCTTCAAATCACGTTTTTGCTCTCCAAATCACGTTTTTGCCTCCAAATCACGTTTTTGCCTCCAAATCACGTTTTTGCCTCCAAATCACGTTTTTGCCTGTAAATCACGTTTTTGCCCTCCAAATCACGTTTTTGCCCTCCAAATCACGTTTTTGCCTCCAAATCACATTTTTGCCCTTCAAATCACGTTTTTGCCTCCAAATCAAGTTTTTGCCCTCCAAATCATTTTTTGCCTCCAAATCACGTTTTTGCCTCCAAATCACGTTTTTGCCCTCCAAATCACGTTTTTGCCTCCAAATCACGTTTTTGCCTCCAAATCACGTTTTTGCCCTCCAAATCACGTTTTTGCCTCCAAATCACGTTTTTGCTCTCCAAATCACGTTTTTGCCCTCCAAATCACGTTTTTTGCCCTCCAAATCACGTTTTTGCCCTCCAAATCACGTTTTTGCCTCCAAATCACGTTTTTGCCTCCAAATCACGTTTTTGCCCTCCAAATCACGTTTTTGCCCTCCAAATCACGTTTTTGCCTCCAAATCACGTTTTTGCCTCCAAATCACGTTTTTGCCTCCAAATCACGTTTTTGCACTCCAAATCACGTTTTTGTCTCCAAATCACGTTTTTGCCCTCCAAATCACGTTTTTGCCCTCCAAATCACGTTTTTGCCTCCAAATCACGTTTTTGCCTCCAAATCACGTTTTTGCCTCCAAATCACGTTTTTGCCCTCCAAATCACGTTTTGCCTCCAAATCACGTTTTTGCCCTCCAAATCACGTTTTTGCCTCCAAATCACGTTTTTGCCTCCAAATCACGTTTTTGCCCTCCAAATCACGTTTTTGCCCTCCAAATCACGTTTTTGCCTCCAAATCACGTTTTTGCCTCCAAATCACGTTTTTGCCCTCCAAATCACGTTTTTGCCTCCAAATCACGTTTTTGCCCTCCAAATCACGTTTTTGCCTCCAAATCACGTTTTTGCCTCCAAATCACGTTTATGCCTCCAAATCACGTTTTTGCCCTCCAAATCACGTTTTTGCCTCCAAATCACGTTTTTGCCTCCAAATCACGTTTTTTGCCTCCAAATCACGTTTTTGCCCTCCAAATCACGTTTTTGCCCTCCAAATCACGTTTTTGCCTCCAAATCACGTTTTTGCCTCCAACACGTTTTTTGCCCTCCAAATCACGTTTTTGCCTCCAAATCACGTTTTTGCCTCCAAATCACGTTTTTTGCCCTCCAAATCACGTTTTTGCCTCCAAATCACGTTTTTGCCTCCAAATCACGTTTTTGCCCTCCAAATCACGTTTTTGCCTCCAAATCACGTTTTTGCCTCCAAATCACGTTTTTGCCCTCCAAATCACGTTTTTGCCTCCAAATCACGTTTTTGCCTCCAAATCACGTTTTTGCCTCCAAATCACGTTTTTGCCCTCCAAATCACGTTTTTGCCTCCCAATCACGTTTTTGCCTCCAAATCACGTTTTTGCCTCCAAATCACGTTTTTGCCTCCAAATCACGTTTTTGCCCTCCAAATCACGTTTTTGCCTCCAAATCACGTTTTTGCCTCCAAATCACGTTTTTGCCTCCAAATCACGTTTTTGCCTCCAAATCACGTTTTTGCCCTCCAAATCACGTTTTTGCCTCCAAATCACGTTTTTGCTCTCCAAATCACGTTTTTGCCTCCAAATCACGTTTTTGCTCTCCAAATCACGTTTTTGCCTCCAAATCACGTTTTTGCCTCCAAATCACGTTTTTGCCTCCAAATCACGTTTTTGCCCTCCAAATCACGTTTTTGCCCTCCAAATCACGTTTTTGCCTCCAAATCACATTTTTGCCCTCCAAATCACGTTTTTGCCTTCCAAATCACGTTTTTGCCTCAACTCGTCATGGTGATTGGCTCTGCCGGTCCTGGTTTACAGCCAATGGGGTGGAAGCCTGTGGGCATGGCCCTGACGTGATGGAAAGGTGACAGCTATAAGGATTGGTTCTGCTGGCTTTGGCCACAGCCAATGGGGAGATGAGTCAGATGAGGGAGCCTGGAAAATTCCATGCAGGCTAACGAGGATTGGCGGAAACGTACCACGTGACCCGGGTATTAAATAGGGGTGGAGACGAACGACACGTGGTCAGAACGGGAACGAACAGAGCGGGGAGGCCATGCGGGAGCGGGCCTCCGAGTTGCGTCTCTCTCTCTATATCTGCCCCTCTCACGCTGCCTATCAGCAGCGTGAAGTAAACTGTAAGATAAGTTAAATAAAAGACGAATTCCAGAAGTCGCCTCAACGAGCTTTATTACACAAGGATGCTCATAATGAGTAGAGCGAGTGAGTGAGTGAGCGGGTGGTGTGGCACAGTAGGGAGCACAGGTGGTGCATCAGCCAGTCATCTCGGTCAACTCGGTCAGTCGACCCGTGGCACCTGCTGGGTCTGCCCCGTGACCTCCTGCCAGCGGGCGTTCGACACTCCACGTGGCCTCAAGGTGCACTTGGCCTGGCACAAGCGTCGTGGTGACGTCACCGCCACTTAGTGACGAATGGCGGTTGTTGTTGGTGTGGGGAGCGGGTGGTGTGGGGAGCGGGTGGTGTGGGGAGGGGGCGGGTGGTGTGGGGAGGGGGGGGGTGGAGTGAGGAGGGGGGCGGGTGGTTTGGGGAGGGGGCGGGTGGTGTGGGGAGGGGGCGGGTGGAGTGGGGAGGGGACGGGTGGAGTGGGGACGGGGCGGGTGGAGTGGGGAGGGGGCGGGTGGTGTGGGGCGGGGGCGGGTGGTGTGGGGCGGGGGCGGGTGTTGTGGGGCGGGTGGTGTGGGGCGGGTGGTGTGCGGCGGGGGGCGGGTGGTGTGGGGAGAGGGCGGATGGTGTGGGGAGGGGGCGGGGTGGAGTGGGGAGGGGGCGGGTGGAGTGGGGGAGGGGGCGGGTGAAGTGGGGAGGGGGCGGGTGAAGTGGGGAGCGGTTGGAGTGTGGAGGGGGCGGGTGGTGTGGGGAGCGGGTGGTGTGGGGGAGGGGGCGGGTGGTGTGGGGAGGGGGCGGGTGGAGTGGGGAGGGGGCGGGTGGTGTGGGGAGGGGGTGGTGTGGGGAGGGGGCGGGTGGTGTGGGGAGGGGGCGGGTGGAGTGGGGAGGGGACGGGTGGAGTGGGGAGGGGGCGGGTGGAGTGGGGAGGGGGCGGGTGGTGTGGGGCGGGGGCGGGTGGTGTGGGGCGGGGGCGGGTGGTGTGGGGCGGGTGGTGTGGGGCGGGGGCGGGTGGTGTGCGGCAGGGGCGGGTGGTGTGGGGAGGGGGCGGGTGGTGTGGGGAGGGGGCGGGTGGAGTGGGGAGGGGGCGGGTGAAGTGGGGAGCGGTTGGAGTGTGGAGGGGGCGGGTGGTGTGGGGAGGGGGCGGGTGGTGTGGGGAGGGGGCGGGTGGTGTGGGGAGGGGGCGGGTGGTGTGGGGAGGGGGCGGGTGGTGTGGGGAGGGGGCGGGTGGAGTGGAGAGGGGACGGGTGGAGTGGAGAGGGGACGGGTGGAGGGGGGAGGGGGCGGGTAAAGTGGGGCGGGGGCGGGTGGTGTGGGGCGGGGGCGGGTGGTGTGGGGCGGGTGGTGTGGGGCGGGGGCGGGTGGTGTGCGGCGGGGGCGGGTGGTGTGGGGAGGGGGAGGGTGGTGTGGGGAGGGGGCGGGTGGAGTGGGGAGCGGGCGGGTGGAGTGGGGAGGGGGCGGGTGGAGTGGGGAGGGGGCGGGTGGAGTGGGGAGCGGGCGGGTGGAGTGGGGAGGGGGCGGGTGGAGTGGGGAGGGGGCGGGTGGAGTGGGGAGGGGGCGGGTGGAGTGGGGAGCGGGCGGGTGGAGTGGGGAGGGGGCGGGTGGAGTGGGGAACGGGCGGGTGGAGTGGGGAGGGGGCGGGTGGTGTGGGGAGGGGGAGGGTTGTGTGGGGAGGGGGCGGGTGGAGTGGGGAGCGGGCGGGTGGAGTGGGGAGGGGGCGGGTGGAGTGGGGAGCGGGCGGGTGGAGTGGGGAACGGGCGGGTGGAGTGGGGAACGGGCGGGTGGAGTGGGGAGGGGGCGGGTGGAGTGGGGAGGGGGCGGGTGGAGTGGGGAGCGGGCGGGTGGAGTGGGGAGGGGGCGGGTGGAGTGGGGAGCGGGCGGGTGGAGTGGGGAGGGGGCGGGTGGAGTGGATAGGGGGCGGGTGGTGTGGGGCGGGGGGCGGGTGGTGTGGGGAGGGGGCGGGTGGTGTGGGGAGGGGGCGGGTGGAGTGGGGAGGGGGCGGGTGAAGTGGGGAGCGGTTGGAGTGTGGAGGGGGCGGGTGGTGTGGGGAGGGGGCGGGTGGTGTGGGGAGGGGGCGGGTGGTGTGGGGAGGGGGCGGGTGGTGTGGGGAGGGGGCGGGTAGTGTGGGGAGGGGGTGGTGTGGGGAGGGGGCGGGTGGTGTGGGGAGGGGGCGGGTGGAGTGGAGAGGGGGCAGGTGGAGTGGGGTGGGGGCGGGTGGTGTGGGGCGGGGGCGGGTGGTGTGGGGCGGGGGCGGGTGGTGTGGGGCGGGTGGTGTGGGGCGGGTGGTGTGGGGCGGGGGCGGGTGGTGTGCGGCGGGGGCGGGTGGTGTGGGGAGGGGGAGGGTGGTGTGGGGAGGGGGCGGGTGGAGTGGGGAGCGGGCGGGTGGAGTGGGGAGGGGGCGGGTGGAGTGGGGAGGGGGCGGGTGGAGTGGGGAGCGGGCGGGTGGAGTGGGGAACGGGCGGGTGGAGTGGGGAACGGGCGGGTGGAGTGGGGAGGGGGCGGGTGGAGTGGGGAGGGGGCGGGTGGAGTGGGGAGGGGGCGGGTGGAGTGGGGAGGGGGGCGGGTGGAGTGGGGAGGGGGCGGGTGGAGTGGGGAGCGGGCGGGTGGTGTGGGGAGGGGGCGGGTGGTGTGGGGAGGGGGCGGGTGGTGTGGGGAGGGGGCGGGTGGTGTGGGGAGGGGGCGGGTGGAGTGGAGAGGGGACGGGTGGAGTGGAGAGGGGACGGGTGGAGGGGGGAGGGGGCGGGTGGAGTGGGGCGGGGGCGGGTGGTGTGGGGCGGGGGCGGGTGGTGTGGGGCGGGTGGTGTGGGGCGGGTGGTGTGGGGCGGGGGCGGGTGGTGTGCGGCGGGGGCGGGTGGTGTGGGGAGGGGGAGGGTGGTGTGGGGAGGGGGCGGGTGGAGTGGGGAGCGGGCGGGTGGAGTGGGGAGGGGGCGGGTGGAGTGGGGAGCGGGCGGGTGGAGTGGGGAGGGGGCGGGTGGAGTGGGGAGGGGGCGGGTGGAGTGGGGAGGGGGCGGGTGGAGTGGGGAGCGGGCGGGTGGAGTGGGGAGGGGGCGGGTGGAGTGGGGAACGGGCGGGTGGAGTGGGGAGGGGGCGGGTGGTGTGGGGAGGGGGAGGGTGGTGTGGGGAGGGGGCGGGTGGTGTGGGGAGGGGGCGGGTGGAGTGGGGAGCGGGCGGGTGGAGTGGGGAGGGGGCGGGTGGAGTGGGGAGCGGGCGGGTGGAGTGGGGAACGGGCGGGTGGAGTGGGGAGGGGGCGGGTGGAGTGGGGAGGGGGCGGGTGGAGTGGGGAGGGGGCGGGTGGAGTGGGGAGCGGGCGGGTGGAGTGGGGAGGGGGCGGGTGGAGTGGGGAGCGGGCGGGTGGAGTGGGGAACGGGCGGGTGGAGTGGGGAGGGGGCGGGTGGAGTGGATAGGGGGCGGGTGGTGTGGGGCGGGGGGCGGGTGGTGTGGGGCGGGTGGTGTGGGGCGGGGGCGGGTGGTGTGCGGCAGGGGCGGGTGGTGTGGGGAGGGGGCGGGTGGTGTGGGGAGGGGGCGGGTGGAGTGGGGAGGGGGCGGGTGAAGTGGGGAGCGGTTGGAGTGTGGAGGGGGCGGGTGGTGTGGGGAGGGGGCGGGTGGTGTGGGGAGGGGGCGGGTGGTGTGGGGGAGGGGGCGGGTGGTGTGGGGAGGGGGCGGGTAGTGTGGGGAGGGGGTGGTGTGGGGAGGGGGCGGGTGGTGTGGGGAGGGGGCGGGTGGAGTGGAGAGGGGGCAGGTGGAGTGGGGAGGGGGCGGGTGGTGTGGGGCGGGGGCGGGTGGTGTGGGGCGGGGGCGGGTGGTGTGGGGCGGGTGGTGTGGGGCGGGGGCAGGTGGTGTGCGGCGGGGGCGGGTGGTGTGGGGAGGGGGAGGGTGGTGTGGGGAGGGGGCGGGTGGAGTGGGGAGCGGGCGGGTGGAGTGGGGAGGGGGCGGGTGGAGTGGGGAGGGGGCGGGTGGAGTGGGGAGCGGGCGGGTGGAGTGGGGAACGGGCGGGTGGAGTGGGGAACGGGCGGGTGGAGTGGGGAGGGGGCGGGTGGAGTGGGGAGGGGGCGGGTGGAGTGGGGAGGGGGCGGGTGGAGTGGGGAGCGGGCGGGTGGAGTGTGGAGGGGGCGGGTGGAGTGGGGAGGGGGCGGGTGGAGTGGGGAACGGGCGGGTGGAGTGGGGAGGGGGGCGGGTGGTGTGGGGAGGGGGAGGGTGGTGTGGGGAGGGGGCGGGTGGAGTGGGGAGCGGGCGGGTGGAGTGGGGAGGGGGCGGGTGGAGTGGGGAGCGGGCGGGTGGAGTGGGGAACGGGCGGGTGGAGTGGGGAGGGGGCGGGTGGAGTGGGGAGGGTGGAGTGGGGAGGGGGCGGGTGGAGTGGGGAGGGGGCGGGTGGAGTGGGGAGGGGGCGGGTGGAGTGGGGAACGGGCGGGTGGAGTGGGGAGGGGGCGGGTGGTGTGGGGAGGGGGAGGGTGGTGTGGGGAGGGGGCGGGTGGTGTGGGGAGGGGGCGGGTGGAGTGGGGAGCGGGCGGGTGGAGTGGGGAGGGGGCGGGTGGAGTGGGGAGCGGGCGGGTGGAGTGGGGAACGGGCGGGTGGAGTGGGGAGGGGGCGGGTGGAGTGGGGAGGGGGCGGGTGGAGTGGGGAGGGGGCGGGTGGAGTGGGGAGCGGGCGGGTGGAGTGGGGAGGGGGCGGGTGGAGTGGGGAGCGGGCGGGTGGAGTGGGGAACGGGCGGGTGGAGTGGGGAGGGGGCGGGTGGAGTGGATAGGGGGCGGGTGGTGTGGGGCGGGGGCGGGTGGTGTGGGGCGGGTGGTGTGGGGCGGGGGCGGGTGGTGTGCGGCAGGGGCGGGTGGTGTGGGGAGGGGGCGGGTGGTGTGGGGAGGGGGCGGGTGGAGTGGGGAGGGGGCGGGTGAAGTGGGGAGCGGTTGGAGTGTGGAGGGGGCGGGTGGTGTGGGGAGGGGGCGGGTGGTGTGGGGAGGGGGCGGGTGGTGTGGGGAGGGGGCGGGTGGTGTGGGGAGGGGGGCGGGTAGTGTGGGGAGGGGGTGGTGTGGGGAGGGGGCGGGTGGTGTGGGGAGGGGGCGGGTGGAGTGGAGAGGGGGCAGGTGGAGTGGGGAGGGGGCGGGTGGTGTGGGGCGGGGGCGGGTGGTGTGGGGCGGGGGCGGGTGGTGTGGGGCGGGTGGTGTGGGGCGGGGGCGGGTGGTGTGCGGCGGGGGCGGGTGGTGTGGGGAGGGGGAGGGTGGTGTGGGGAGGGGGCGGGTGGAGTGGGGAGCGGGCGGGTGGAGTGGGGAGGGGGCGGGTGGAGTGGGGAGGGGGCGGGTGGAGTGGGGAGCGGGCGGGTGGAGTGGGGAACGGGCGGGTGGAGTGGGGAACGGGCGGGTGGAGTGGGGAGGGGGCGGGTGGAGTGGGGAGGGGGCGGGTGGAGTGGGGAGGGGGCGGGTGGAGTGGGGAGGGGGCGGGTGGAGTGGGGAGCGGGCGGGTGGAGTGTGGAGGGGGCGGGTGGAGTGGGGAGGGGGCGGGTGGAGTGGGGAACGGGCGGGTGGAGTGGGGAGGGGGCGGGTGGTGTGGGGAGGGGGAGGGTGGTGTGGGGAGGGGGCGGGTGGAGTGGGGAGCGGGCGGGTGGAGTGGGGAGGGGGCGGGTGGAGTGGGGAGCGGGCGGGTGGAGTGGGGAACGGGCGGGTGGAGTGGGGAGGGGGCGGGTGGAGTGGGGAGGGTGGAGTGGGGAGGGGGCGGGTGGAGTGGGGAGGGGGGCGGGTGGAGTGGGGAGCGGGCGGGTGGAGTGGGGAGGGGGCGGGTGGAGTGGGGAGCGAGCGGGTGGAGTGGGGAACGGGCGGGTGGAGTGGGGAGGGGGCGGGTAGAGTGGATAGGGGGCGGGTGGAGTGGGGAGGGGGCGGGTGGAGTGGGAAGTGGGGAGGGGGCGGGTGGAGTGGGGAGGGGGCGGGTGTTATCCGCCATCGATCTAGAGAGGCAAAAGCGAACTCTTGCCGCGATGTTTGCGATCTTGCGCGTACGCAGAGCGAACTCCGCGTCGAGCTGGGAGTGACTGGATCTGATTTCGTTATTCAATTAATCCAGAACAGCTGCGGCCAGGGCGGCAGTAGTGGGTGGGGCCACACGAGAGGGGCGGGGCTTATGGCCAAAGTAGGCGGGACCTACGGAAGCCGCAGTGGCCGAGGGTGAATCCTAAACACAAAACGCGAGGTGGGGAAATCACTCAACTCGAGCCGCCGGGTACACGTGGAGTAGACAGGGACCATTCCGCCCTTAGTGTCTCTGCCTCGCGGTGTCTCCGTCTACCTCCCAAGTGTATCTCTCTGTCTCGCGGTGTCTCTCTTTCCCTGGTCTCTGTGTGTCCGTGCTGGTGGATCTCGGTGTGTGTCCCTGTCTCCGTGTCACTTGTCTACAAACAGCCAAGAACAATGCGAAACAGGTACACCACTCACTCACCTGTATGTACTACGGTATGTTGAACTTCTTTTGCACCGTACGTAGCCAACCGTGTTAATCGGAGCAGGGAAGGTAGCAAAAAATATGAGTGGTAGTTGATGATGATGAGTGGTAATTGATGATGATGAGTGGTAGTTGATGATGATGAGTGGTAGTTGAGGATGGTGAGTGGTAGTTGATGATGGTGAGTGGTAGTTGATGATGGTGAGTGGTAGTTGATGATGGTGAGTGGTAGTTGATGATGGTGAGTGGTAGTTGATGATGGAACCAGGTGGTTCCGACCAGTATAAATATTCTGATTGGATGTAACGGTCAGCTGCAGCAGCACTGGACTCGGCCATCCAGAGGGCGTTCCAACGATGCGCGTTCCGCATTACAACGGGGCGCGCTCAGCGTTACAACCCACCCAATCATTCAGCCACTCGCTCACCCACCCCCACCCACCCACTCACCAACCCATCCACTCACTCACTCACCCACTCACCAACCCACTCACTCACCCCCACCCACTCACCAACCCACTCACTCACCCATCCACTCACCCATCCACTCACTCACCCACTCACTCACCCACTCACCAACCCACTCACCAACCCCCTCACTCACCTATCCATACATCCACCCACAAATCCATCCCCTCACTCACCCAGATACTCACCCACTCACTCACCCACCTACTCACCCACACATTCACCTACTCATCCACCCATCCACTCACCCACTCACGGGGAGGCACTATGAGTGAGCTGTGATTTGCCGAGTCATCGTGGCAGGTGAGTGAGTGAGTGCAGGACAGACTTGGACTTTGAGCAGAGACCCCGGGACCAGCAGGGGCTGACAAAGACATGGAGGAAGGTGAGCCAGAGAAACGAGAGATATACACGTGCACAGTACATACACGTGTATGTGTACACGTGTATGTACGTATGTATACATAGAGGTGTATGTGTATATATAGTGTAGCAGTTAGCGCATTGTGCTATGAACCCGGTAACCCGAGTTTGATTCCCACTCGCGACCACCAACACCGGTGAGGTTGACTCGGCCTCAAATCTGTGATGTGTGCCGTGCCGGCCTTCATAGGTGCTACTCAATAACAGCATTAACCCCAACGGTCTGTTAAGGCAATATGGGGATCTTTGTACGTATATACGTACATACCAAGGTTATTAAACGTGAACCAGTTACCACAATTGGGTACTGATTTCGGTGGAGATTGAGTCATGATCTCAACCGGTGTGAGCGAGATGTAAGTACTGCACTCCCCATTGCTTCACATGCCGTGCTGGGAGATTGAAACCCAAACCACCAACTCACCACTGTTAGCACTTTTCCAGACATTGTCTAGCAGTGCGGCAAAGCGGTAACCGGTTTTACTGTCTAAGTGTTTGAATGCAGTGAACTAGCACAGCTGTGAATACCAGACGCACATACAAGTACTTCTGTGAATACCGAACACGCATACCTGCACTGATCTGCATACCAAGCATGCATACTGGCACCACTGCGAATACCAGACACGCATACCGGCACTGCTGTTAAGGGTTCCTATTCCTCTACCACGATGGGGGTGAGGGTGAGTGACGGTGAGTGTGTACATATGGAGGAGGTTCATGCAGGAGGCTGCTGGGCCGTTGGAGGCAGTCGCCCTCCAACAACAATAGAGGGCAGAGGAGTGACGCTCACAAAAACAGGTGAAACACCGCGTGGCTAAAACGCAGCAAGTTGGTACAATAGGGGGCACAGCTGCTGCATCTCCCAGTCAGTCAACCTATGGCACCTGGGTCTATTCCATGACCTGCCAGCGAGCCTTCAACACGTCAAATGGCCTCGGAGTGCACTTAGCCTGGCACAAGCACCATGGTGATGTCACCACAACTTAGTGGCGAATGGCGGCTGTTGTTGTGTCTACGGACGCCGAGAGTAAGGGTGCTCTCAGAGCGAGTGCCCCTGGCGTGCCGGCAGTGCAACTTAGGAGGAGAGCCGCCCAACTCAATCGTTGGAGTGACACATCTGTAGAGGTGTTATTGGGCGCGATGCGCATTCGACAATACAGTTAGCCGGTAGTACCGGCCACGTGCCAATAGGGGGCAGAAGAGGGGCTGAGCCCCAGTGTTAAGGGACAATGGTCCACGGGATCAACGGAAGCCCCGAAGAAACGGCATGGCCAGTGGCGCAGACCCCAAGAGGGGCTGGGGGATGACATCACCCCCAGGTCCTGCTGGAAGGTTCCAGAAAGAAGGTGTGGCCGGGGCGGAGTGAGCCACGGCTCGGTATAACAGCCGGACCTCTGAACGGTCCCGGCAGTCGTCGTTCGCCTGAAGATTGAAGAAGCCTCCTGAAGAGAAGAGCCCCAGGGCAGAGCCGAACCCCTGGCTAGGGTCGGCACGAGCTTGTACCAGTGAAGACCGTCAAGCTTCACTCGTGAGGCGTGAACATAGCCAGTGAGAGGCGTATTAGTCCGGAGGGGCGACCTCCTTACCGTATTGGGGTGTAAGGGGCCGCTACCCCTTTGTGCTATGCAGTTATTATTAAAATAAACCGTGTTGCCTCAAGAAACTCTCCTTCAGTTATTTACCCACTACACACCGATCACACCGAGCGGCAGGGAAGCCGCACTCTCCATATGGCACAGCCGGCTCTCGCCAGCTACTGCATTGCTGGGAAGTGCGGACGGCGCGCACGGGAGCAGGGAGCCACTAAAGCAGTAATACAGACAATAATGAAACTAAATAAATGAGAATGCAGTTGAAAATGAGGAAGATGAGAAGAAGGTGCACGGGGAAGGGTGAATGGAGAGGTGAGGAAGGTACGAGGGAGCAAAAGTTGTTGGCAGCCAGCTGCCGCAACGTCACGTGCCCCAGTCAATGCCCTCCCTTGTCTATGCGTGTGAAACGTGGGACCCCCCCCCCCTTATGGAACATCTTCACTGGTTAGAAACATCCAGGCTGGCCTGCCTACGATCCATCCTGGGTTTATAACCAGGATGGATTGTGCGAGGAGATTACAAAACATTTCAAGATCTGGACACATTCCCATCAGCAAGCTCCTCCAAGCAACTTCTGTTTCGCTGGATATAGGGGGCAAAAACGGGCATGACACGGACTAGAAAGGAGATGGATGGATGCGATACAGGAGGATGTGGAGCTAAGTGGACTTGCCGATTACCGATACCAGCGGTGTCAAGATCAGCCTCTGTGGAGGGAGGCTCGTGAAGGACGCTGCTGGACGGTTGGAGGCAGTCGCCCTCCATTAACAGCAGAGGGCGGAAGAGCGACGCTCATGACGAGCGAAGCGCCGGGCGGCTAAAACACAGCAAGATTGCACAGTAGGGAGCACAGGTGATGCCATTCATCTCAGTCAACCCATGGCACCTGGGTCTGTCCCGTGACGTGCAAGCAGCAAGCCTTTGTTTGACACTGCACACTCGCTTGCAAATACACGCGCGTACGTACACACATGCGTACGTACAGACACATACGTAGACATGCGTACGACCACATGCACACCCATTTAGAGGTGGCGATGGCTTTGGTGGAACCTTCATCCAGCAGTGTAGTGATCATGGATTATTGATGGATGATTGATTGATGATTATAATTTATGGATGATGATTTGATGATTGAATGATAAAGCTGATTGATTGATGGATGATTGAATGATGATGATTGATGGATGATTATTGAATGATTATGGATGATAATTGAATGATGGATGACATGTCTACCGGTGCCGTGTCTGTCCCCGCAGGAGTGAAGACGTTTATGCTGCGAGGAGACTTGAGCTCAGCTGAGAGAGCGAGAATCACTCACAGCGCTAACTCCTCCTCAACCACCATGGCGCTCCAGGCTGAGGGTGGTGGTGGTTGTGGTGGTGTAATTGGTAGTGATGGTGTCAGTGGTGGTGCTGCTGATAGTCGCGATGATGATGACGATGATGATGAAGCTGGTAGTGATGGTGCCTGTGATGGTGTGGTCAAGGATGACCCCACGACCCTGCAACCACTGCGGTTGTCATGGTTGATGGTGGCGGTGGTGGCGGTGGTGGTGGGGTGGTTGTGGTTGGGTGGTAGTGGGGGGGGGGAGTGGTGGAGGGGGTGTGGGGGGGCGGCCCCCTGCTCTGATCTCAGTGATCATCGACGCGGGCAGCACGGGGACGAGACTGCACGTCTACACGTTCAGCCGCCCGCAGCCTGGTAACGCATCATCATCGCCATTGTCTCCATCATCATCGTTACCATCGCCATCATCACCATCATCATTCTCGTTATCATTGTTATCACTATCAACACCATCATTCTCGTTATCCTTATCATCACTGATCATCACTGATCGTCATGAACATCATCATCGTTATTGTCACCATCGTCATCAACATCATTGCGATCATCAACACCATCATTATTATCATTGTCGTGACTGCCATCTATTGTACATCATCACCAACATGACCATCATCATCATCACCACCATCAATATTATTACTGCAACTCAATCCTGCTCGGCTTATCTCTATATCCCTCTCCAACACGTGACAAGTGCAGCTGCACTCTCACTGTGTTCAACCCTCCTTACACGTCTCACCGCTCTCCTCTCCAACAACTTGCCCCCCCTCCTCTCTTCTCTCATTTCTTTATACATCCCTTCACGCTCCCTCCAATCTCAACATTCCCTTTTTCTCACTGTTCCTTCACCTCCTTGCACCCAGTCTTGCTTTCGTTCTTTCTCTCTTGCCCAGTTGAACTGGAAAACGCTCCCCCTCCATATTTGATGACCCCCCTCGCTTTCCTCCTTTTGCTCTGCCCTCAGGTGCTTTCTCTTCTCTATTTCTCTTCCACTGCCTCCTCCATCCCTACCGGTTCCATCCCCCACCTCTAACCCACTCCCAGTCCCCCGGTCCTCTTCCTCCTACGACCCTAATTCCTGACCCGGCTCTCACGTCTCGCTTTCTCTATGTGCATCTAACCACGTCTCTCCTCCAGCCCTCCGCTGTGCTCCTCAATCAGCTCAACTATCCGGCCATCAGACCTCTGCCCCTACCTCCCCTCACCTACCCTCATCCATGCCCAGCCATAGCACCCCATCTATCTTACCACTCCACGCATGTGCCCAATACCCCACTGCCTCTCATCCACGTTGCACCCATCTGTCACCCTCATTCAACATCACACTCCACCTTATTCCCCCTTCCCTACCCCTACAACATCAACTCCATTGCCAGCCCCTGTCCCTCCATCCCTTGTCACCTCCTCATTGACAGCTGCTCCACCCCACCCGTTGCTCCCCTTTTTCCCCTTGTGTACCACCGTCAACTTGTGTTGTAAAGTGCCCTGGAAAGGGCGCTATATAAATCCTAAATAGAATAGAATATCACCTCCATCACCACCATCATCATCATTATCACCACCATCATCACCAACATCAGATCGTCAATAATGACAGCAATGGCGGTGTTGGTGGTAAAGGTGGTAATGATGGTAACGGTGGTGGTAACGGCGGTGGTAACGGTGGTGGTAACGGTCGTGGTAACGATGGTAACGGCGGTGTTGGCCGGCTGTGTGCATGGTGCAGGGGGGCGCCGCATGGTGCTGCAGGGCGAGGAGTTCCTCTCCGTGGAGCCGGGCCTCTCTGCCTACGCCAACCACCCCGAGCAGGTGTCACTCACTCGCTCATTCACCCGGTCACTCACCCAGTCACTCACCCGCTCTCTCACCCAGTCACTCACTCGCTCACTCACTCACCCGGTCACTCACCCAGTCACTCACCCGCTCACTCACCCAGTCACTCACCCGGTCACTCACTCACCCGGTCACTCACCCAGTCACTCACCCGCTCACTCACCCAGTCAATCACTCGCTCACTCCCTCACCCGGTCACTCACCCAGTCACTCACCCGCTCACTCACCCGGTCACTCACCCAGTCACTCACTCACTCACTCACCCGGTCACTCACTCACCCGGTCACTCACTCACTCACTCACTCACCCGGTCACTCACTCACCCGGTCACTCACTCACCCGGTGACTCACTCACTCGCTCGCTCGCTCACTCACTCACTCACTCACTCACTCACTCACTCACTCACTCACTCACCCGGTCACTCACTCACCCGGTCACTCACTCACCCGGTCACTCACTCACCCGGTCACTCACTCGTTTGCTCACTAACCTGGTCGCTCGCTCGTCCGGTCACTCACTTGCTCATTCACTCGCTCACTTGCTCGCTCACTTACTCGCTCACTTGCTCACTTACTCACTCTGTTTCTCTATCCATCTCGTCTCTCTGTGTATCTCCATATCCATATTTGTGTGTGTCTTTGTCTTTGTGTCTCGGTGTGTGAGTCTCTGTGTGCGTGTCTCTGTGCTCGTGTGTCTCTGTGCGCTGGTATCTGTCTGTGTGCGTATCTCTAGGTCGACTCAGCCTCAAATCAGTTCTTACCTTCATAGGCACTACTCGCTAACAGCACTTGCCCCAACAGTCTGTTAAGGCTACAGGGGGATCTTTGTCTTTCGTGTATGAGAGGGGGTGGGTGGTCCACAACACGCCCAACCGTCTTTGTATCCCAAGTGCTGAATATTCACATCACCATCCACCACTTCGTGTGCCTTGCCGACTTTCTTAGGTGCTGCGACTCACTAGCAGCACTTACCCCAACAGTCTGTTAGAGGCTACACGGGGGACCTTGGTCTTTGTGTATCTGTGCGTGTGTCTGTGCGCGCGTGCGCAGTGCAGGGCGTCCGTGCGCTCGCTGATCGCGGTGGCCCGGCGCCACGTGCCGCCCACGTTGTGGTCCTGCACCCCCCTCTCGCTGCGGGCCACCGCGGGCCTCCGCTTGCTGGCCCCACACACGGCACACGCCCTGCTGCAGCAGGTGACTCCCCACTATCCGCATGCCGTCTCCCCGGTATCCGCACGCCGTCTCCGCGGTATCCGCACGCCATCTCCCCGCTATCCGCACGCCGTCTCCCCACTATCCGCACGCCGTCTCCCCGGTATCCGCACGCCGTCTCCCCGCTATCCGCACGCCATCTCCCCGGTATCCGCACGCCGTCTCCCCACTATCCGCACGCCGTCTCCCCGGTATCCGCACGCCGTCTCCCCGCTATCCGCACGCCGTCTCCGCGGTATCCGCACGCCGTCTCCCCGGTATCCGCACGCCGTCTCCCCGCTATCCGCACGCCATCTCCCCGGTATCCGCACGCCGTCTCCCCGGTATCCGCACGCCGTCTCCCCGCTATCCGCACGCCATCTCCCCGGTATCCGCACGCCGTCTCCCCGCTATCCGCACGCCATCTCCCCGCTATCCGCACGCCGTCTCCCCGGTATCCGCACGCCGTCTCCCCGCTATCCGCACGCCATCTCCCCGGTATCCGCACGCCGTCTCCCCGGTATCCGCACGCCGTCTCCCCGCTATCCGCACGCCGTCTCCCCGGTATCCGCACGCCGTCTCCCCGGTATCCGCACGCCGTCTCCCCGGTATCCGCACGCCGTCTCCCCGGTATCCGCACGCCGTCTCCCCGGTATCCGCACGCCGTCTCCCCGGTATCCGCACGCCGTCTCCCCGGTATCCGCACGCCGTCTCCCCGGTATCCGCACGCCGTCTCCCCGGTATCCGCACGCCGTCTCCCCGGTATCCGCACGCCGTCTCCCCGGTATCCGCACGCCGTCTCCCCGCTATCCGTTTACCGTCTCCCCGGTATCCGCACGCCGTCTCCCCGGTATCCGCACGCCGTCTCCCTGCTATCCGTTCACCGTCTCCCCGGTATCCGCACGCCGTCTCCCCGCTATCTGCACGCCGTCTCCCCGCTATCTGCACACTGTCCCCCCAGGCGAGGGAGGAGCTGGAGTCGTCTCCGTTCCTCGTCTCAGATGTCTCCATTATGGCCGGCAGCGACGAGGGTAGCAGACGCGTCATTTCACAACTACAACCACCACAAAACCACCACCACAAAAACCACCACAAAAACCACCACAAAAACCACCACAAAAACCACCACAAGCACTACAACCACGACAACCACAACAACCACAAGTACTTCAACTACTACAACCACTATAATCCAACACTACAAACAATACAACCACAACCACTACAGTGACGGGCGTGGAGGACGTGTCGTGCTACAACTACGCAACAACCACCACAACAACCACAATCACCACTACAGCCACCACTATAACAAAAACCATAACAACAATCTCCATCTTCACTATGGGAACCTCATTTGCCAGTAAAAATATGATAATTGGTTTTTTACCCTTCTATCTGGCAACAAAACTGACACCTTTTTTACAAGGAGTCATGTTTGCATAGACCGCAATACCTGCAGTCATAATACAAACAAAAGACATAACTCTGATAAAAAGGTGTCAGTTTTGTTGCCAGATAGAAGGGTAAAAAAACAATTATCATATTTTTACTGGCAAATGAGGTTCCCATAGTGTAGATGCTTGCCCCGAGCTCTCATACTCTGATGGTGCATTGTCTTTGAGTTGTGCGCCTTTTGGCGTCATCTGGTCCAACCCATGTGAGACTAGGCTCTAAGGAAAGCTGTCTCGGGTGTGGACCAATCAACTGCAAGGACAGTGCACATTATCAGAGTTATGTCGTTTGTTTGTATTATGACTGCAGGTATTGCGGTCTATGCAAACATGACTCCTTGTAAAAAGGTGTCAGTTTTGTTGCCAGATAGAAGGGTAAAAAAACAATTATCAATCTCCATCTTAACAATTACTTCTCGGATAGCAACAACCACATTGCTACTGTAGTTACCCAAGAATGTCAGTGTGTAACGCGCGAGACGTCACTCCACGTCGACCAGCCCCCCTCATTAATAATCATCAGGTGACGTCACTCCACATGGGGGGGCGAGGCGCCTCCTCCCCCCTCCTCAGCATCAACTCACAACCCTCACTACGAAGGTAGAACCCTCACGTCACGCGATCTCCATAACGCTGTTGAGACATGGAGGTAAAAAGGACGTCGTGATGAACAAGGGATTATCACCTTTACATGAAATAGGTCTGTGTCACCGCGCCCTTACAAATTGCACACGCATTGATGTAATGAACATCACGTCGCGGTCTGCTTTTTGCTTCCAAGTTTCAGATTTACTGCAATACACCCGTCCTTGGACGGGCAAAAGGCTGGTCAATAATAACAATAACTACAACTCCCAAAAATAAAAATGCAACATCACGTACAACTGCTACATTTATGATTATTAAACATATATGGTGATGATGATGGCAATAGTAATGATGACGTGACAGTGATTGTGGTGATGACTACGATGATGACAGTAATGATGATTGTGACGGTTATTGTGGGGATGACAGTGGTGATGACAGTGGTGATGACAGTGGTGATGGTTTTGACGAGGCGAACGATGTGGTGATGTCCGATTCCGATCTCCGTACCCCTCTCAGCTCTGCTTGCCTGGGTCACGATCAACCTCCTGACAGGTACCGCCCACTCACCACCACACTCACCACCACACTCACCATCCACGTTAAAGATCCCGTGGCATCGTTACTTTAGAGGCCGCCATTGCATGCCACTGTGTGCCACTGGTATAATTTTTTCTAAATTTGCAAAATTGTGCGTGGTTCCTCTCCCATGCACCTCGGAGTCATCCCCTCTCTCTCTCTGCTCTCTCTCTCACTTGCTCGCTCTCTCTCGCTCGCTCTCTCTCGCTCTCTCTCGCTCTCTCACTCTCTCTCACTTGCTCTCTCTCTCTCACTCTCGCTTTGTCCGTGCGAGAGCGTGGTGGTGGTGCCGCGAGCCCCTGCCCAAGCTGACTCGGCCTGAAATGAGTGCCTGGTGCAGTGCGTAAACATCGCCACTAGGGAGACAAATGTAGCCAGGCGTGGTGCTGGCCACCCACACCCCTCGTGTGCCGTGCCCTACTTCATAGGTGCTACTCGTGAACAGTACTTGCCCCAACAGCCTTATAAAGGCTGTATGGTTAATCTTTGTCTTGGTTTGTTTGTCTCTTAACTGTCATTCTTATATACGTTAGTTTTAGTTTTGTTGTTCGGTCAGAGACACTTCGTTAGTCCGTGCTGCTCTACAGTTGGCTGGTTGAAAAATGGGTGAAGGTTTTCCCAATCCTGGCCAGCTGACTCAAACACTTAATAAACTCCTAGCATACACACTCGCAGAGATACATAGACACGCATAGAGATATATTTAGTTTCAGAGACTCATAGATATGCATAACTACTCAAAGAGATGCATAGAGAATGGGTGAAAAGTGGGCTAAGTTTTGCCCAATCCTGGCCAGCTGGCTCGAACACCTAATAAACTGCACGCATGTCGTGTGAGTGGGGAGCAGTGGCCCAGCAGTTAGCACGGCTACCTTACAAACCCCGAGGCCCGAGTTCGAGCCCCACAACACCGATGACGATTTATCTCAACTCGTCCTGAGCCTCTTCTTTGTCGACTCAGCCTCAAATGAGTACTTAGTGCAATGTGTAAACATTGACAACTTAGGGAGACAAAGGCGGCCGGGCGTGGTGCTGTTGCCACCCTACACCCCTGGTGTGCCATGCCAGTCTTCATCAGTGTTCGCTAGCAGTGCTTGCCCCAACAGTCTATTAAAGGCTACGCGGGGGACATTTGTCTGTGTGTGTGGATGAGTGGAGAGCTGTGTCACTGCTGCTGTTTGCTAACAGCACTTATCCCAGCAGCTCTCTGTGTGGGCTCAACGGGGGACCTTTGTGTGTGTCAGGGGTCCTGTTCAACGCACCGCGGGGAGAAACCGCTGGGATCCTGGACCTGGGGGGTGGATCAACGCAGATCACGTTCTGGCCTCACAGCAAGGTCTCAGCAGCTGCATCATCATCAGTAGCATCATCAGCAGCATCATCGTCAATAGCATCATCATCTGCATCGACAGCATCATCTTCAGTAGCATCATCAGCATCATCAGCGGCAGCAGCTATGGTAGCAGCGGCAGCTGCAGCAGCAACATCATCAGCAGCAGCATCTTCAGCAACAATATCAGCAGCAGCATCGGCAGCAGCATCAGCAGCAGCATCTGCAGCAGCAGTTACAGCAGCAGCATGAGTAGCAGAATCATCAGCAGCAACAGAAGCATCATCAGCAGCATTATCTTTAGCATCATCAGCAGCAACAACATCAGAAGCAATAGTATTGGAAGCAACAACAGCAGTATCGTTATTAGCAGCATCATAATTGTTATCTGCTGCTTTGTCATCATCAGCAACAGCGTCATCAGCAACGTCAGTGTCATCATCACCAGCAGCAGCAGCGCCATCCAAAACATCAGTGTCATCATCAGCAGCAGTAGCACTCGTCTCCCTGCACCCCCAGATCAGCTCTGACGAGCCCCAAGATTTCATGGTGGAATTTCACCTGGCTCCCACGACCTTTAACCTCTACTGCCACAGGTGCGTTCTCGCGAGTCACCGCCACGTCAGGTGGTGGTGAGGGGCACTCCACGGTTCATACATAAAAGGGCGCTGCGGTGGTGAGATGTTAACTACCTTCACTACCTCGCCTGGTGTGCAGGAGATGTTAACTACCTTCACTACCTCGCCTGGTGTGCAGGAGATGTTAACTACCTTCACTACCTCACCTGGTGTGTAGGAGATGTTAACTACCTTCACTACCTTGCCTGGTGTGCAGGAGATGTTAACTACCTTCACTACCTCGCCTGGTGTGCAGGAGATGTTAACTACCTTCACTACCTCGCCTGGTGTGCAGGAGATGTTAACTACCTTCACTACCTCGCCTGGTGTGCAGGAGATGTTAACTACCTTCACTACCTCGCCTCCATATTTAGAATCGCCAGTATTTGGCTGCAATAAATTTCCACGCGATAAGCCACTTCGTTGGGCTATCACTTGCGGTCAGTTTGCTTCTGAAAAAAAGCTAAACAGCTTAGTGGGCCTTACCTGGTAAAATAAAAAATCGTTATAGTGTATAATTATATTTAGTTATGGCAGGGTTGGAAAACACGCCTACACTGTAGACCGCTCGAAGCGAGGACCTCAACGGCGAGGAGTCGGCCATTATGAACCTAATGGGAGAGCGAGACACACTCGGGGCTCAGACATAAACTTGACACTGGAAACGATGTATCTCTTTATCTCTGTCTATATTGATCTCTCTCTGTCTCTGTGGTTGTCTGTATATCACTAAGTGTCTCTATAGGTCTCTATGTATCTATATGTCTCTATGGGTCTCTACGTATCTTTGTGTGTCTCTGCATATCTATGTGGTTCTCTGTGTATCTCTACGTGTGTATATGGGTCTCTGTGTATCTATGTGTCTCTACATGTCTGTATATACCTATGTGTGTCTATCTCTGTGTATCTGTAGAGCCGTTGTAGACGGCCGGATTTAGACTTGCCGCGGATGGCAAACAAACAATGGGCGTGGCTACATCGGTACGCGAAGAAGGTGTTTACTGCGACGTCCGCGTTGTTATCCTGGGGGGCTATTGCGGAGCTGGGATCCCCTACAGCCCCACCCCTCAAGGGGGGAATGGCTATTTAAGGCGGCGAGCCGTACGGCTCGAGAGCTAGTGTTAAGCTGTAACCAGTGAAGAAAGAAGACTAGCTAGACAGGCCCTGGAACTCCCTGGAATCGCTGCCCTTTTAAGGGCCGATCAGGCAAGCCAGCGGCGTGGCCCCAAGAGCCCAGAACCGACGCTCTTCTAAGAGCCGGACGGGGTATTCAGGGTGCCGTAACCTAGCTGTAAGCTAGCTGTGAGTCAGGCTGTTGTGTTCCGTAGCGTAGACGGGTGAAGGGGCCGATACCCCTTCAAGTACTGTAAGTTTGCCTGTTACTTGCTGGTGTTAATAAAAAAGCGTGTGCCTCCAACTACGTTGTCAAGTCTCCGGGAACCTTACTACATCTGGTGTCAGAAGTGGTTCTACAAGGATGGAGACACGACAGACAGCTCGTACCAGAGAGACGGGGGCGGAGGAAACCACGGCCGACTTTGAGCCAGAAATGGCTGAGGGCGGACTCGAGCAGCAGGAGCCAAGTCCACCCACACCGCAACGTCAAGACGAGTGGGGACCGTCGTCTGAAGGACTGCGGCTGGCCCACTCTCGACTGGCAGAATTGCTCTATGCTGCAGCCACCACACTGGAACAGATTACCCGACTGGGGGTGGGAGGAGCTGCACGGAGCGATGGCGGCCAACATACGATGCCGTTTCCCACCATTTCCAAGGACGCTGAGTTTGGAGTTCCCGCCATAAGTACAGTGCAGGCTGACGGCGAGGCGGGGCTACGTCACGTGGCCAATACTCACCAACCACAAGCCACGTCGGCAGCGGCGGACAACGAAACGTCACCACAGCAACCGCCGTTGCCACGCGCCCAGCCCGCCAAAGCTGCACGGAGTGACAGAGAGCGTTTTTCGCCTACGGACGCTGCGCTGCAACAGCAACTGCCACCTCTCAAGGAATTCGTGGGAGGAGAAGGCGACTGGGGTGTCTTCCGGAGGCACTTCCTCGCCCATCAAGAGATGGCGAAATGGACCGACGACGAGGCGTTGCGTGCGCTGCTGGCGATGCTTGACAGCGATGCCCTCGCCACTCTCACCTCGGCACCAAGGGCGAAGCGCGCCAGGCTGCAAATGGCGCTGCAACTCCTCGCCGCGGTCTATGGACCACCCTCGGACTGTCGCCAGCTGTTTTACGATCGCCAGCGGGGCACCAAGGAGTCGCCCCTGGCGTACCGCACGGCTCTCCTGGCCCTGGCGAAAACGGCTTTTCCATGGATGGACGAGGATGGGGTGGACGCCATGGTCACGGAGAAGCTACTGCTGCTGGCCGATGATTTGGACATCGTCGTCTTGGCTGAGGACGACGCGGAAATGTGTTCGTTGAGGGCCGCCCGGCATATCCATGCCAACCTGCTGGCCCAACGTCGGAAGGCCAGCAAAGCGATGGCCAGCCATACCGTGGCTGCATCCGCCCTCCCAGCGGAAGACATCTGCGCTGTGGATCGCCCGACGGAGTGGAGGTCCGGAGTACGGCCAGCTCGGGACGGACCGAGCCGCCGGGATCAGCCCAAGTCATCAGCAGCACTCACGCGCTGCTACAACTGTGGCCTCCGGGGCCATGTGGCCTCAGGATGCCAGGCTCCTCGACAGCGTGGTGCGATGCCTCGCCAGGACGTCGCGCCTCGACCCAAGTCTCCCCAGCAAAATCCGGCGAGTCGTGACACCCCACATGGTTGGCCCACACACACACCTGCCACTCACTCACACACCGCAATGAACGGGGGTCAGAAATTATCCATTGTCACGCCAAAACGTACCTCCGTGGGGTGTGCGTTCGAACCGACCCAGTGGTCCGAGTTGGCTCATCGTGTTGTTGCCGCGTCGTCGGGGTCGTCGGTTGTTGTGGGACATATTGATGGGGTCGAGGTACGGGTCTTGATTGATACGGGAGCATCGGCGACTATTGTGTCCGATTTGATTTACAACATTCTCCCCATTCAAAGTCGTCCCTTGCTCCCTGTTGATGTTCCATATTACGCTGCTAACGGGGGTTCGTTGGGCATTATCGGACAGATCCGCGCGCAAATTTGTATTGGGGACATTAAATTATCCGGCCCGATATTGGTCTCCTCCTCGCTGGCGGTTCCGTGCCTGTTGGGGACGGATTTCTTGGCCAAAATGCCCATTCGTATACTAATCGACCAAGGATGCATTGAACTCCCGTCGGGCCGACGTATGGCCTTTTTGTCATCCCCCGCTACTACTGTCCGTGCGGCGTTTGCGACGGTACCGGCGCTGGTCGCGAGGACGGTACGCGTACCGCCGGGAGCTCAAATGCTCGTACCTCTTAGGCTGTCCCGACCATTTGCGGAGGACGTCGGGGATCGTGGGGGTTCTGTTGGGACCATCGAGGGCCGGGGTCAACGGATCCGACTTGGTAGCGGCCCAGACCATGGTCAAAGGGGACGAGGACCCCTTCATCGCGGTCCTCAATGTGGGGTCGCGAACGGCCGTGGTTCCTCAGGCGACCGTGCTCGCGCACGCGACGCCGGCGCCTCGTGAGGAACCGGTTGTTGCTCAGGTGAGCGCCGGGTCGCCCTCGCTACCACATTCGGATCGTGATTAGGGGTGGCTCGATGCGCTTTGCGCGAGATCGGTGGACCTGTCCGATCCACAGCGTGAGAGGCTTCGAGTCCTCCTTCGCGAATTTTCAGACGTTTTTAGTCTAAATAAATACGATATTGGCTGTACTAAATTGCTGAAACACCATATAGACACGGGTGATAGCGCGCCAATCCGCCAAAATCCCTTTCGGTTAAGTCCCGCCGAAAAGGAGCATGTTAAATCGGCCGTAGACGACATGCTAGCTGCGGATATCATATCCCCTTCCACCAGCCCTTGGGGCGCGCCGATCGTTCTGGTTAAAAAACACAATGGATCATTGCGCTTTTGTGTGGATTTCCGTCGGCTTAACAAAATTTCTGTAGCCGACGCATACCCGCTTCCCCGGATGGATGAATCGCTTGATGCCCTGGCAGGGGCGCGGTTCTTCTCCACATTGGATTTATTGTCCGGGTTCTGGCAGCTCCCTCTGGATGAGGAATCCAAACCGAAAACTGCTTTCCGTACGCCGCAGGGCCTTTTCCAATTAATCGCTTGCCGATGGGATTACATTCCGCGCCGGCAACTTTTCAGCGATTAATGGAATTGGTTCTGGCTGGCTTGCAGTGGGATTCGTATCTGATTTACCTAGACGATGTCATCGTCTTTAGTAGAACATTCGATGAACACCTCCAGAGGTTGCGTGCCGTTTTTCTCAAAATGCGGGCTGCTAATTTGAAGTTCAAGCCCCAGAAGTGTTTCTTGCTCCGCGAATCGGTGTGCTATTTGGGTCACATTGTGGGCCGTTCAGGTATTGCCACTGATCCCGCCAAAACGAAATGTGTCAGCTCCTGGCCGACTCCCACCTCGGTGGGTGAGGCCAGGAGTTTCATCGGATTCGCATCATATTACCGCTGGTTTGTCGCTGATTTCGCTACCATTGCGAAACCCTTACATGCCTTGACATCTAAGGGGGTAAAATTTCATTGGGGTAAGGAGGAAGACGCTGCTTTTCGCTCGCTCCGGGACGCCCTAGTCGGGGCTCCGCCGTTGAGTTACCCGGATTTTACAAAACCCTTCTTGCTCAATACAGACGCAAGCAACACGGGCATCGAGGGCGTTCTCTCCCAGGTTATTGGGGGCGTGGAACATGTGGTTGCGTACGGCAGTCGGGTGTTGTCTCCGGAGGAACAAAGATACTGCGTTACCCGTAGGGAACTATTGGCAATCGTGTACTTCATTCAACAATACCGCCCATATCTGTACGGTCGGCGTTTCACCGTCCGCACAGATCATGCGGCGCTGCAGTATGCTTTGCGGGTTCAACAGCCATCGGGACAATTGTCTCGATGGTTGGAAATCCTTCAGGATTTCGATTTTGCAACTACCTATCGTAAGGGCACTCGCCACACCAACGCGGACGCTCTCTCACGGTTACCACCCACCTCTGAGTGTGCTTACCTTCTGGGTTTGGGGGCGTTGCAGACCTCCGAATGTCAGCTCTAATTCTGTTTTAGCAGCCGCCGCCGATGCGCCTTCCGTTGCTGGTCCTATCGAGCAAGAAGGGAGGGATTCCTTGCTGGGGTTGTCGGTTGCGGAGTGGGGGCGCCTCCAAATGGAGGACACCTCCCTCCTCGCTTTGCGCCATCGCATCGGGGGAATCGTGCGGGGGGGTGAAAATGTCGACTCCTGGGGGTTGGTCCAGGGCCTTCTCATGCACTGGGACGGCAAATCCCGTCGACACCGGCTGGTGGTGCCTTCTGCGTTGCGGGGTAGAGTCGTGTGGGCTGCGCACGAGCGACTCCTCCACCTAGGGACCCACAAAACCCTTGCCACGCTCCAACTAGATTTTTCATGGCCGGGCACGGCAAGGGATGTGGAGGACCTGTTGGGGTCATGCACCCAGTGCGCGCAAAGGAAGCCACCAGCGAAGGGGTCTAACCCACCCTTACAGTCCGTAAAAGTTTCCCGAGTTAACGAGCTCGTCGCACTAGATATTCTGGGCCCATTCCCCGCTACGCCTAGGGGGAATAGATACCTGTTAACCGGGGTAGAATATTTTACGAGATGGCCTATGGCCTGGCCCCTCGCCAACCAGTCAGCAGCAGCCATCGTGGAGGCCTTTGTCCAGGGCTATGTCCTCGACAAAGGTGCTCCGGAGCGGCTGCTGACCGATCAGGGTAAACATTTTTCGGGGAAACTTCTCCACGAGGTGTGCGAGCTCCTGGGAACTAAAAAGATTCGTACCTCCCCATATCATCCGCAAACGGACGGAATGGTGGAGCGGCTGCATCGGACCATCACGTCCATGCTGTCCCAGCAGGTGTCTGAATCCCAGAACGATTGGGACCTTCATATCCCGGGGGTTTTGGCAGCATACAGGATGGCTCCCCATGTGGCGACCGGGTTTTCGCCCTTTTTCCTAATGTATGGCCGCAAGCCTAACCCACCTGTTCCGACTCAGCTGCGGATCTCCACGCCGCATAGTAAATCCAAATTGGCCGAACATGTGAAATTCAACGTCGCTAAATTGATAGAGGCGCGGGAGGCGGCCATGCAGAACTCTGAACTCCGCCAGAAGGCGAATGAGAGGCTCAGGCTGGGTCGGGTGCACGTGCTTCAGTGGAAGCCGGGTGACCAGGCGTGGTTGCACTGTCCCCAAGTCCCGCTAGCAACCTCGTCTAAACTGGTGCGGCCGTGGCGAGGGCCCGTGGAGGTGGTGCAGGTTTTGCGGCCACAATGTGTGCGTATCCGATGGGGGAAACGTCGGTGGTTTGTGCACCCCTCCAGGTTAAAACCGTTCGTTGCGCCCCATGTTCCTACTTCACACACGCGTGGCCAACCATGTGAGGGGTCCACCGACTCCCGGAGTACGACTTCTCTGCTGTCACCTGACTTAACACCGTCTGTTCCACCTCCAGGCGCACCAGGAGTGACACGCTCACGACCACCAACCCCCCCCGGGGGGGTCGGGGGTCGCTCTGCAGCGGAGCCAGACACCCTCACACCCGGACTGCTAACAACCGCCACTGGCCGAACCAAAGGGGTCCCTTGTGACGGCCCCGCTGCAAGGACGCGCGCCAAAACGCGCAGACTTTGCGGGCGACCGCCCTCGGTTCTTGTATATATGTTGTTTTTACGGGATGGGGTATTTATTCGGTCGGGGTGCGTCGTGTTGGTTTGTTCTTCTTGTTGTTGTTAAAAATGTGTGAGGCACACACGGGTTCAAGGGGGAGATGCATCTTTAGTGCGATTTTGTTGCAGCCGGGACGGCTGCGAGCTGTACAGGGGGGGGTGATGTAGAGCCGTTGTAGACGGCCGGATTTAGACTTGCCGCGGATGGCAAACAAACACAATGGGCGTGGCTACATCGGTACGCGAAGAAGGTGTTTACTGCGACGTCCGCGTTGTTATCCTGGGGGGCTATTGCGGAGCTGGGATCCCCTACAGCCCCACCCCTCAAGGGGGGAATGGCTATTTAAGGCGGCGAGCCGGACGGCTCGAGAGCTAGTGTTAAGCTGTAACCAGTGAAGAAAGAAGACTAGCTAGACAGGCCCTGGAACTCCCTGGAATCGCTGCCCTTTTAAGGGCCGATCAGGCAAGCCAGCGGCGTGGCCCCAAGAGCCCAGAACCGACGCTCTTCTAAGAGCCGGACGGGGTATTCAGGGTGCCGTAACCTAGCTGTAAGCTAGCTGTGAGTCAGGCTGTTGTGTTCCGTAGCGTAGACGGGTGAAGGGGCCGATACCCCTTCAAGTACTGTAAGTTTGCCTGTTACTTGCTGGTGTTAATAAAGAAACGTGTGCCTCCAACTACGTTGTCAAGTCTCCGGGAACCTTACTACATATCTATTGTTTTTGTGTCTGTGCCTGCACGTCACTGTTTGTGCATGTAATTCTATGCATTGCATATTTCTACATGTCTGTGTGACTCATCTGGAAACTTTCCCATCGGTAAGCTTCCTCCGCCAGGCGAGGCTGCGTTGGCTGGGTCATAGAGGGGGCTAAATGGGTGCGCACGGGCTAGAGAAGAGATGGAGTGATGTGGTACAAGAGGATGTGGAGCTGAGTGGACTTGCCGATGACCGGTACCAGTCGTGTCAAGATCAGCCTCTGTGGAGGAGGCTCGTGAAGGATGCTAATGGGCAGTTGGAGGCAGTCGCCCTCCAGCAACAACGGAGGGCAGAGGAGCGACGCTCACAACAACGAGCGGAGTGCCGGGTGGCTAAAGCACAGCAAGTTGGCACAGTAGGAGGCACAGGTGGTGCCATTTATCTCAGTCAGTCATCCCATGGCACCTGGGTCTGTCCCATGACCTCCTGCCAGCGTGCGTTCGACAATTCACGTGGCCTTAAAGTGCACATAGCCTGGCACAAGCGCCGTGGTGACATCACCGCCACTTAGTGGTGAATGGCTGTTGTTGTTGTTGTGTGTGTCTTCCCACAGCTACCTAGGCCTGGGCCTCATGTCTGCACGTCTCTCCATGCTGGGCGTGGAGGAAGGTGCTGCCGGTGAGCAATGCTATGGGCGTGTGCTGTGCGTATGTGCTATGTGTGTCTGCTATGTGTGTGTGTGCTGTGCATATGTGCTATGTGTGTCTGTATGCAATGTGCGTGTGCTATATGTATGTGTGTGTGCTATGTGTGCGCTATGTTTGTGTGAGTGTTTGCGCTATGTGTGTGTGCTACGTGTGCGCTATGTGTGTGTGTTATGTGTGTGTGCTATGTGAGTGTGTGTGCTATGTGTGTGTGATACATGTGCATGCTGTGTATGCTTTCTGTATATATGCTGTGTGTATGCTATGTTTACGTATGCTGTGTGTATTCTGTGTGCATGCTATGTGTATATATGTTACATGTGTGTTGTGTGTATGCTGTGTGTGCCGTGTGGGTAGTGGAGGCCGGAAGGACGCTGCACTCTCCGTGTTTGCCATCTACGTTCTCCGGACTGTGGACCAACAATGGCATCGAGTACCACGCGTCTGGGGCTGCCCCCGACGGTGACGCACACAGCCCGGCCTCCCTGCCCTCTCTTCTCTCCCTGCCCAGCCCTCCTTGCCCTGCTGTCCCTGCCAATCCTGCCATGCCTATCGTATCACCTATTGTCTGCACTGCCTTTTGTACCTCCTATTATCTGCACCACCTATTGTATTGCCTATTGTTTGCACCACCTCTTGTCTGCGCGGCAGAGGTCACAATCGGGTACCCGATACCCGTACCCTACCCGATACCCGGCTACCCGTACCCAGCCGGGTACGGGTACCCGTTTGCGACCCTGGTGCGGCCGGGTACGGGTAAGGAATCAAAACCCGTTTGCGACCTCTTGTCTGTGTGGCCTATTGTCTGCACATATTGTGTACCACCCGTTGCCTGCCTCGTGTGTCACAGAGTGTGGCTACGAGAGCTGCGCTGGACGAGTTCGACTCCTGCTGGGCCACTCCGTGCACCGGCCCCAGGAGCTGGGGTCGCACTCCTTCTACGCCTTCTCCTACTACTACGACTGCGCCGTCGACAGCGGCCTAGTCGGTGGGTGGTCCTGCCACGGGAATATGGAGTTGCCGCCAGCTGGAAACCCCCCGCATGGCCATTGGGAGACCTGGGCACTTCTAAATCAACTAAACATTTTTTTTTTATTTCACTAGGTAAGGCCCACTGAGCTATGTAGCTCTTTTTCAGAAGCGACCTGTCTATCACAAATGATACCTCAGTGAAGTGGCTTATCACGTGGAAATTTATAGCAGACAAAATACTCTAAATGCGTGATGTTGATTATAAATGTTGGAGGAAAAAATCGGAGGACCCAGAGAAAAATCCATGCGACCATGGGGAGAGAGACACGCAAACTCCAAATATACAGCAGGCATCAGGATCGAACCCACGACCTCTTATATATCAGGCGAGGACATTAACATCTCACCACCGCGGTACCCCCCGCCCGACCCCCCATCTGTATATTTGGAGTTTGCGTCTCTCTTTCTGTCCCTGTGGTTGTGTGGATTTTTCTCCGGGTCCTCCGGTTTTTTCCTCCAACATTTAGAATCAACGTAACACATTTAGGGGGGTGGGTGCGATACCAGTATGGCAGGGAGAAGGATGGTCTCAAACGGACTGGACTTTGGAGATAGCCACGAGCTAATGGGACGTGGAACGTCACTGGGGGGGAAGGAGCCAGAGCTCGTGGAGGAGGTGGACAGATACCGACGAGATATTGTCGGTATCACCTCCACACACAGCATTGAGTAACCTCTGGTGAGAGGCCCCGGGTGGGTGTGGGGATTCTCACAAGCCCCTGGCTGGGTGCTGTTCAGCTGGAGTTTATCCTAGTGGATGAGAGGATCGCCTCAATGAGACTTTGGGTCTCAGAAAGGAAAACTCTGACTGCTGTCTGTGATTATGCCGCAACAGCAGTTCAGAGTATTCAGCCTTCTTGGAGACGTTGGGTGCAGTGCTCGACAGAGTGCCGCCTACCGACTCTTGCCGGGCAACTTCAATGCTCACGTGGGAAACAATGGAGATGCCTGGAGAGGCGTGATTGGAAGGAATGGCCCCCCTGATCAGAACCAGAACGGTGAGATGGTATTGGAATTCTGTGCTAGTCACGGAATGTCAATAATTAACACCATGTACGAACACAAGGATGCTCATAAGTGTACTTGTTACTAGAGCACATTGGGCCGAAGGCTAATGATTGACTTTATAGTTGTATCATCGGACCTAAGGCCATATGTTCTGGACACTCGGGTGAAGAGAGGGGCAGAGCTGTCAGCTGATCACCACCTGGTGGTTAGTTGGATCAGATGCTTGTGGCACCGACCAGATAGACGTGGACGGCCCAAACGAATAGTGCGGGTTTTCTGGGAACGTCTGGCGGAAGACCCAGTGAAGAAAGATTTTAACTTCTACCTCTGGGAAAAAGTCTCCTGTACTCCCGGGGAGGTCATGGACATTGAGTTCAAGTGGACGATGTTCAGGACCTCAATGTGGATTCAGCTGCGAAAAGCTGTGGCCTGAAGGAAGTTGGTGCCTGTTATGGCAGCAACCCTAGGACCCGCTGGTGGACACCAGTGGTGAGGGAAGCTGTCAAGTTGGAGGAGACTTCCTGAGCTATGCTCAATTGAGAGATACCGGCTTCCCAAGAGGGCGGCAGCTGCAGCAGTCGCTGAAGCGAAAGCCCCGTGGGCGTGGGAGGAGTTTGGAAAGGCCCTGGAGAGGGACTACCGGGCAGCCTCAAAGACTTGCAGGCAAACTATCTGATGCCTTACGAGGAGTCGACGGGACGTGGCCCAGGCTATTTTCAGTAATGGTGGCGTAACATTGACCTCAACTAAGGAGATAGTCGACAGGTGGAAGGAACACTTTGAGAAGCTCCTCAACCTGGCGGACGTGCCCTCCTCTCCGGAGGCAGCCCTGGAAACAGCTTGGGGGTCAGATCCATCACGTTTGCTGAAGTCGCTGCGGCAGTCGAGGGCCTTCATAACGGCAAAGCTGTTGGGGTGGACGAGAGTTGTTAAAAGGCGCTGAGCAGTGTAGGAGTGTCGTGGTTAACACGCCTCTTCAGTGTTGCATGGAAGGCAGGTACAGTAACTCTGGATTGGCAAAGTGGGGTCGTGGTTCCCATTTTTTTAATAAAGGGGACCAGAAGGTGTGCTCCAACTACAGGGGATCGCACTCCTCAGCGTCGCAGGTAAAGCCGACGCCGGAGTGCTGGACAGGAGGGTCCGTCCAGTGGTCGAGCCTCAGATCCATGAGGAACGATGCGGATTCCATCATGGTCGTGGAACAATGGACCGGCTCTTTTCCCTGTTCCAGATATTGGAGGGGTCATGGGAGTATGCTTCTCCAGTCTACCTCTGCTTTGTAGACTTGGAGAAATCACATGACCGTGTAACCCACCATGTCTTGTAGGAGGTGTTGCGGGAGTATGATGTACTGGTGCCTCTTTTGTGCGCTATCCGGTCCCTCTATTCGCAGAGCGAGAGCCGTGTCCGTATTCTTGGTGTTAAATCAAAGTCGTTGACTGTGGGTGTTGGACTCCGCCAAGGGTGCATCCTGTCTCTACCCCTATTTCTGATTTTCATGGACAGAATATCAAGACACAGCCGAGGTATCCAGTACAGGGGTATGGAGGTGGCGTCGCTGCTGTTTGCAGATGACGTCGTCCTCTTTGCCTCGTCAGTCTGTGATCTCGGCGTGCACTTGGACGGTTGGATGCCGAGTGTGAAGCGGCCGGGATGAGGATCAGCACCTCCAAATCTGAGGTCATGGTTCACTCCCGGGAGATGGTAGACTTTCCTCTCCAGCTGAGGGGTGAACGGCTGCCCTTGGTGGAGGAGTCGAAGTACCTTGGGGTCTCTTTCGCAGGTGATGGTAAGATCGGCCGGCAGAGCAGTGCAGCATCCGCAGTGTTGCGGGCGCTGTACCGTTCCGTGGTAGTGAAGCGGGAGCTGAGTTCTCGAACAAAGCTCGCAGTTTACAGGTCGATCTACGTTCCCACCCTCACCTATGGTCATGAGCTGTAGGTAATGATCGAAAGGATGAGATCGCAGGTAAAAGGGGCGAAATGAGGTTTCTCCGCAGGGTTTCCGGGCTCACCACTCTCCCTGATCTGGCGAGGAGCTCGGTAACCTGGGAGAGCCTCGGGGTCGAGCCGCTGCTCCTCTGAATCGAGAGGAGCCAGTTGAGGTGGTTCGGGCACCTGGTGAGGATGCCCTCCGGGAGACTCCCCCTGGAACTCTACCGGGCACGTCCTCCTGGGCGAAGACCTCGAGGCCGGCCCAGGATATGCTGGCAGGACTATGTCACCGAGCTGGCCTGGGAACACCTGGGAATTGCCCAGGAAGAGTGAGAGTCGTCATCAGGGAAAGGGAGGTCTTAACCGCCCTACTCAACATGCTGCCACTGCGACCCTCGTCAGGACAAGCAGATTGAAGAACGAACAAACGAATAACACTTTCAGAGTATTTGGCTGCAAAACATTTACACATGATGATAAGCGACTTCGTTGAGCTATCATATGTGATAGCCAGGTCTATCTCAGTGGGCCTTACCTGCTAACAAATTTTTTTAAAATAAAATCTCATGGAAAGTCAAGCAGGAGTTAAGCCTAGTCACAGGAAGTTACGTCACTTCCACAATGTGACAGCCAGGCTAAGAGGGTCCAGCCGTGTTTCTGCAGCAGGGGGCGATGATTTTGCTGCTGCTGCTGCTGTGGTTGTGACCGATAGCAATTCCACTGTGAGTGTGAGTTTAGCTATGGGAGGAGGAAACCAGAGAACCCGGAGGAAAACCCACGCGGAACAGGGCGAGAGAATACAAAACTCCACACAGAATGAGAGAGAGGCACCCAGCCGCCCTATGCCCTGAGACTAAACCTGTCACCCAATCATTTATGATGGCAGCACTCAAGAAATAAGATCAGAAATGTGATTTTTTTTAATTCAAAAGTGCTTGTGGTGGCTCAGCAGTTAGCGAGCGCTGAGCTATGAACCCAGTGACCCGAGGTCGATTTCTGCTCACGGCCAACACCAGTCCTAGGCCTCCCCGAGCTTGACTCAAACGCAAATGCATACCTGGTGTAATGTGAAAACGTCTACACTCGGGAGACAAAGGCAGCCAGGCGTGGCGCAGGCCACCCACCCCCTCGTGTGCCGCGCTGGCCTTCATTAGGTGCTACTCGCAAACTGTATTTCCCCCAACAGTCTGTTAAGGCTACATGGGTGACCTTTGTCTTTCTTGTTCCAGATGAGGAGCTGGGGGGGTCGGTAACTGTGCAGCAGTTTGAGGACAAGGCGAGGGAAGGTGAGATGGGAACCTTGGAGTCCAACCCAGGTGCTCGGAGGTGCTGGCTGATATTCTCTCTTGGATTTTAAACACTAAAACTATAAACTATTCTTATTTTACCTGGTAAGGCCCACTGAGATATAAAGCTCTTTTTCAGAAGTGACCTGGCCACAAATGATAGCTCAACGAAGTGGCTTACCATGAGGAAATTTACATCAGCCACATGGTCTTTACACGTGATGTTGATTCTAAATGTGGAGGGGAAAACCCGGAAGATGCGGAGAAAAATCCACACGACCAAGGCGAGAGAGAGAGACACCCAAACTGCAAATATACAGCAGGTGTCAGGGTCAGGATCGAACCCACGATCTCCTGCATACTAGGCAAAGGAGTTCACATCTCATAGCCTCCGCCGGCCTCTGTAAATGCACTGCAGGATGAAGGCCTCCGCGAGGGTCCCGGCCACAGGAGGTTGTTTGACCATACTTCACCACGCCGGTGAGTGCGGGTTTGGCGAAGGTGGCGGTGTGCGAGGGGGCCCCTAGAAGTGGTTCGCCCGCCGCTCACCACTGGTGTTGGCCACCGTGGCCCGGAATCCATCTCTGGTCGCTGGGTTTGTAGAACTGTGCGCTGACCACTCCACCACCGCTCCACCCAAACAATTTTCTTGCGCAGCCATCAAGAACCCTTGGCTGACTGCGTATGTGTGCATGAGCGTGTGTGTCGGTGTGTGGTGGAGCGTAAGTGTAGCAGTTCACGCGCCGCACTACGAACCGGATAACCTGAGTTTGATTCCCGCTCATGGCCTACACCAGTGACGATTATCTGAACTAGGCCTAGGCCTCCCCTAGGTTGATTTAGCCTCAATGAGTATCTAGTGCAGTGAGTAAACATTGCTACTAGGGAGACAAAGGCGGCCGGACATGGTGCTAGTCACCCACCCCCTTGTGTGCCGTGCTGGCCTTCATAGGCGCTCACTAACAGCACTGTCCCAACAATATATTAAGGCTATACAGGGGGTCTTTGTATGCGTGTCTCGGCTCCCTGCCTCTCCACATTTTGATCTGGATCCTCCAGTTTTTCCTGCCACATTTAGACTCAGCGTGCATTTTTAGTATTTTAGTTGCTATAAATTTCCACATGATAAGCCACTTCGTTGAGCTATCATCTGTGGTCAGGTCGCATCTGAAAAAGAGATATAGAGCTCAGTGGGCCTCACCTGGTAAAATAAAAATGTATTTATAGTTCGTTCACAGTGACTTTGGCAGCAGCAGCAGCAGCAAGGTAAATCAGGATCTCGATAGCAATGTTGAGGTCTTCTGCTGCTGCTCGCCTTCAGCACAGAGAGAGTTCGTAGTACAGTGCTGCTGTTCGCCATGACAAGATGACTTCAGCACAGAGAGAGTTCGTAGTACGGTCCTGCTGTTCCTCCTCCATTGAAGGTGCGCAGACCACAGTGATTTAATTATTCATCCATAATGCAGGTCTTTTTGGGTTAGATCGCGTAAATATAAATGTGTCGTGAAACCCGCCACTACCCGACACAACCAATTAGTAAGGTTTGTCACGTAAACAGAACATGCCAATTATTGTTCAGTCGGCTACACCAGGGTCTGATTTTGCATGTGCCCCCCACCTCCCCCCACCCCCTCCCAGTGTGTGGGGCCCCAGATGATTGGGCGGAGCAGCAGCCCTTCCTGTGCCTGGACCTCACGTACATCTCCACGCTACTTCAGCACGGCTTTGGCTTCCAGCCTGACTCAACCCTCATGGTGAGCGGAGGACTCCGTGTGCCATGACCCAGTGGAACACCCGTTCAATCCCTGCAGATCACCACCATGACCATCGCTACCACCACCACCACTAGCAAAGCCACCGCCAACACCACCACCCACACCATCGCCATCACCACCACCAACACCACACGCCATCACCACCACTACTACCATCAACAACACCACCACAACCGACACCACTACCAATACCATTATCACCAATGCTATCACTTCCAACACCACCACCACTACCATCAACACCACCACCATCATTATCAACACTAATCCAATATCCGCCATTCGCCACTAAGTGACGGTGACGTCACCACGGTGCCTGTGCCAGGCCAGGTGCACATCAACACCACCACCATCATCATCAACACCACTACCATCATCAACACCACCACTATCACCGCCACCATCACTAACTCCACCATTGTCTATAAGCTATGAAGTCTGTTGGTTATTTGTTTAGACACTGCCCCCCCAACGGCCCAGAACTTAAAGTGGCCAGCAACACACAACACTATTGAAGGAGTCTCCCTCCTCTTGTTGTGTGTGGCATAGGGAGGGGGGTGCAGGGGAGGAGGAGGAGTGATAGAGACGCGTTAGGCTGGTACGGTGGTAACGCTCGCCGCTCCTCACAGCAATAAGGAACCTAGGTTTGATCCCCAACTCTGGTGCCTCTCTGTGAGTGGAATCTACATTCCCTCCCCCTGTTCTGTATGGGTTTCCTTCAGGTCTCCGATTTCCTCATCTCATAGCTAAACCCACACAGTGTAGCTGGTATCTGTGGGACATGTTTTTTTTATCTATTTGGTGTTTGAATATCTTAACAACTGTTTTATTACCAGAAAGGGTAACACCTATTCTTATTGTTTCATTAGTGTAACAAGTATTGAACGACCTCGCCTGGTATACAGGAGGTCGTGGTTTCGATCCTGACCCTGACACCTGTGTAGCTTTCTTGTCTCTCTCCCCATGGTCGTGTGGATTTTTCTCTGGGTCCTCTGGTTCTTCCCTTCACATTTATAATCAACATCCGTTTAGAGGATTTGGCTGCTACTCTAGAATGTCTACTAAAGAGACTTCACTGCGCTATAATCTGTGGCTAGTTCGCTTCTGAAAAAAGGGCTCTATAGCTCAGTGGGCCTTGCCTGGTAAAATAAAATTTTTTTTTATAGTTGTATAGTGTATGCACAGCAGCAGCAACTGAAGAAACATCGCCCCACTACTGCAAAAACCCTGGCAGGACCAATGGCAGAGCCAGAATTCTCAGGTAGGGGGGCAACCCCTCCAGCAATGAAAAATGATAGAGGAGTTGTTAGTAAGTAAGGACTTGTCCCTTGCTTTTTATTCGACGCGTGTGCGGCAATGGCGCAGCCATCGAGCGAGGGTTGAATTCGAAACGTGCCTTCGGGAAAGTCGGGGACTGTATACGCAACTGAGCACAACTCTGCGAGTCATTTATAACTGCTTTGTCACTACTTATTGCCAATTATGGACTCAGACTATTGTCCTATCCTCTCATAGAGTCCCTGGCACGTAATAATATGCTACACAGTGGCAGTGGGGGTCGCAAAATGCCGATTTATTACTAACTAGCTTTACTACCCGGCTTCGCCCGGGACTTGGATTCACAACGCCCAACCGCCTTTGTCTACCCAGTGGCGATGTTCACACACCACACCAGTTACTCGTTTGAGGCTGAGTCGACCTAGGGGAGGCCCAGGACCGGTTCAAATAATCGTCACCAGTGGGGGCCGTGAGCGGGAATCGAACTCGGGTCGCCGGGTTCGTAGTGCAGCGCGCTAAGCACATGACAGATGTGACGTCAGAGCTCACTTGCCATGCAAAAAATCTCTGCATTATTGAGCTCCCCCCCCCCAAAAAATACAAAAGTCTATTTTTTTTTATTTTTGCATGGTGTACAGTCTGGAAAGTACCCACATGGCAAATTTCAAGTTTGTTGCATGTCGGGAAGTACGCTAAACATTTTGAACAGACACACATAATCACATGCCACCCCACCCCCCCACTGGCTCTGCCAGTCGGCAGGACCCTCTTGAAAATGAGCGTCGACACTCGGTAAATGAGGCGCGTTTCCTCACCGAGTGTGGGTAAGAGAGCTGCGCTGGACGAGTTCGACTCCTGCTGGGCCACTCCGTGCACCGGCCCCAGGAGCTGGGGTCGCACTCCTTCTACGCCTTCTCCTACTACTACGACCGTGCCGTCGACAGCGGCCTAGTTGGTGGGTGGGCCTGCCACGGGAATGTGGAGTTGCCGCCAGCTGAAAACCCCCCGCATGGCCATTGGGAGACCTGGGCACTTCTAAATAAACTAAACAATTTTTTTATTTTACCAGATAAGGCTACTGAGCTATGTAGCTCTTTTTCAGAAGCGACCTGGCCACAAATAATAGCTCAACGAAGTGGCTTATAGTCGTGCGGGAATTTATAGCAGCCAAAATACGATGAACTAATGTTTTTGTGGAGGGATAAAACGGATGATCCGGAGAAAATCCACGTGACAACAGGGAGAGAGAAATGCAAACCCCAAATATACAGCAGGCGTTAGGGTTTGGATCAAATTGACAACCTCCTGCACACCAGGTGAGGGAGTTAACATCTCGCTCACCATGTCTCCGCAGCTGTCGAAGAAGGTGGGCGGCGTGGAGACGGGCTGGGCTCTGGGAGCCGCCTTCCGTGACCTTGCCGAGATGCAGGGCGAGCAGCAGTGAGCCTGACGCAGGCTCCCGCGGTCAGCACCCGGCCCGCTACGTCACTTCACCCGGCCCGCAGATGATGCGGGGGGGGGCGAGGGGGGTGGTGGACACGCAGACATGGCCCCAGCGGCGACGCATTTGGCACTCATCGTTGTGGAGGTTCGCGGTTCGAAGCCACCGGGCAGTCCTGGTTAACATTGCGGTGTGTGTATGTGTGTATGTAATGTTGAACTTATTTTGCACCGTACATAGCCAACCATGCTAATCGGAGGTACGGGGGAAGGACAACACACTAAACAGAAAAAGCACCCAATTCGAAAAACGTGCACCGGGCCATCATGTACCGGCATCACGGTCTGGATTTGATCAAATTTGTTGCAGGTTTCACCGCAAATGGAATGGAGTGGGAACACTCGCACAAGGCAACATCACTCCCCGCTCTGAAACTACCACAGGCCGTATCTGTGAAACGCAGGCACGGCCTACGCGATAGGAATGATGGCGCCGATACAACGTGCACTCCAGGGACGTGCGGTCAGGGGAGGCAGGGGAGGCAGAGCCTCACCTGTCATACTCCAATAGCTGTTACGAAAAGTTAAAGAAAAGAATAATCAAATCAAATATTATTTAGTATTGCAATTGGCGTAATTTTCGCCCTTGTCGCCTAAGAAGACGAACGATAAATCCACTTCTTTACTGAGGGCAAATGTTTACGTGGGGAATTGCCATGAGTGTGCATGACCGGTCTGTGAATTGTCAGTTTGTTATTCAGGACCTCGGAAATTATCTTTTAAACACAACCGTGACAAAATGTGACGTTTTTCTTTTATCGGTGTCAATCCTTTCTAAACTTGAAAAGTGTAAGTTAGTGCTTAAATGAAGATTGCAGTGTTGCTATGAATGAAGGTTCGGTTAAGCGGGCCTGTGGTGGTGCTGGTGGCTATGCATGTGGCTGCCTGTAAGTCAGTCCTGTGGAGGCAGCAGCGAGGGTTGGTGGATCACCGCACAGATGGGTTGTGGAACTCCCTACTACCTGTGGGTGGGCAAATCTCCATCTGTTCCAACTCCCCGTGGTCGTTGAGGAGGAGCTGCTGTACTGGGCTTGCCAGGAGAAGGTGGTACGGTACCTGTTCCATCTGTATTGGATAGAGTGTCTCACTCACGTGGGCATTCCCCGGGCCCTCCGGTCTCTTCCCACATTTTAGCATTCGTTAATTGGCCGATGACAACTTCATAAACAGAGGATGGCAGAGCTTGGGCAATTGTGAAGCGCCAGTTGACAGCGTGGTTTCTGCCTTCCCACACCTCATCTGTGGCTCCTCCACCTCACGCCTCCGAGTTGTCCGCTCTCTACGAGAGCGATGAGCTGCACAGCGTTACAAGTTGCAATGATTATTATTATTATGATTCGTAAGTGACGATTTTCGTAAGCGAATAGTTGACTATCAGCATCGTGGTGAAATTATTTATGGTGAATTAAATAAAAATTGTTTCCGTGCTTCCTGAGACATTCAACGGATGTTGTTGGCGCCCACGTCGTGAATATTACTCCCCACAGGTGTGTGAGCGACAGTCTTTTGCCCAGGATGCCAGACTGTCAATCGGTCGGGCGTGCCATCGTAGCGCTGTTGTGTCATACTGAAATGTTGGTGTGACATCTACGCAATAATGATCGAGTATGATCATTATTACGTAGATGTGGCGAGGTGTTAACTACCTCACCTGGTATACAGGAGGTTGTGGGTTCCATCCCGACCCTGACGCCTGGATATTTGGAGTTTGCATGTTCTCCCCAATGGTCGTATGGATTTTTCTCCAGGTCCTCCGGTTTTTCCCTCCACATTTAGAATCATCCGTTGAGAATATTTGGCTGCAATAAATGTCCACATAATAAGCCACTTCATTGGGCTATCATTTGTGGCCAGGTCGCTTCTGAAAAAGAGCTACATAGCTCAGTGGGCCTTCCCTGGTAAAATAGAAAATGGTTTAGTTTAGAGTACAATTGGCATTGGCGCTGTCGTTCTTATAGCATCGGGCTATTGCATAGGAAGGTGCTGCTGTGTTTCATCGCCATGGTATGCAGTCGTGTTAAAATCTGGGGGGATGCTGCTGCTGTGTGATTTGGCTTAGAGGCACTCCCAGTGGCAGCTGTCCCGGTATCATCACGTGGTGCGCAGGAGTTTCACAGGAGGGGGCGACGCAGCTGCTATGTGGTCTCGCCTAAAGCAGGGTTGCAAAAATAACAAGAAGAATATTTTAAGAGCCGCAATGGATGTGGTCCTTAAAGATGCGCATGTGTCTCTGGAGCCACAGGCTGCCGACCCCTGGCCTAGGGACACCTCCAGTGGAAACTGCCCCTTCCTGTGTGGAACAAGGCGATCACCACCGTGGCAAGTTCACAGTGTGTCACAGTAGGGGGCGTTGCTACTGTTTTGTATGTGTGATCTCAATTGGCTTTTGGACCGTAACACCGGCACACAATGGGCTATCTGTTTGCAAGGGGATATTTAGCGTCCGCCACGAAGTATTAACCAGGGCGTCCTACCAGTATCGAACCACGAACCTCTGCAGCAACAATTCGTCAGCGAAAACAAACAAAAAAAACTCCGTCATGTCTCCAGTATCCGACACGATGAATGGACGGCTTGAAGGAGCAATAGAGAGATTATCCGTGCGTCGATTGTCTGGGTTGTCGATTGTCTTGTTCTTGCGTAACAACGTGCACACATCGTGTTCACGCTGGTGCCAGGCACGCAGTAGCGAGATGTTATCTCCCTCGCCTGGTAAACTGGAGGTCGTGGGTTTGATCCTGACCCTGCCTACTGTATATTTGGAGTTTGTGTGTCTCTCTCTCTCCCCCCGTGGTCACGTGGATATCTCTCTGGGTCCTCCAGTTTTTCCCTCCACATTTAGAATTAACATCACGCGTTTAGAGTATTTGCCTGCTATACATTTCCACGCGATAATCCACTTCATATTCTTTGGGTATTTCAGTAAAGTCACGTAGATCGGTTCAAGGAAAATAACAAAACACTACAATGTTTCGATCGCAACACAAGCGGTCGTCATCAGGAAAGGGGGTTAGTTTCTAAAGGCAAACTGTTTATAAAGGTTTAAAATGGGCGTGGCCCAAATGTCAGCAGCATGGGCGGCGACCGCGATGGTGCGTTTCCACCAATAAAGGGCTGCCAGGTAAAAATTAGCATGTTGATGTAAGATCGCAGAGCCGCCACCATGAGGTCGGCGCGCGAAGGTGGCTATGTTGGTGTGACCCCTGCTATGTATGGCAAGGTGATGGTTTCGATTGGGTCCTCAGATGGTTCTTTTCCCAACGGTTGGGGTGATAGCTTTACGGATTGTGTCGTCTGAATATCCATTCATCTTGAGAGCTTGGTGTACGTGTTCCAGTTCACTAACAGCTGCCCCGCCCATGCTGCCCATTTTAAAGCTTTATAAACATATTCTAGGGTCTTTCGGTAAAGTCACGTAGATAGGTTCAAAGAAAATAACAAAAATAACAACAGTTTTCCTTTAGAAACTAACCCCCTTTCCTGATGACCGCTTGGTGTAGCGATCGGAACGTAGTTTTTTGTTATTTTCTTTGAACCTATCTTGTGTGACTTCATAAAAAGACCCAAAGAATATTAATTCCTGCAGTCACGAAAGCTTTAAGTCAAGATATAATCCACTTTGTTGAGATATCATTTGTAGACAGGTCGTTTCTAAACAGAGATGTAGAGCTCCGTGGACCTCGCCTGTTTCTTATCAGCTGTTCATACGCCATGGGTGGCCATGATGAGAATCACATTTCAAAAAATAATTCCCGATGACCCAGTTCTGTAAATAGGCGTGTGAATAGTTACACTATTCATAGCTATTAACAGACAACCCCTTCAATCGTCTTCCCTTCAATAGCTTACAACAAATGTATCGGCCACACTGAATACAGTATTGCATGGAGAGAGATGCAGTTATATTGTGTATTTTGAACTTATTTCGCACAGTACGTAGCCAACCGTGCTAATGGGAGGTGCGTGGGAAGGACAACTAAACACAAAAATCCGTTTTTAAAAATGAGTTTTCAATCTAGATCCAATGTGGAGGTCTTCTACTGCTCGCCACGACGAGGGAGAGAGGGTTCGTATCGTTTTGTTGTTCTTCCTCCCAGTCGCCCCCCCCCCACCACTCCGGTGGAAGAGTGCAGACCATAGTGGGTTCACTGTGCGGTCCATGGTGTGGGTCACATGGCCACAGTCTTCGTACTGTGACTTGGGAATCGAACTTGGGTCCCCGGGTTCGTAGCGCAGCGCGCTAACAGCTAGACTACTGCTCCCCACGCAGCCACCCACCCAACCACACGTCTCTACCCCGAGGTCCCCTAACCCGAACACCAATGGTACCACCGTGATGCATGGCAGATGAGCGCAGAGCCGCGCATTTCGTCGCAACGTGCCAACCTCGCCCCACCATCAGCCCCCACTTACATTCGTCATCGTACATGATCTCTCCACTGCCGGATGAAGGCTTCCCGAAATCGTTGCTATCTCTCACGCACCCGTAAAGTCCCCCCACCATTCCCACCTAAACGTGAACTTAACCACGTGGTCACCACCTCCATCCTCGTCACCCCCCACCCCACGAAACGTGAACTTAATCACGTGACTTTACCGAAAGAACCGAAGAGTAATTCCTGCAATCTTGATGTGAAGCTTTCGTGATTGCTGGAATCCATAACTCTTTGGTTCTTTCGGTAAAGTCAGGTAGTTAGAAATCAAACAAATCACAAGATCCAGGTCCGATTCAATACAATACACAAATTCCGTGATCTAATCCCATCTGTGAAGGATGTCATTCCTGACATGCAATATCCTGGAGTTTACAAACTGAGTTGTACCTGCGGTGGCAGTTACATTGGGGAAACGAAATGACACGTCTCAGATCGTGTCCGCGAACACAAGGCAGATCTGAAACACGACAGAACCAATACCTCTGCCGTAGCTGACCATTGTTATAACGCTGTGGGCTCACATGATATTGTTTATTCCGAGACCAAGGTACTCTGCAAACCTTCGGGCTACTATCAAAGGTTTGTTCATGAAGCCATCCAGATACAGGTAGTCCCCCAGTTACGATGGTCCGACTTACGATATTTCGATCTTACGATGGCGATACGACAAAATCGCCATCAACAACCTAACATCGTTCAAGTATGCAGACGACGGACAGAATGTTGGTGAGTACAGCACAATATGATACGTCACGATACGTTCAATGCATGTTAAGTTTTTATAGCAGATATGATTGTTTCCTGAAAAACTTTCTATTAAATTGCAGTTGATATAGGTAGGCTAAGAATTTACCTTGTTTTTTTTACTTTACATTTTACTGTGCAATACAGTATTGTAATTAATAAATACATACGGTATATAGTTTATACAGTACGGTACTGTAAATTGCTTTGTTGTGTCTTAATTGTAGAACTTTCGTGACTGCAGGAATTATTATTTGTTTCTTTCGGTTAAGTCACGTCTAAAGATAAAATAATAAATTAAATTAAATAATAGAATACGACGTTTCGATTGCAACACAAGCAATCATCATCAGGTATAATGAAATAGCGACATAAAATCTAACCAGAAAACTATAGACAGACATATTAGCAGACAGATATCACCAAGATACATAGCGAGAGCAACACAGGTAACAGAGAGGGGTGATCGTCTCTGTGGGGTGGCCTTAAATAGACAGGGGGGGCGGAGGCAGAGAGAGGGAGGAGGGTTAGAGAAAAAATTAGCATATCAATGAGTGGTCAACAGACGTGGTGCTGCGAATGCGATGGCACGGCAAGCAAGCCTGAAAATCAGGAGAAGGACACACTAAAATTAAATAACCTAGTAAAATATCGAAATGTAATGTAATACAACACAGAGGGTCGGTCAACACACAATTAACGCATAGCCTGGTTGATTACGTATTTCAAAGATTGCTGTGTTGTATTACATTACATTTCGATATTTTACTAGGTTATTTAATTTTAGTGTGTCCTTCTCCTGATTTTCAGGCTTGCTTGCCATGCCATCGCATTCGCAGCACCACGTCTGTTGACCACTCATTGATATGCTAATTTTTTCTCTAACCCTCCTCCATCTCTCTGCCTCCGCCCCCCCACCTCTGTCTATTTAAGGCCACCCCACAGAGACGATCACCCCTCTCTGTTACCTGTGTTGCTCTCGCTATGTATCTTGGTGATATCTGTCTGCTAATATGTCTGTCTATAGTTTTCTGGTTAGATTTTATGTCGCTATTTCATTATACCTGATGATGATTGCTTGTGTTGCAATCGAAACGTCGTATTCTATTATTTAATTTAATTTATTATTTTATCTTTAGACGTGACTTAACCGAAAGAAACAAATAATAATTCCTGCAGTCACGAAAGTTCAAAAATTAAGATTGAACCACTTCTACGGGGAAGTTTTAAGATTATCTTTTTTCTCTCTCTCTGGCGACTTGTTTTCTCTGCCTGTGTCCTCTCTTTAGATTGTTCACACTTAAATTCTAACTTAGCAATCTTTGAAATACGTAATCAACCAGGCTATGCGTTAATTGTGTGTTGACCGACCCTCTGTGTTGTATTACATTACATTTCGATATTTTACTAGGTTATTTAATTTTAGTGTGTCCTCCTGATTTTCAGGCTTGCTTGCCGTGCCATCGCATTCGCAGCACCACGTCTGTTGACCACTCATTGATATGCTAATTTTTTCTCTAACCCTCCTCCATCTCTCTGCCTCCGCCCCTCTGTCTATTTAAGGCCACCCCACAGAGACGATCACCCCTCTCTGTTACCTGTGTTGCTCTCGCTATGTATCTTGGTGATATCTGTCTGCTAATATGTCTGTCTATAGTTTTCTGGTTAGATTTTATTTCGCTATTTCATTATACCTGATGATGATTGCTTGTGTTGCAATCGAAACGTCGTATTCTATTATTTAATTTAATTTATTATTTTATCTTTAGACGTGACTTAACCGAAAGAAACAAATAATAATGCTCTGTTGTGATAAATTATCACCAATCTTTAAGACTCCTGGGTAGGCGAGGCCATCTTCGACTTACGCTATTTTTAACTTACGATGGGGTCCTCGTAACGCATCTCCATCGTAAGTAGAGGGACTACCTGTATATATGTAATATCTTCAATAATGGCGGGAGACGAGTTGACGGGGCAGCACTTGTTTATTCACAATGGTTGCACAGTAACAGGCACAACCGAGATAACGCCTATGTTACGCGTGCCTGACTCGGCCATGCACTCCGTCTCTCCCGTGGGGTACGCGTACCTAACCATGCCTTGCACTTAGGCTCTCCGGCTACGCTCTCCCCACGGGGAGCTATCAGACCCCTACGCGCGCCCGGCTCGGCCACGCACTCAGTCTCTCCCATAGGGTACGCGTGCCTAACTCTGCCTTGCACTCAGGCTCTCCGGCTACGCTCTCCCCACGGGGAGCTATCAGACCCGCCTTGCCAGGCCACGGGTCTCGACCACTGAGGTACACAGCCCGGCCCTTACAAAGGCGTCGGGCCGTGAATCCCAAGGCCTCGCCTCTGAGCCTCACAGAGCCCCGGCCCTTACAAGGGCAGCGGGGCTAGGGGTCCTAGGGCCTATCTCTTCCTCCGTCTTCTGTCTTTGCCGGTTACCAACTCCCCGAGTGCCCCGCGCATCGCCTTACATAGCCCTCCGCTCCAGGGGGCGGGGCCTATGCGGACCGCGATGTGGGCACCCGCCTGCGGACCGTGATGTAGCCACCCACCACGCGCTGTCTCACGAACCTCCCTGCCAGCACGTATCACCACTACATATAAACAGAAATATGAATTAAACCGAGAAGATGGATACAAATTGAGCAATCATTGGAAGGATGTTATTAACCAGGTAAAACCCTAACTGCTTTATGGTCGTGTCTATCATATCTGCCGGGTACTACTACAGCGAGTCTCGTTTGCCGAGTTAACTCCCCCCCAGCCCGACGTTCCCCCCCCCAGCCCCACGCCCCCCCCCCAGCCCCACGTCCCCCCCCCCAGCCCCACGTCCCCCCCCCAGCCCCACGTTCCCCCCCCAGCCCCACGTCCCCCCCCCAGCCCCACGTCCCCCCCCCCCAGCCCCACGTCCCCCCCCCCCAGCCCCACGTCCCCCCCCCCCAGCCCCACGTCCCCCCCCCCAGCCCCACGTCCCCCCCCCCCAGCCCCACGTCCCCCCCCCAGCCCCACGTCCCCCCCCCCAGCCCCACGTCCCCCCCCCCAGCCCCACGTCCCCCCCCCCAGCCCCACGTCCCCCCCCCCCAGCCCCACGTCCCCCCCCCCCCAGCCCCACGTCCCCCCCCCCCCCAGCCCCACGTCC
>NC_136158.1:54504-147711 GCF_965212315.1 Lampetra planeri
ATCGTCGCTGGTTGATGATGACAGCGGTGGCTACAATAATGATTGTGACGATGATGATAATTGTGTTGATGATGATGAACATCTCTCTCATCCCGTAGCCGTCATACACCTCCAAGGACTTGACGGGGCTCTCTGTCGAGCACGACATCGAGACCTTCCAGGAAGGGCAGACAGTCATCCTGACGCTTAAGGATAAAGGTAAACCCTTCCTCCAATTAGCACGGTTAGCTACGTACAGTACTAAAGAAGTTCAACATACATGCATGATATCGATGGCAATGCTCGTTGTGTTGATGATTGACAATGTTGGCAATCGTGGCGATGATGTCTCTCCTCCGTTCCACCTCCCCATCCTCCTCGTCGTCTTACCGTTGCTCAGCCATCCTGGATGAGGAGGACGGAGACGTGCTGGTGAACGTGAACATGGTGGACAAGGAGAAGGCTGACAAGAACGTGGAGCTCAAGAAGAAGAAGCCGGTGTATCAGCCCTACGAGGAGGACGAGTCTGTGGACGACTTGGCCATTGTGAGCCTCGCGCGATGAGCCATACTCATCCCTCACTCGCTGTCTCACCCCGTCGCTCGCTCAGCCGCTCGCTCACCGCCCCCTGTCCACCTCGTCACTCGCTACCTCCTTCACTCACCCGCTTCCTCACCACGCTCGCCCACCAAACCCGCACGTTCATTCCCCTTCCTTCGCTCGCCCACTCACTCGCGTCTTCGATTTCTCACTACTAACCCACCCACTCACTCCCACACACCTACGCCTTCACTCAATCAGTCCTTCACCCACTCGCTCAAAAGACAGATTCATCTCCCCCCCCCCCCCCCCCCCGTATAGCCTTAACAGACTGTTGGGGCAAGTGCTGTTAGCGAGCATCGAATTAAGACCAACACCTTCGTCTCCCCAGCGCTGATGTTTACACACTATACCAGGTACTTTACTATAAACTATTTTTTATTTTACCAGTTATGGCCCACCGAGCTATATAGCTCTTTTTATAATTGACCTGGCCATAAATTATAGCTCAACCAAGTGGATTGCGTGGAAATCCGCACGACCACGTGGGGAGATACATGCAAACTCCAAATATACAGGTGTCGGGGTCGGGAGGTGGCGAGATGTTAACTACCGTGGTGCCCACTTATTTAAACTGAGGCTGAGTCGACCTAAGGGAGACCTAGGACCAATTCAGGTATTCATCACCAAAGTTGGTCGTGAGCAGGAATCAAACATCAGGTTCGTAGCACTGTGCGCTAACCACTACACCACCGCTCCCCACTTATTCAATAACAACAACACTCACCACGGTGATGTCACCACCGCTCCTTTGCCATGCCAGGTGCACTTCGAGGCCACGTAAAGTGTTGAAGGCTTGCTGACAGGAGGTCACGGGACAGACCCATGTTTTTGTTTTTTTGTTTGTTGCGGTTGCACCCGATTCAAGAGCCGAATGGCTCACAGGGCTCTACCTAATAAATTAAATTGAAACTGACTGAGATGGCTGGCAGAGCATCGTTCCTCTGCCCTCCATTATTGGAAACCTCCAACTGCCCACTAGCGTCCTTCACGAGCCTCTTCAATTGCCACACACACACTCGGAGCCATCCACCTACCCCTCCATCACTCACCTCTCCCTCCCTGTCGCCCTCACCTCATTGCAGATGCGCCAGCGGGCCGTGCTGTCCAAGTACGATGAGGAGATCGACGGGGAGAAGAGGAAGTCATTCCAGCTGGAGCACGGCGGGACGGCGGACGGCAGCTGGGAGCGCGAGCTGCAAAGCGTGCGCGACACGCTGCGCAGCCAGGCCCAGCGGCTCGAGACTGCGGTGCCCCAGATAGCCAACGAGTTCTACTCACCCCAAGAGATGGTGAGACGGCGACAGCGAAGACGAAACGGCCAACGTCGTTTGTAACCGGCTGGCTGTGCCGCTTTGAGCCAGTCGAGTGAAGTGTGGAAGGCTCCCGCCGCTGGCGGGAGGAGGTCACGAGACGGACCCAGGTGCAGAGCTATCCCTAGGGGTACGGCAAATCGGGGCGACTGCCCTGGGCCCCCACGCTTTGAGGGGGCCCCGCACGTCGTTGTCACTTTGTCAGGTGTAATACTTGCGATTCAGTTTGAAGCCATCGGGGTGGGGAGGCCCACAGTGAGATTTGCCTTGGGCCACGCACCCCGCCCTCCCCATGGATGGCCCTGCCTAGGTGCCATGGGTTGACTGACTGAGATGACTGGCAGATGCACCATATGTGCACCCTGCTGTGCCACCTCGCTCCACTCGTTGTTGAGTTACTCCCCTGCCTTCTGCCGTTCTCTCATAGCTTGCCACGGGGTGTCACGGTGGCGAGATGTTCACTCCCTTACCTGGTATATACTGGAGGTCGTGGGTTTGACCCCGAGGCCTGCTGTATATTTGGAGTTTGCGTGTCTCTCTCCCTGTGGTTGTGTGGATTTGTCTCCGGCTCCTCCGGTTTTTCCTTCCATATTTATAATCAACAGAACACGTTTAGAGTATTTGGCTGCTATACACGTGAAAAGCCACTTCATTGAGACATCATTTCAGTGGTCCTTACCTGGTAAAACAAAAAATTGAATAGCTTGACAGATGGACGGCAGTGATGAACGTGCTTTCCAACCTTCATCGGGAAAGCGTTTCAAAAAGATAGAACTGTCGGTTTTTTGTTGTTTTCTGGGAGGTCGCGAACGTCCCCTTGACCCTTGAACTACCCCCCCACCACCCCCTTTTCCAAAACAATGACAAACGTAGGTCACGTTCCGAAAGACGAAGCGCCGGGTAAAGAAGATCCGGCGCAGAGAGAAGACGTTGCGTGCCGACCAGCTGGCACCGCTCCCCGGCAAGACCTCGGGGGGGGGCGGCGGCCTCAGACCTCGGCTCGCGGTGAGGCGGCCTCCAAGGGCTGTGGTTGAGGCGGTAGTCCAGCAGCAAGTAGGCTGGCTGGCCAATGTTTACACATCGCCCCAAATACTAAGTTGAGGCTGAGTTGATATAGGGGAGGCCCAGGACCAGTTCAGATGATTGTCACTGGTATTGGCCACGAGCGGGAATCGATCTCGGTTTGCTGGTAACTGCTACACAAGCGCTCCCCACAATCACCTACCCCTCCTACACACCACCACACACTCCTACACACCACCACACACTCCTACCCCTACACACCACCACACACTCCTACCCCTACACACCACCACACTCACCTACCCGTACACACCACCACACTCACCTACACACCACCACGCTCTCCTACCCCTACACACCACCACACACTCCTACACACCACCACACACTCCTACCCCTACACACTCCTACCCCTACACACCATCACACACTCCTACACACCACCACACACTCCTACCCCTACACACTCCTACCCCTACACACCATCACACACTCCTACACACCACCACACACTCCTACCCCTACACACTCCTACCCCTACACACCATCACACACTCCTACACACCACCACACACTCCTACCCCTACACACCACCACACTCTCCTACCCCTACACACCACCACACTCTCCTACCCCTACACACCACCACACTCACCTACCCCTACACACCACCACACTCACCTACCCCTACACACCACCACGCTCTCCTACCCCTACACACCACCACACTCACCTACCCCTACACACCACCACACTCACCTACCCCGACACACCACCACACCACCTCCCCTCTCACCCCCCCCCCCCCCAGGCGTCGTCAGGGCGCTCTGCCTCTGCACTCTGCAGAGGGCGAGGGTGAGGAGGTTCGTGGAGATGGCAAGGGGGGTGGTGAGGAGCGACAGGAGGAGGGGCATGATGCCGACACCACGGTGCAGGACATGCAAATGAGCGACGACGAGGGTGAGACGTTGCACATCGCGGGGGATTTGTCTTCGCCCAGCAGTGGGTAGACTACGGCTGCTGATGATGTTGGTGATGGCGGGGTGTATCTGTGTACGACTACCTGGTGCAATGTGTGGACATCACCATTAGGAAGACAAAGGCGACCGGGCGTGGTGCTGTCCACCCACCCCCTCGTGTGCCGTGCCGGCCTTCTTAAGCGCCGCTCGCTAACAGTACTTGTCCCAACAGTGTTAAGGCTATACGGGGGCATCATTGTGTGTGTGTGTGTGTATGGCGGTTAGAGGAGCTGGTGACGCCCGCGTCACCCGTCGTGGTGGTGGAGGAGGACGAGGCGGAACAGGAACTGCAGAGGCAGCTGGACAAGCAGCGGCGACTACGGCAGAAGAGGGACCTGCGTGACGCGGCTATCAGGGTGCTCGCTCGCTCGCACGCTCACACGCATACACTACTACACTAAAACTAAATGTGTTTTTATTTTACCAGGTCAGGCCCCACTGAGCTTATGTAGCTCTTTTTCAGAAGAGACCTGGCTATCACAAATGATAGCTCAACGAAGCGGCTCATCGTCGTGCGGAAATTTATAGCAGCAGCCAAATACTCTCAACACGTTGATTCTAAATGTGGAGGGAAATACCGGAGGACCCAGAGAAAAAGCCACACGACCATAGGGAGAACATGCAGACTCGAAATTTACAGGTGCCAGAGTCGGGATTGAACCCATGCCCTCCTGTATACCAGGAATGGGAGTTAACATGTTGCCATAGTGGCGCCCCATTCTTTCACAAACATTCCCCCCATACAGCTTTCATCGAGATATTGGGGCAAGTGCTGTTAGCGAGTAGCACCTATGAAGGCCAGCACAGCACACAAGGGAGTGGGTAGCCAGCAATACGCCCAGCCAACTTTGTATCCCCAGTAACAATGTTTACACACAGCATCAGGTACTCATTTGAGGCCGAGTCAACCTAGGGGAAGCCCAGAACCAGTTCAGATAATCACTGCTGGTGTTGGCCATGAGCGGGAATTGAACCCAAGGTCGCCAGGTTTGTAGCGCAATGCGCTAACGGTAACATTGCCGCTCTCCACTACCGCTCGATTGCACGCACACCCACACAAACAAAGATGCCCCGTGTAGCCATTGACAGGCCATTGGGGCAAGTGTTGTTGGCGAGCTGCGCCTATGAAGGCCAGCACCATGTCCAGCTGCCTTTATCTCCCCATTGACGATCTTTACACATCGCCGCACCGAGTACTCACTTGAGGCTCGAACTCACACGCAAGCCCGCGTGATTGTGCGCTCGTGCACACAAGCTCACTCGCGTGGTCACACGCAAGTGCGCATGGTTGTACCATCACACGCGCATGCACACGCATACGCTCACACGTGTGAGCGAGTGGTTCGGTGAATAAGTGGGTGACTGAGTGCGCGCTTGGTGAGAAAGTTGAGCGAGCGCATGCCTGGTTCCGCGAATGAAAGAACAAGCGACGCGCTGACAACCACGAAGTCTGCCAGCACAACAAAAACGACGACAACAGTAGCAGCCACGGCCAAAACCAAACCCACCCCCCAAACTCGTCCACCTCGTTTCCCAGGTCGCGACGGTGGTGCGGAGCATGCAGAGCGGGGAGCGACGAGGTGAGAACGACGGTGGCGAGGACGAGGAGGAGGATGACGAGGAGCGGATGGTTCTGGGGGAGCGAGACCGGCATGGCCACATCGTCTTCAACTCCACGTCGGAGTTCTGCCGCACGCTCGGGGAAATCCCCACCTACGGCCTGTCGGGGAACCGCGACGACCGCGACGACCTGCTGGTATGGGCGTCGCCAACCTCGCCCACCACGCCACCCACCCACTTGCTGTCTTACTCACGCGTGGTTTCGCTCGCTACTCACTCGCAGTCTCACTTGCTCACTTGCCCGCTGCTGTCTTATCCCCTCCCCACTCGCCCACTCGCTCATTCATCCCCTCGCACCTCGCTCGCTCACTCACCCGCTGTCTTATCCCCTCGCTCACTTCCTGCTCACTCGCTCACCCCTTGTCTCGCTCACTTACCCGCTTCCCTCCTCACGCGCCTGCTCACTTATTCTTCGCTCATTCCTTGCTCACATATGTATGTACATTGAACTTCCTTTGCACCGAACGTAGCCAAAGGTGCTAACGATGAACCACTTTCTCTCACTCATCCTTTAGCTCACTCACTCATCCCCTCGCTCGCTTCTTGCTGGCTCACTCAAACTCGCCCGCGTTTCTGGTGAGTGCGTAAGTGAATGAGAGTGATTGTGAGCAATTGTGCAAGAGCTCCTGTGATGATTAAACTTTTGCACCCCCCCCCACTGCCCCTTCTCCCCTCTGCTGCCCCCCCCCCCCCCCACACACAGGACTTTGAGCAGAGCGACTCGGAGATGCGAGCGGACGAGGAGGACGAGGAGGGGGCCGGCTGGAGCGCAGTAAACCTGGAGGAAGAGCGGGAGCGTGTGGAGGTCGCCCACTCACCCCCCACTCACCATTGTCCACGTGTGTGCATGTTTATGGGGAACGGTAGTGCAACGGTTCACGCGTTGGACTACGAACCTAGCAAACAGAGTTTGCTAGGTTCAAATGAGTATCTGTTGCGGTGTGTAACGATCGCGACGGTGGAGGCAAAGGCTTTTCACGGGTGGTGCTGGCCACCCACCCTCTTGTGTGCTGTACCGGCTTACATAGGTGCTACTCGCTAACAGCACTTGCCCCTACAGTATGTTCATATAGGGGGGTCTTTGTCTTATGCCAGCATCTGTCGTCTGTGTGCGCGTGTGTTGCCATGTGTGTCTGTCTTATTTGTGTTTATGTGTGCGTGTGTCTTGTCTCTGTCTGTGTGTGTGTGAGAGCGTGTCTTGTCTGTGTATCTCAATTGTCTCTTGTGTGTGTGCGTGACCACACAGACCCCAACGGGAGCCGGTGCAATCCTGGAGGAAGAGCCGATGATTACGGGTGGTCTCGCATCCGCTCTCAAGCTCTGCAACACCAAGGGTGAGTGCTGCTGCTGCTCTTGCTGCTTCTCCTCCTGCCTGTTACTTCTCCTCATGCCCCTCCTTATGCTTTTACTCCTGCTGCTGCTCCTGCTCCTCCCGTAGCTGTATGCCTCTCTGTATAGCCGTTTGTCTCTTTGGGTGTGTAGATCTCTATGTATGTATATAGGCAACCATGCTAATCGGAGGTCTGTGTGCGTAGCTGTCTGCCTTATCTGTATGCATGTGTAGCTGCCTATTTGTGTGCGAGTAGCTGTCTCGATCTGTATAGCCGTCCGCCTGTCTGTATAGCTGTCTGTGTGTAGCTGCCTATTTGTGTGCGAGTATCTGTCTCGATCTGTATAGCTGTCCGCCTGTCTCTATAGCCGTCTGTGTATGCCCCCCCTCCCCCTGCGCACGTGCAGGGTACCTAGAGACGGAGGTATCGAAGATGGCGCGCGTCAAAAACCCCCACAAGACCCTCCCCTCCGCCCTCTACACCATTGAGGACAAGAAGTGAGGATGCTGCTCGCCCGATTTTTTTTAATGGCCATGTCGATCACCCCAGATCGAACCGTCACCCCAGGGGCTTAAACTACAGCTAGTCTTCTTGGTTTTTTCGGTAAAGTCACGTAGAAGGGAAGTAATAAAATAATAAAAATAAAACATAATAAAACAATTCTCACGACGTTTCGGCCACAACGCAAGCAGCCGTCTTCAGGTGAAGAATGAGAACCTGTCAAGCTGGGAGCTTATATATAAGCTGAGTTGGGGGGTGTAAGAAGAGCGCCTTAACAAAAGGATGTGCATATCAAGAGGAATTAAGCATATTCATGGGAAATGCGTAGGAGGTGGGCGGGGGGGTTTCAAGGGAGGGGGCAGGGGGTAGCAATAACAAAGGGATGGAATGTTAAAGCAATGAAACATGTGAATGGGAGAGCGGTGACCGAACACCAACAGCGGAGCAAGTAATGCATTCCCTGTGGAGAACACAAGATACACAGTTAATGCCTGTGAGTGGATTGCGGACTGAAAGTCGCCGTAAACGTGAACAACAATCAGTTAAGATCCGAAATGGTTTATTACGTCCTTCCAATGATTGCTGAGCCAGAATCCATCTTCTCGGTTGAAATTGTCTCTGTGTTTGTATATGTGGATCGCCTCATGAACAAATCTCTCATGGTAGCCAGATGGCTTGCAGAGAACCTCTGTCTTGGAGAAGTCAAAGTCATGTGAGCCCACTGAATTGTAACAGTGATCTGCCACGGCTGAGGTGTTTGTCCTACCGTGTTTCAGGTCTGCTTTATGTTCGCGGATGCGGTCCGAGACATGTCGTTTGGTTTCTCCAATGTAACTGCTACCACAGAGGCAACTTAGTTTGTAGACGCCAGGGTACTGTATGTCTGGAACCACGTCTTTTACAGACGGGACCAGATCACGGATTTTATGTACTGTGTTGAATCGTACCTGAATCTTGTGTTTAATCAGGATTTTGGAGATCTTTTTTGTGACCCCAGCAATGTAGGGTAAGGTGATGGTTTTGAAAGGCTCCTCAAGAGGATCCTTCTTGATGGTTGGAGTGATGGCCTTGCGGATTGTGTAGTCGGAGTAACCATTAGCCTTAAGAGCTTGGCGTACGTGTTTGAGTTCACTGGCAATGTGTTCCTGGTCGGAGATGCATTGGGCTCTATGGTATAGGGTCTTGATGAGGGAGTTCTTCTGGGATGGCTAGTGAACTCAAACACGTACGCCAAGCTCTTAAGGCTAATGGTTACTCCGACTACACAATCCGTAAAGCCATCACTCCAACCATCAAGAAGGATCCTGTTGAGGAGCCTTTCAAAACCATCACCTTACCCTACATTGCTGGGGTCACAAAAACGATCTCCAAAATCCTGATTAAACACAAGATTCAGGTCCGATTCAACACAGTACATAAAATCCGTGATCTGGTCCCGTCTGTAAAAGACGTGGTTCCAGACATACAGTACCCTGGCGTCTACAAACTAAGTTGCCTCTGTGGTAGCAGTTACATTGGAGAAACTAAACGACATGTCTTGGACCGCATCCGCGAACATAAAGCAGACCTGAAACACGGTAGGACAAACACCTCAGCCGTGGCAGATCACTGTTACAATTCAGTGGGCTCACATGACTTTGACTTCTCCAAGACAGAGGTTCTCTGCAAGCCATCTGGCTACCATGAGAGATTCGTTCATGAGGCGATCCACATATACAAACACAGACAATTTCAACCGAGAAGATGGATTCTGGCTCAGCAATCATTGGAAGGACGTAATAAACCATTTCGGATCTTAACTGATTGTTGTTCACGTTTACGGCGACTTTCAGTCCGCAATCCACTCACAGGCATTAACTGTGTATCTTGTGTTCTCCACAGGGAATGCATTACTTGCTCCGCTGTTGGTGTTCGGTCACCGCTCTCCCATTCACATGTTTCATTGCTTTAACATTCCATCCCTTTGTTATTGCTACCCCCTGCCCCCTCCCTTGAAACCCCCCCGCCCACCTCCTACGCATTTCCCATGAATATGCTTAATTCCTCTTGATATGCACATCCTTTTGTTAAGGCGCTCTTCTTACACCCCCCAACTCAGCTTATATATAAGCTCCCAGCTTGACAGGTTCTCATTCTTCACCTGAAGACGGCTGCTTGCGTTGTGGCCGAAACGTCGTGAGAATTGTTTTATTATGTTTTATTTTTATTATTTTATTACTTCCCTTCTACGTGACTTTACCGAAAAAACCAAGAAGATGAATTCCTGCAGTCACGAAAGCTTTAAATCGAAATCTACAGCTAGTCCTCTACTTACGATGGAGATGCATTACGAGGACCCCATCGTAAGTTGAAAATATCGTAAGTTGAAGATGGCCTCGCCTACCCAAGAGTCTTAAAGAATGGTGATAATTGAGCAAAACAGAGCAATTTACAGTACCGTACTGTATAAACTATATACCGTATGTATTTATTAATTACAATACTGTATTGCACAGTAAAATGTCAAGTAAAAAAAACAAGGTAAATTCTTATCCTACCTATATGAACCGCAATTTAATAGAACGTTTTTTCAGGAAACAATCCAATCGGCTATAAAAACTTTTAACATGCATTGAACGTATCGTATCGTGGTAACCCTAAAATTTAATCGCTAAAGCTACATATCGTACATGCATTGAACGTATCGTAACGTATCATATTGTACTGTACTCGCCAAGATCGTACCTCGTACGCTGTTGCCTTTGCCTGCCGCTCGAAATTTAAAATATTTAACAATTTTTTCATTTCGCCATCGTAAGATGGAAATATCGTAAGTCGTCGTAACTCGGGGACTCTGTTTTTATTTTACAAGGTAAGTACCACTGGGCTCTACAGCTGTTTTTCATAACAATCTGGCTATCACAAATGATAGCTCAACAAATTAGCTCATCGTGTGGAAATGTATAGCAGTCAAATACTCTAAACCAGGGGTCCTCAAACTTTTTAAACAGGGGGCCAGTTCACTGTCCCTCAGACCGTTGGAGGGCCGGACTACAGTTAAAAAGAACTATGAACAAATTCCTATGCACACTGCATATATCTTATTTTGAAGTGAAGAAACAAAACGGGAACAAATGCAATATTTAAAATGAAGAACAAGTAAAGTTAAATAAACAAACTTGCCAGTATTTCAATGGGAACTATGAGCCTGCTTTTGGCTAATGAGATGGTCAATGTCCGGTTCCATATTTGTCACTGCTAGTCGTAACAAGTGATGCAAGTGTGCATCCGTTAGTCTAGATCTGGTTGGAGATTTCAAATGTTTCATTCTGGAAAAAGTCTGTTCACAGACATAAGTGCTGCCAAAGATGGTTGCCATTTTGAGTGCATGGTTCCTGAGATGAGGATATGTCTCAGAGGGGAGAGATGCATAGAAATTATGAAGGCTGCTTGACTTGAATGCGTCTTTCAGAGTCACAATTCTGCAGTTCAGCCAGTTCCATATGGTAAATTGTATCCACATTTTCAATGTCAATAGAAAATGGGTTACAGAAAAGCTGTATGTCCTGTTCATGGAGATGAAGCTTTAAATCTAAATTGGAACTCCTTTCGCAATTTTACAGTGAATCCACACATGTTTTGTTTGGGAATGCAACCAATGGTTTTTCCGCTAACAGATTTTGAGTTGTGGGGAAATGGCAGAAGTTTTCCTCCTTCACTTGTTTGATGAGGAGGCCTAATTTTACTTCAAATGCTTTGACATGTGATTGCATATCACAGATGAGCTTCCCCTTTCCTTGAAGTTGCACATTGAAACTGTTGAGTAGCTCTGTTACATCTGTCAGAAAGGCAAGGTGCCATTTCCATTCTGCATCATTGAGCTCTGGTACTAATTTGTTTTTTGAAAGCACAAAAGCTGTAATCTGTGGAAGTAAGTCATAGAAACGTTTCAAAACTCTCCCTCGACTCAGCCAACGGACTTCTGTGTGGTACAGAACATCTTCATAGTCAACATTTAGCTCAGACAGAAATTCCTGAAATTGTCTGTGGTTTAGTCCATGAGCTCTAATGAATTTCGATTTAAAGCTTTCATGACTGCAGGGTTTCATCTTCTTGGTTCTTTCGGTAAAGTCACGTAGAAGGGAAGTAATAAAATAATAAAAATAAAACATAATAAAATAATTCTCACGACGTTTCGGCCACAACGCAAGCAGCCGTCCTCAGGTGAAAACCAGGTCTGTCGAGACGACAGCGTCTGAATGAAACAGCACACGAGCTTGGAGCATATATATAAGCTGGGTTGGAAGGGGGGGGAAAGGACGCCTTGACAAAATAATTTGCATATCAAGAGGAATTTAGCATATTTATGGGAAATGCAGGAATGTGATTAGTACTACATATGCCCGTGCATTATGCAGGACTACTTCCCTTCTACGTAGCTCTAATGAAGTTAACACAAGATACCACAGTTTTCATAACAGAGTCCTACTTCAGTGATTTACTACACAGCGCTTGTTGGTGGATGAGGCAGTGTATGGCTATTGGATGATAATGGTTGTTTGTCCATCTCTTGGTTAATGCGAGCAATTACTCCTTTCTTAGACCCCACCATGCTAGGAGCACCATCAGTTGTCACACTGGCTAGTTTAGCCCAGTTCAGCTCCAAACCATTCACAGTTTGGTAAATCTTTTCATAGATATCCTCTCCTGTAGTAGTTCCTTTGCTTTGCAGTGCATCAAGCTCTTCTGTGACTTTGAAATAGTCATTCGTCCCACGAATAAAATTTAGAAGTTGTGCAGAATCCCGAACATCATTGATTTCGTCGAGTGCCAAGGAAAAATAGGAGATTTTTTTTGTGGAGATTTGCAAATGCTGATGCAAATTGTCTCCCATTTCTTCAATTCTCCGTGTAATTGTAGGTCCTGAAAGACTCACTGTACTAAATAAATCGGCCTTCTCTGGACACATCTCTTTGGCAACAGAAAGAAGGCATTCTTTAACAAATTCTCCCTCCACGAATGGTCTGCCAGTGCACGCTATTAGCTTGGCAACTTGAAAACTTGCTCGCAGTGATGAAATATTTAGCTGCTTCTGCTTCACAAAAGTATTTTGCTGAGTTGTTAATGTATTTTTCACTTTTAATATTTCATCTTTTCTCACTTCTCCGACCAAACAATCATATTTATCTTAATGTTGAGTTTCATAGTGTGGACGTAAATTGTATTCTTTGAACACAGACACTATATTCTGGCATATCAGACACTGCATGAAAAAGTAATCATAAGTCCACTGTTCTTTGAATATCCTACACTCCGAGTCAATTTTTCTCTTTCTTGACATCATTGTTTCCTAGGGAGTCAAAATTTCTATTAGTAAAATACCAATATATATATACAGCGCTACAAAAACAATATACCAGCAATAACTTTGCCCACACAGAGACATACAGACTGCACTGCCCATCAATGCAGTCTGATTGGGGGAACTCCGCTTTTACCCCAGGCTCACACTGGTGCGGGTGCCATTAAAAATTAATTACACCTGCAGTTTTGTTCACAGCGCAGCCGGCCCCTCCCACATGCCCTGGCTTCCTCTGAGTCCTGGGAGGTGGGAGTAGTAGTCCGGCTGCACTGTTCGGTTCCTCCCACCGCCTGAAGCTTGATTGCAGCCGGACTACAATTCCCATGATCCAGCGCTTCAGCCGGCCAGCCAATCGGCGGCGGCCGCCCCCTCTCCCTCTTCCACCAATGACCGTCCTTCTCATGAAGAAAAAAAGTAACGGACAGGCAGCGGCGGAAAAAACACCTGGCGGGCCGGATAAATGTCCTCGGCGGGCCGCATGTGGCCCGCGGGCCGTAGTTTGAGGACCCCTGCTCTAAACGCACGTTTATTCTAAATGTGGAGGGAAAACCGGAGGTCCCAGAGGAAAATCCATGCTACCATGGGAAGAACTTGAAAACTCCAAATACACAGCAGACGTCAGGGTCTGGGTCGAACCCACAACCGCCTGTATATCAGGCGAGGTAGTTCACATCTCCTAGCCAGTGGCATTGTGGTTGCCGATGTAGTGTGCCCCAACACGGCCATTATTTCTGCGAGAGACGGAGACATGCACAAAATCGAAAGAATCCGAATATTTATACTGAAGGGATCCGACGATTTATAAACCTCTTCCCAGATGTCCAGTCAGAACGTTACAACAAACAATGCAAAACCCCGATAGGAGTGCAAAGTATAGCAAAGGTAAACAAGTCACTTAAATATACAAATAAAACTAAACAATTGTGATCTTACCAAGTAAAGCTCGCTGAGCTGTCTGACCACAAATGATAGCCCAACAAAGTGGCTTATCATGTGGAAATGTATAGCAACAAAATAATCCAAACACATTCTAAATGTGTGGAGGTAAAAACCGGAGGATTTCACCAGCACTGGCAACAATGTTTTTGGCATGGCCATTGTGAACCTCCTGACAGGGTGAGAGACGGCCACCACAGGGCTTGAAGCCAGCATGTCGCTGTCTTCGATACAGCCATCGAACCCACGACCTCCTGCATACTAGTCGAGGGAGTTAACATCTCGCCACTGCACCACCATTTATCGTCCACTGTGAGAGAAGCGCACCGCGAGTAGTAGTCGTGGTAGTATTACGGTTTGTATGCAGCACGCAATTCACCGTGGCTGCCCCTTCAAATAAAACCTTGAATCTCTGCAACAACGCACGCTACTATTGCTGGGCCTCGCCACAGCCTCGGGAGGTTTTCTCATTGACAATCGATTCTCCCCCCCACCCCATCTGTACGCGCGCGCGTTGCAGTCACGGCAGCGATGACAAGTACAGCCGCCGGGAGGAGTACCGCGCCTACGGGCAGGAGTTCAAGGACAAGGAGCACTACCGGCCAGACGTGCGCATCGAGTACGTGGACGAGACGGGGCGCAAGCTCACGCCCAAGGAGGTACGCTGCTTCCTGCTCCCCTCCCTTGACGCGAGGGAGCATGTGAAACGATGGGGCGTGGCGAGGTTTCGTGTCGAGATTGCTCGGACATTGGGAAGTAAACGGTTGCCCGCCTCGTTGCGTTGGTCCTGATGAGACGTGGCACGGCCGTGGGCTCCAGAGGGACTCGTGGTAGGGAGGTCGGTGGGTTTTTCAAGGTTTGACATTTTTTCCAGTGCTGGAGGGGTCTCAAGTTGCAAGCCCACAGTTCCGTAGAACACGTTAGGAATAGTGTTAGAATAGTTAGGAACGGCGCACGTCATTGGGAACAGGGTGCGCCGTTGTGAATGGTGTTCGTCGTTGTGAATGGTGTTCGTCATTGTGAATGGTGTTCGTCGTTGTGAATGGAGTGCATTGCTGTGTACACACACAGGCGTTCCGACAGCTGTCTCACCGCTTCCATGGGAAGGGCTCGGGGAGGATGAAAACTGAGAAACGGCAAAAGAAACTCGAAGAGGAGCACGTGAGTGACTTGGAAACACTCCGAAGCATTTTCTCCCACGCACCAAATGCAACACTCCATAGCACAACCAAACACTCTTAAATAAACAAACACTGATGCTTTCACTCCTGAACTCCTGCTCAAACACTTTCCCACAACAACTTGCAAATGCTCACCTCTCAAACTCACACTAACACACAGACAAAATCCCCCATATCGTCTTAACAGACTGTTGGGGCAAATGCTGTTCGTGAGCAGCACCTATGATTGCCAGCACGGTGCGAGTTGCCATTGTCTCCCTTGTGGAAATGTTTACACACTGCACCAGGTACTCATTTGAGGCCGAGTCGACCTAGGGGAGGCCCAGGACTGGTTCAGATAATCGTCACCGGTATTAGCTGTGAGCAGAAATCGAACTCTGATCGCCTGATTCGTAGTGTAGTGCACTAACCTCTACACTACCGCTTCCCAGAACACACGCACACTCAAGTACTCCCTCTGTCTGTAACACTCCTCCCGCAATGTGCCAACGCTCAAACCGCTCCCTGCCCATGGCCTTGTGGTGGCGCGCTCACCGCTTGTCGCTGAGATTCACAGTTGGAATCTGGCAGGGTACCCCAGTTAATACGGAGGTAAATTGACGGTACAATGTTGCCCGTGTTGTGACGCTGCCCTCCCCACCTCCCCTCCACGCGGCAGATGCTGAGGAAGATGAGTTCGAGTGACACTCCGCTTGGCACCGTTGCCCTACTGCAGGAGAAGCAGAAGGCCCAGAAGACGCCATTCATCATCTTGAGTGGCAGCGGCAAGAGCATGAACGCGTGCGTAGATCCACTCGCCCACATGCTTGCTCGCTCTCCCGCTCGCTCTCCCGCTCGCTCTTGCGCTTATTCGCTCGCGCTCCCACTCGTTTGCTCGCTCTCCCACTCGTTCGCTCACTCATGTCACCAGAGGAACACGAGTCCTTCACGCGTCACCAAACGTTCACTTGCTCACGTCAGAGCAGAGATACTAACTCGCGTTACAATAGACTCGCTCTCTCACGTTCACCCTTACCCCAACCTGTCAACGTCACCTTAGCCCTTAACTCTAACCTTATCGCTAACCCATAACCCTGACGCTCGGTGTGTGTGTGTGATTACAGGAACACGATAACGAAGTGAGGGGGTAGACCCAGGCCAGTGTGGGCACCTCCTGTGCCACTCGACCTCCCACCCCCGGGGGGGTCCCCTCTCCTCGACCTTCTGCCTCCACCGACGACGACGACCAAGGATCCCCAATATAGCCTTGAGCCCAGTGTTCTTCATTCATTGCAAGGCCCACGAGCCACTGGCGGCACCTGACGTACGGCACGCCCAGCAATATACAAATGTGAAAACACCCCGTCACCGTGCTGCTGTCAAACCCAATGGTTTCAAATGCATGGCGACCCTCACAATGATGTCTTATCGACGAAAGTGGCCCCTTGGAAAATTATTGAAGAACTCTGCTTTATCCAGGTATTTGAGAACACAACGCCTATGAAGGCCGGCAATGGCACACGACAGAGCGGGGTTGGGGGGGGGCTGGGTGGCCAAACACCATGCCCAGCCACCTTTATCTCCCCCGTACTGTTGTGTGTTTACACATCGCAGCAGGTAACTCATTTAAGGCTGAGTCGGCGGCATACGGGAGGTCCACGACCTTTCAGATATTTACTGCTCGATGTTATCCTTCGATTAAATTCATCAGCAACAGCAGAAACCGGGTGACGTTAGAAACGCCTCCATTGTGTCGCCAAGAGATGGAGACGCTTCCTTTGTTTACCCCCTCACTGCGAGCAGTGCACCACCTCGTGGTACAGAAATGGCGCAGAACTACTTCTGCATCCCCTCCTAGAGCCCTGTTGTCTGCAGTCGGTGAGGTGTCAATTAAATCAAAAGCCTTGATAAGAGGCGTTGGGCCGGCACAGCAGAAAAACCTTGGTTGGAATCCAGGATTCAGACAGTGGCGATTAAGCCGATCTCTATGCGAGTCTCCAAGTCTCATTGTCAGTCATTGGTGGCCGGACTGAGACCAACTCGCTACACTGAAGAACTTTGTTTAATCGTGACTGGCTTAACCCAGATTGGAACTTGTAATCTCAACGGTGCCGGGTCGGGGGGGTGGTGTCTAAACCCAAGTCGCTCAGCCACATGCATTGATGTCCAGGTGTGCTTCAGTGTTGGATCTGTCCCATGAAAGTAACCCCCTCCCTTGTATGTAAATTACTGTCCCACGTCTGCATCTCTACGACCTGTATGTTTTGTTACAATAAAAATATTGGTGGGCCTTGTGTAACATGCGAGCATGTGTGTGTGTATATTTGACGTAGGGGAGAGCAGTGGTGTAGCAGCACGCTGCGCTACGAATCCGGCTACCCGAGTTGGATTTCCGCTCGCAGCCAACACCAGTGACAATTATCTGAATCAGTCCTGGGCCTTCCCTGGGTCGATTCGGCCTCAAATGAGTACCTAGTGCAGTGTGTAAACATCACAGGGGAGACAAAGGCGGCTGGGCGTGGTATTGGCCACCTACCCCCTCGTGTGCCGTGCCAGCCTTCATAGGTGCACGCCAACAGCACTCGCCATAAAACTACGTGCAAAGCTATATTTGGAATCTTTGTATTTGTGATAGTTTTAAACTGCTAAGTGGAGTGAAAGTTTTCAATATGCGTACCACCTTCGAGTGCAGGGGGGTCGGCAACTTGTGGCTCTTTCAGGACTTCCGTGACGTTATTTATTAAGGTCCGTCTCGTATTGCGGCTCGTGGTTTATTATTTTTTACAGAATCCGAAAACGGCTCTTGTTTTGGTTGCAGGCCCCTGTGTGTGTGTAATGAATTACTCCCACGACACGTGTAGAGGGCACTTTTATTCTTATGCGGGCAAAACACAGGCCAACCTTATCCTTTCACTGTGAGCACAGCACTTAGATATTCACGTCTCTATTGGCTACACACACGGCCGATTACTCGGCGCGGTTCCACCGTCCACCCTCACTACGCCGCTGGCTGGCGGCGTGACGAGGATGGTGATGGAAGCCCGCAGGAGATCTTCCACGTGGCCGCACGACGGAGAGAGATGACGGCGAGCAGCGACGCAGTCCGGACCGCACACGAGCTCCGGTCCGCCCCCGCTTATCTCCCCAGGCGCGGCTCTGCCTCTGGCCACGCCCTCTTGTGGAACCTTCGAGCAGGTTCCCGGAGCATCTCGGCCAACCCCTTTCAGATTGGATGTTGTCTTAGCGGTGCCCGTACCCGCGCTTCCCTTTTCCAGCCAGCAGGTGTCATGTCATGACATGCATCAGAAACGTGGACACCGTGGGGCGGTGGTGGTTGCGTTGTTGCACATGGATGCCTGTAAGCAAGCACTTGAGGCAGCAACGAGGCTTGGTTGGATCACCACAGATTCCGTGAATCCTCTGGCTTGCCAGAAGGCAGTGCAACAAAATGTGGACTCCGCCTGTTCCATCTGTTCGGGGATTAATTTGGGCCGATAACATCGAGTTTCTGATGCGTATCACCAACATAAATAAGCAGACAATTCATCTCCCCACACAATCCGTCTCCACATAAACAACATATACGAGCCTTACCCATCAGCTGTACAGCCTTCTCGGAATTCATACTTTCACCAGCATTGATTCGCAACAAGCCAAACAACTACCGGTTTCGACATGCAGTGTCTCGCCTGCAGTCCGCCTTGTTTGAATCAATGGTGAACTGCCGATATGGTCGACAAGGATCAATCAGGTGGCACGTCGATACACAGCCACTAGTGCGACTGGCCTTGGACCGTATCAATTTTGACTAAACTTTCGTGAATGCAGAAATTAATATTCTTGGTTCTTTCGGTAAAGTCACGTAGATAATAAAAAGAAAATTATATTTAAAAATTTAATTTAAAATAAAAGCAAAAAAACACGTTTCGATCGCAACACAAGCAGTCTTCATCAGGTGGAGAGAAAAGAGGGGGCAAGCCTTCGCATGCAACTGCTTATACAGGGCTTTCAGAGTGAGCAAAGCTGTGTGCATGGGTGGGGCAGCCAGTGCCAATGTAGGAGCAAAGCACCAGAAGTACAAGTGGAATAAGCTACTTTTATGACGACTCTTGACTGGTGTCTTTTATTCAGCCGAATGTCTGCACCGCTCCGCACTCTCTCTCTGGGCAGTTCCCTGGCTTCCCCCGCTGCCTTGACGGTCCGTCTCGATCCACTTACCGCGGCACGCCTCTCCCTCTCCCCCTCTCCGTTCACGCCGCTGCCTGGCGGCGTGCCCGGAGGAGATGCTGCTTCGCTGGAGGTTCGCCACGTGGTCGTTGGCGAGGGGAGGTAGAGCGGCGATGCAGTCCGGACCTGAGGCTTCCCACACCGACCCCGAGTCCTCTCCTGCCTCCGCTTATTTTCCTCCCGGTGGAGCTGAGCTCCGCCTACAGCCACGCCCGCTCGTGGAACCCTCTGGATGGTTACCGTATAGTAGCTCCGCCCGTTACCTTTGGCCCAGAGGTCGCAAACGGGTTTTGATTCCTTACCCGTACCCGGCCGCACCAGGGTCGCAAACGGCTGCCCGTATCCGTACCCGGCCGGGTACGAGTAGCCGGGTATCGGGTACCCGGTTGCGACCTCTGCTTTGGCCTAGATCGAATCCCTACTCCAGATTGGATACCGGTTACCCAGTGGTGGCCATGCAGACGTCCCCTGTAACCCCCCCCAGGTGGAGCTCTCTCATTACACAAGTAAAGCGAGTGCGTTAGACAATGGGGGGAGGGAGAGATGGGGGGAGGGAGAGGGGGGGTAGAGATGGGGGGACATTGCACCTCGCTACACCCATCCACACTGCTGACGGTAGAGGTTGACAAGAAAACACAAATCAAGTCATGACCTAAAGTGGTTGACATCTTTCCAATGATTGCCGAGTTTAAAACCGTCGTCTCGGTTGAAATTGCGTCTGTATATATGTGTAGCGTCGGTGTCAGGCAATGATTGGGACCTTCATATCCCCGGTGTATTGGCCGCCTACAGAATGGCACCCCATGCGGCCACGGGGTTTTCCCCATTCTACCTGATGTCCGGCAGTGAGGTCAACCCCCCCCCCCGCCCCCCCGTGGACATTCAATTGCGCACTAAGCAGCCCTCCCCTAAGTCCAAGATCGCCGAACATATTCGATCATTGGAAAAATGTTATTAACCATGCAAAAAAGATTTAACTACACATTTGTACCATCTTATTTGACAGGTACTTTTCTACTTTACCGAGTGTTGACATCCCCAGCGTTTAACAGTACTGCTTTTTTGTATTTGGATTCTCAACCAACACCGGTTTGGGTCGAGGTACACCGATTGTTCTCTTGCACATTGACGATGTTGGCCAATTTCTCTTGTAGCCCCGCCCACCACCCGCACGTCCCATTCCCTGGCTACCACATTCAGATAAGCCCCTCCCCTCTTAACTTGTATTTAAGGGCTGGTCTCTTGGAATTTTGCCTCACTTGATGCACTAATTTTAGCTGTGACGGTCCCACCTGATGACGGAGACTTGTGTTGCCTCCGAAACGTCGCGATTTATTATTTTATTTCTATTATTACTTTTAGTAATTTTATTTTTTACCTACGTGACTTTACCGAAAAAACCTAAGACTATGAATCCTTGCAGTCACGAAAGCTTAAAATCTAGAAATAGCCCTTGCAGGCGGTGTGGCAGCTCTCACACTGGTGATGTCTCATCGGCGAATGCAGCCCTCTCTGAGAATGAGTGGAGAACATTGTTCGCGAGATCGATGAAAGGCAATCCACAGCAGTGCGACTGTGGCCATGCTACTCACAACATGCGCAGTAAACTCACCAGCAGCACTCCACGAACTCTCTCTCTCTGCTGAGGCCTTCTCGTCGTGGAGAGCAACAGCAGCACCTCCACATTGAACACCGAGATCCTGAATCACCTTGCTGCTGCTGCTGCTGCAATCATACTCAAGAATATAATACAGCCTAGTACGTTAAGGCTCATGATCAAGTTAAGAATCTGAATCTGATGAGCTATAATGGTATTTTTCACAAATATCAGAACGTTACAAACAACACAAACACGATAGGAGTTCAAAGTATAGGAAAGGTGAATACGTAGCAAACATATACAAATAAAGCGAAACTCTTTTTATCTTGCCAGGTAAGCCCCACTGGGGTATAACGTGTTTTCAGAAGCGGCCTGGCCACAAACGATCGCCCAACGAAGTGGCTGATGAAGTGGACATTTATAGCAGCCAAATATTCTAAAAGCGTGATGTTGATTCTAAAAGTAGAGGGGAAGCCCAGAGATAAAATCCACGCGACCACAGGGAGAGAGAGAGAGAGACGCAAACTCCAAACATGCAGCAGCAGCAGGCGTCAGGGTCGGGCTCGAGCCCGCACCCAGCACCACCCTGCACACGAAGCAGCCCCCTGCTACTGGACGTGTATGAAACAGAGCTGTGTAGCCCCTCGTATTCCTCCAGAATGGACACATTCTGATTCTGCCGCATTGGAGGTAGTGCACAAATAACAGCGCAAAACTTTCGTTAAAAATAATATCGTGTGGGGCCTGAAAATGGGAAACCTACATACGAGGAGACGTTTCGCAAAATGAAGCTATTTTCATCGCAACAAATATCATATACTCTTTGGTTCTTTCGGTAGTCACGTAGGTATACAATAAAATAAAGATATCATATGCCAATTTCAAAATGTTCAATTGATAAACGTGAACGTGAGCGTGGTCAGGTATTGTGTGGGTGGGGTCTGAGGGGCGTGGCCCGGTGAGAGTGGGCGTGGTCAGGTATTATGTGGGTGGGATCTGAGGGGCGTGGCCCGGTGGGAGTGGGCGTGGTCAGGTATCTGAGGGGCGTGGCCCGGTGGGAGCAGGCGTGGTCAGGTATTGTGTGGGTGGGGTCTGAGGGGCGTGGCCCGATGGGAGTGGGCGTGGTCAGGTATTGTGTGGGCGGGGTCTGAGGGGCGTGGCCCGGTGGGAGTGGGCGTGGTCAGGTATTATGTGGGCGGGGTCTGAGGGGCGTGGCTGGTGGGAGTGGGCCTAATCAGGTATTGTGTGGGCGGGGTCTGAGGGGCGTGGCCCGGTGGGAGTGGGCGTGGTCAGGTATTCGGTGGGCGGGGTCTGAGGGGCGTGGTCTGGTGGGAGCGGGCGTGGTCAGGTATTATGTGGGCGGGGTCCGGTGGAAGTGGGCGTGGTCAAGTATTATGTGGGTGAGGTCTGAGGGGCGTGACCTGGTGGGAGTGGGCGTGGTCAGGTATTATGTGGGCGGGGTCTGAGGGGCGTGGCCCGGTGGGAGTGGGCGTGGTCAGGTATTAGGTGGGCGGGGTCTGAGGGGCGTGGTCTGGTGGGAGCGGGCGTGGTCAGGTATTATGTGGGCGGGGTCCGGTGGAAGTGGGCGTGGTCAAGTATTATGTGGGTGAGGTCTGAGGGGCGTGACCTGGTGGGAGTGGGCGTGGTCAGGTATTATGTGGGCGGGGTCTGAGGGGCGTGGCCCAGTGGGAGTGGGCGTGGGGAATAGGGGGGAGGGCGAGTGACGTAACCCTGAATTTAAATCTTGGTCGGTTGGTCGCGGGCGTCCACGTGACACGCATCGCGCCAATCAGAGAAGCAGCCGAGCTCGGGGGGGTCTCCGTGAGAGGATCAGCCGCGGTGAGTTGAGGGGGAAGACCGCCGCGATGGCGTCTCGAGTCGTCGCCACAAACACTCGCGACTCGAACGCCTCCGCATCGGTGGCGGGGAAGCGGCGGTGGTAGCCGCGGCAGCTGCGGGTCGAGTTTGCTCTGCGTCGTCGCTGGTTTCCCGCGCGAGGCTGTCGACTGACGCGGCCCAACTCCCGCCCCAGCCTTGCCTGGATCGATTGTGAATATATTGGGAGTGATTACGAGTTAATCGACTCCTGCCGTGTCAACGTTACCGCCGAATCGATTCCTAATAGAGCTCGCTGCGGAAATCGATTTTGAGGCTTGTTCTATTTTTACGACTGGTTTACTGAGTGTGTTTAACAATTGAAGGTAGAATCTTAAAAGTTTTCGTGACTGCAGGAATTCGAATTCTTTGGGTCTTTCGGTGAAAAGTGACGTAGATTGAAATACAACAAGACGACGACGATGACGACGTCTAGATGGCAACACAAGCGACCATCTCCTCCCGGTGTGATTCGCTTTCGGCCTTTCTGCGTGACTTTACCGAGAGACCCAAAGGAATTTGAAGATAAATTTGGGCTTCTTCACCCGAGTCACGGGTCAAATTAGGTTTGGGTTTGACCCGCTAGATTTTCATTGACCCTCCGTAAAAAAAGCGCTTTTATAGCTTTCTATCCCAGTATCGACTCCACGTCTTATCCCAAATATATAAATCATGAGTTCAAGCGGGAATATAATCTTACAACGTAATTGCTATTATGTAGTTTTTGCATCTGTAATTGTGTGAATGCTTTGATATCTGCTGGCCGAGTTGCTCTGAGCTCAATGTGCTTTTACTCGATAGGAAATGAGCTTCTGAGTCTGTAACTCTCGGGCCTGTGAATCGGTTAGAGTCCAGTTCCAATAACTTCACAGTGAATAGAGACTCCCTTTAATGAGTTGTGTTAAACGCTCTATTTACATTTCCTTGTTTCAGTTTTCGTTCCGCTTTCTTCGTCCGTTACTGTCCCCGCGCCGAATGCCACAGCAGGTGACGCGCACCGATTAAGATCGATTTGGGGGGGGGGGGCTTGCGAGCATCAGCCATGGTCAGTCCACTGCTGGGTGAATGCCTTTCCCGAGCCGCCGCCGCCAACGTCCTCCACAGGAATCCGATGAGCTATGAAGCTCTTTTTCACATGTCCAGTCGGGGCATTTGGTCAGTAAGTAACAACGAGCGTTCTCCCCGCGTAAGAGTTCCATCCTTTGCCTGTTACTCCGTCATTCTTCTCAACCATAATCGACTTATCGATTAGCACAACAGCCGTCACCCCTTCTTCGAGTCGTGACTTGTCCTGTCAGTCGATTTCGTTTCATTTAAACGACGGAAGTGACCCGCGTGTGTTTTGTAATCTACGCGTCGCCAGCAGCCGAGGGAGGAGGGACAGCCGACGTGCGGAGATGGAGCGGTAAAATCGAATCGTGCGCAGAAAACTGGCTGCATTATTGCTGGACCGTGAGAGATGGTAACAGCTTCGGAGAGGGCTTCGTCCAGCAGTGGATGGCTGATGATGTTGATTATTCGAGTGAAATTGATTATTCGTTGTGAGATTTAGTACAAAGAAAGATTTTAGTTTGACTTTGTATTTAAATAAAATTTTTATTAATCTTTACCAAATTGTCGAGGTTACGTCACGTACCTCTTCCCTGTTCAAGTATCCCTCGATTTACCAACGCAAGGTCAGTTTAGGAAATTTCCCGTTAACGCGATTGACAAATTATAGACACTTTTCGATTTAAAGAAATTCGAATTTCGGCGTAAACGAAATTCCACTGCGGCACGCGTGGTGAGATCATCGAACGAGAAGCCCCCTGAGAGGCGGGCAGCCATCCTCATCCTCGACAGCGTCACGGTGTCGTCGTCCCCCCCCGCTACAGCGCAACAGAAACGCGTCCACATCGCCTCGAAAGTCATTCCAACATGCAGCTGATCTGAGTTCGCTGAAATGGTTAATTATTTAGGTTTTAGATAAATAATTGTTCCATCGTTTTAATATTCATGTTAATTTTGTTTTGTGAAAAGTGGTATCGGTGTATATTATTAATTTAGGAGTAGGGTTGGAATGACTGTCCAAAACACATCGCCCATTTTTTCAAATTAAATGGGAAAAGCCATTTCCAGTTTAGGAAATTTCGTTCCACGCGTGTTTTTTGAAGCACGCCATTCCTTTAATGAAACCGAGAGACACCTGTTCTTGCCACGTCGCTCTGCGGGGTGTGTGCGCGTCTCTTCGTGCATGCTTCGCGTCAACAGATTTGCGTAACTTGATCGAAAACGGTACACAGGTTTTGTCTGCTCCGGAAAGTACGGAGTGTCTTAGAACAGTTTAACTCGTAGGCTTTCACAACCAATATCCATAATAGAGATTTTTTTTTGGGGTTAGATCACGTAAATATAAATGTGTCGTTAAAGCAGCCATCACCCGACACAGCCAATTAGTATGGTTTGTCACGTCAGCAGAACGTGCCAATTACTTCCTACTGCAGCACACCGCCTGTGTTGGAGAGTAAACCCATGGCATTACATTTCAAGTATTGTTACGTTTCGTTGGTTGAGTTGTCATTGAGTTGTGGTTTGCACGCCGTGCATAGAAGATGCGGTTGAGTTGTGGTGAACGTGTGGCGTGTGGGAGCTATCGAGGTGGTTAGTTAAGTGGCAGGTGACGCGCTGCCCTAAGTATACAGCGGCTGTGGTTGCGGTTGAGTGGGGAGCTGTCGTGTTCCGGTTCGCCCGCTGCGCTTCGAACCCAGCGACACGACTTCGATTTCAGCACACGGCCAACACAAATGATCTGACCCGGTCCTGGGCCTCCCCTAGGTCTACTCAGCCTCTAATGAGTGCCTTGTGCGGTTTGTAAACATCGCCACTAAGGAGACAACGGTGGCTGGGCATGGTGCTTGCCACCCACCCCCTCGTGTGCCGTGCCGGCCTTCATGGGTGCTACTCACGAACAGCACTTGCCTCAACAGTCTGTTAAGGCTACACGGGGATCTTTGTTGCGGTTGCGTGCAGGAGATGTCGTCCACCTCGCAGAAGCACCGCTCCTTCGTGGCAGAGCCCATGGGAGAGAAGCCGGTGACGGCGCTCGCCGGCATTGGCGACACCCTGGGGGGACGGCTCATCGAACAGGGCTTCGACAGGGTGACTCGCTCGCTCACTCACCCGTCCACTCGCCTGCCTGCTCGCTCACCCGCCCACTCGCTCGCTCACCTGCTCACTCGGCCACCTGCTCACCCACTCCCCCACTTGCATGCTCGCACTCTCACTAAACCTCCCACTCACTTACTCGCCCGCCTACCCGCATGTTCACCCACCCGCATACTCAATCGCCCACCACTCGCTCGCTTACTCACTTGCGCGTGCACACACTCATTAATGAAGTCACGTCGTGGAGTTCTTCATTCACGATTGGATTTACAGAGCTGCACAACCAAATGTCTCATGCTTTCTTCCCCCACAACCCCTACCACACCACTGGTCCCTCCCTCCCTTTGTCAATCCCTTGCCCCCTTCCTCACTGTCTCCTCCCTCTCCTTAATTCCTTCCACATATCTTCCCTCCCTCCTTACCTTGCTTCCTCCATATCTCCCCATCTCCCTCCGCTCTCCCCCGTGTAGGCATACGTGGTGCTGGGCCAGTTTCTGGTTCTCAAGAAGGAGGAGGAGCTCTTCAAGGAGTGGCTCAAGGAAGTCTGCAATGCCAACTCCAAGCAGTCGTCGGACTGCTTCACTTGCCTGCGCGAGTGGTGCGACGCCTTCCTGTGAGGCGCCCGTCGTCACGGCGGCCCGTCGCTGTGCGTTTACCCTCAGAAATGTCACCGCCTCGTCCTGCGCTCACCGCTCACTCGCTTGTTTTGCTGCCCGGAGTGAGGCTTGGTTGCTCACTCCCCCCCGCCCCCCATGCGATCCCGGCGATGCCGGTTCACTCGCCTACTTGGTCATTCACTGTGGCGATGTTCGCCCACACACCGACCGCACGCCGTTCCACACGCTCACCCACCGCTCGCTCGACCACGCATCCACCGCTCGCTCGTCCACGCACTCGCCCACCGCTTGCTCGCCCACCCGCAGACTTACCCACCGCTCGGTCAGACACCCACACACTCGCCTCTCGCCCGCTCACTTGCCCACACACTCACCCACCGCTCGCTCACACCCACCGCTTGCTCGCCCACACACTCAGCCACCGCTCGCTCGCACACCCACTCACCGCTCACTCCCACGCCCACTACTCGCTCGCTGTTTCGCCCACACACCCACCGCTCCCTCGCACACTCTCCCACTGCTCGCTCAAACACCCACACACCCAGCCACCGCTCACCCACACACTCGCCCACCGCTCGCCTGCACATCCGCCACTCGCTCACCCACCGCTCGCTTGCCCACACACTCGCCCACCACGCACTCGCCCACCGCTCGCTCACACACTCGCCCACCATGCGTTCGTCCACCGCTCGCTCACACACCCACCGAGTCCGGCAAATCGCTGGTGGGAAAAGAAAAAAAACATCCACAGGTCTCTCTCGCTGGCACGGCTGCTCGCATGTTCCAGTGTCGAAGGAGCGAGTCTCGGCAGTGGCTGTCGGTGGTTAGCTGGCTACGTGATTGTTTGATTGTTTATGGGATGCGTCGGTGGCGGGGGGGACAGATGTTTGGTTCCGTTTGTTGCGGAGGGATTTAACTGGGGGGAAAAAAAGCACGTGGTGGGTTTTTCGTGAAATTGTTCATCTTGACACGGGATTTTAATTGTTCTGTCCCGAGGGAGGGTCGGTTTCGCTGTGGAGAGGGAACGGAGACCCATTTTACTCTACGCGATGTTAATAAAGTCTTTGATATTAGGCTGCTTGTGCGCTCTGCCTGTTGTTAAAGTATAAGTTGTTCTCTACCGGAGTGGTTCTCAACCCTGGGGGTAAGTGGGCAATGTCCCAGGGGGGGGTACGTGAGCTAATTGATAAATGTTACATCATGCATGAGAGTCATTGGTGAATAATCAATGCATGAATGCCAATATAAAATCACTACAGTAGAATGTAAGTCTAAATGGTAACCGAGAACGATATAAAGTACTTTTCTAAGCTCCTTGATCGTAAACAATGTGGTCTCCAAGTGTAACCAGCGAGTGCTATCAAAATTGCGTCAAGCATGCAGAGCGTCTGTGTATTGATTTTCATTCATACATTTATTTCTCTGAACCATGTTGGGTTAGGGAAGGGGGTTACTAAGTTGAAACAATTCAATAAGAGGGTACACTATCCAAAAAAGGTCGAGAACCACTGAGCTATCGCACTCACGTTAGGGTTATCTTATCGTCCAAATTTGTCCTTCCCCCACACCTCCGTTAGCACGGTTATCTACGTACGGTGCAAAAGAAGTTCAACATCGAGTACATCTTTACCGCATGGACTGCGCAGTGGACCCACTGTGATCCATGCTCATTCAACATCGGAGGAACGGCAAAACGTCACCGATGTGCGTATGTTGAACTTCCTTTGCACCGTACGAACCCAACCGTGATAATCGGAGGTGCAAGGGGAAGGACTACACACTAAACACAACAAGCAGTTCTAAAGTGGACAGGAACTGCTGAAGCCTTCGTCATGACGAGCAGCAGCAGCACCTTCACATTGGCATCGAGATCCTGGATTGCATCGCTGCTGCAACTGCCATCGTCCAATGGTGACTGCACAGCTGGATGAAGGCCTCCCCAATCTGTGCACGACGACATGTATCAGAGACGAGGTCAATGGTGACGAGTGCACTGCCGATGCAGTCAGTCGCCATGTTCGTTCACGTGACCACTATTGGCCGTGTTGGGTGGAGGAGGGGGCAGTTGAAGTATGCCGAGCAGGTCGTGCGCGAACCACTGCCCCCCCCCCCCGTTGGGGTGCCTCGTGACGGGATGTTAACTCCCTCGCCTGGTGCGTAAGAGGGTCGTCGGTTCGATCCCAACCCGTATAGTTAGAGTTTGCATCTCGCTCCCTCTGGTCGCGTGGGCTTTTCTGCGGGTCCTCTAGGTTTTTCCTTCACATTTAGAATCCACATAACGCGTTCAGAGTATTTTGCTGCTATACATTTCCACACGAAGATAAGCCACTTCGTTGAGCTATCATTTGTGGCCAGGTCGCTTTCGAGCTCGGTAGAACTTACCTGGTAAGAATAAAAATAGTTGTCAGATGAGAGGTCATTTGTGGCAAAAGTGGGGATGAGTGATGGGTGTGCTGTGTGTGTGTGCCCCTAGCCGAGCAGATTCTGGTGAGGCTGATTGAGGGAGCTCAACGGACTAAAGAAGAGACGTCTGATACGGCACAGGAGGGTGTGGAGCAAAGTGGACTTTCCGATTGCCGATACCAGCGGTGTCAAAATCAGCTTCTGTGGAGGGAGGCTCGTGAAGGACGCTGCTGGTCGGTTGTAAGCAGTCGCCCTCCAATAACAGCAGAGGGCGGAAGAGCGACGCTCATGATGAGCGAAGCGCCGGGCGGCTCAAATGCAGCGAATTGGCAGCGTGGCCATCTCGGTCACATCTGGGCAGCAGCAGCAGCCTCCACACGTGGCCTGAAGGTGCCACCTCGCCTGGCGTCACGTGCATCTGGCGAACTGCGGCTGTGTGTGGTGAGACAAGGGAATGTTTGAGCGTGGTTCGGTGAGATGTGTGTGGGTAGCGGTCGTGTAGCGGTTCGCGTGCTGCGCTACGACCACGGCGAACCGAGTTCCCGTTCATGCTCACGAACACCAGCGCCGGTGACGATTATCTGGGCCTCCCCGAGGTCCACTCAAATGAGTACCTGGTGCGGTGTGTCAACATCGCCTCTGAATCGACAAAGGCGGTTGGGCGTGTTGCTGGCCACACTCGTGTGCCGTGCCGGCGTTTATAATAAGTGCTCACGAACAGCACTTTCCCCACACAGCATGTGAAGGCTACAGGGGGGATCTTTGTCGCGGTATGTGTTTGTATATGTGTCTGTGTACACAATGTGGCAGATCCGTGGCGCAGCGGTGAGCGCACTGCGCTACGAACCCGGCTCTACCTGAGTTCGATTCCCGGCCGCGTCCTGCAGTCAGTTGGGGGAGCGATTTTCTGGCACCTCGCAACTCCCCCCACCACCACCGCCCTTTTACAAAACTGCGATGCCCAGCGTGGTGAGCTTCGGTGAAACAGCCCCACCCACACGTGGGGGCGGGGGGGGCATGCGCTTATCCAGCAGTGGATTGGCTAAAGCTGTGGTCCGTGACACGGGAGCGATGATAAAACCGACAGCGCCACTTCTCGGAATCGAACCGTCGAGCACTTCTGAGTATTGGCCGCGAATTCTTCCCTCGTGAAGGTAAAGAGGGGGGCGGGGCGAGGGATGGGGGAGGGTGAGGGGCGGGGCGAGGGATGGGGGAGGGTGAGCGGGCAGTGCCGGCAGGTGGCCACGCGGCCACATAATCCATTACGCAACAGTTTTGTATTTTCTACTCAGCAGAGTTTGCCGATGAGTAACATTGCCCCAAAGGTCCCCAGCACGTCAGGCGACCAGCAACAAACAGCGCTGGTATCATAGTTGTAATGGATGTTGTTGTGAGAGCTTGGAGGAGGAGAGCTACGATGGTGATGACGGGAGAAGGAATTCCAGAGTGGACCTTTACTTATTTTGCACCGTACATAGGCAACTGTGCTAATCGGAGCAGTGTGGTTGAGTAGTGGGCGTGAGTGGTTGGGTGGGTGAGTGAGTGGGCGAGTGAGTAGCTAGGTGAGTGGGTGGGCAAATGAGTGGCTAGGTGAGTGGGTGGGCGAGTGAGTGGCGAGGTGAGTGGCTAGGTGAGTGAGTGTCTAGGTGAGTGTGTAGGTGAGTGAGTGGCTGGGTGAGTGAGTGTGGTGGTAAGTGTGCAGGTGAGTGAGTGTGTAGGTGAGTGTGTAGGTGAGTGTGTAGGTGAGTGAGTGTGGTGGTGAGATGATGACATGTGGTGAACGCGCCCCCAACTTGCTGCCTGACTCGATGGTTCCCGTGAGTGTTATCGACTAATATATGTATAAATCGGTTCCTATGATCGACTCTAGCGTGAGACAGACAATACAAACGAGATGTAACAAGAGAGCGAATACAAACTGAATCGTGACCCTGCATCGCGACAATATAATCGCTGGAATAGTGAATCGTTTCAGGTTTCATAATAATAAATCCTCCATAACCCCCACCACGCAACCCCCCCCCCCCACCATAACCCCCCCTCCACTCTCCCCACACCCCGTTCCGACTGTCTCTGTTTCCGCCAACTTCCTCCTCCTGCCGTTCCACCAATTTCCAAAAACGCCCCACCCACTCCACCCACCAAGCCCCCACCCACTCCACCCACTCCACCCACCAAGCCCCCACCCACTCCACCCACTCCACCCACCAAGTGTTACCCATTCCACCCACCAAGTTTTACCCATTCCACCCACCAAGCCCCCCACCCACTCCACCCACCAAGCCCCCCATCCATTCCACCCACCAAGCCCCACCCACTCCACCCACTCCACCCACTAAGTCTCACCCATTCCACCCACCAAGCCCCCCACCCACTCCACCCACCAAGCCCCACCCACTCCACCCACCAAGCCCCACTCCACCCACTCCACCCACTAAGTCTCACCCATTCCACCCACCAAGCCCCCCATCCATTCCACCCACCAAGTTCCGCCCATTCCGCCCACTAAGCTCCGCCCACTCCGCCCCGATGTTTAACCCCCCCCCCATCCGCTCCGCCCGCCTCCTCCAGACTCGCTCCGCGCGGGGACTCATTTAGAGTTCAAACTCTGTCAAGTGAACATCGCAGCACCGTCACCCCCCCACCACCACTCCCCAGCACCCAAAACAACAATAACACACCACAACCCCATCGCCAGAATTAACACCAGCAGAGCACTCCTCGCCATTGCCGGTAGCAGTCGCGATGTCTCGACGCAAGCAAGTCAAGCCCCAGCACCTGAGCGAGCGAGACTTGCCGAGTAAGTGACACGGAAGGTCCCCTCCTCTCTCTCTCTCACGCTCTCTCACGCTCTCTCTCTCTCACTATCTCTCTCTCTCACGCTCTCTCGTGCTCTCTCTCACGCTCTCTCTCACTATCTCTCTCTCTCACGCTCTCTCGTGCTCTCTCTCACGCTCTCTCTCTCACTATCTCTAATTCTCTCTCTCTCACTATCTCTAATTCTCTCTCTCTCTCACTATCTCTAATTCTCTCTCACTATCTCTCACGCTCTCTCACGCTCTTCTCTCTCACGCTCTCTCACGCTCTTCTCTCTCACGCTCTCTCACGCTCTCTCTCTCACTATCTCTAATTCTCTCTCTCTCTCACTATCTCTAATGCTCTCTCTCTCACGCTCTCTCTCTCCCCCTCGTCTTGCGCTCTGCACCTCTCACGTCCATACGGGGACACAGACACGCGGGAGTGATGTTCGGTGCGGGGGGGGGTGAGCGGGACGCTCTGCCGCTCTCCCCGTCTCACACGCTCTCACTTCCACCATCCAACCTCTCACTCGCACACCTGTGTGTGTCTCTCTCACCTGTGAGTGAGTGTCCCTCTCACCTGTGAGTGAGTGTCCCTCTCACCTGTGAGTGAGTGCCTCTCTCACCTGTGAGTGAGTGCCTCTCTCACCTGTGAGTGAGTGCCTCTCTCACCTGTGAGTGAGTGCCTCTCTCACCTGTGAGTGAGTGCCTCTCTCACCTGTGAGTGAGTGCCTCTCTCACCTGTGAGTGAGTGCCTCTCTCACCTGTGAGTGAGTGCCTCTCTCACCTGTGAGTGAGTGCCTCTCTCACCTGTGAGTGAGTGCCTCTCTCACCTGTGAGTGAGTGCCTCTCTCACCTGTGAGTGAGTGCCTCTCTCACCTGTGAGTGAGTGCCTCTCTCACCTGTGAGTGAGTGCCTCTCTCACCTGTGAGTGAGTGCCTCTCTCACCTGTGAGTGAGTGCCTCTCTCACCTGTGAGTGAGTGCCTCTCTCACCTGTGAGTGAGTGCCTCTCTCACCTGTGAGTGAGTGCCTCTCTCACCTGTGAGTGAGTGCCTCTCTCACCTGTGAGTGAGTGCCTCTCTCACCTGTGAGTGAGTGCCTCTCTCACCTGTGAGTGAGTGCCTCTCTCACCTGTGAGTGAGTGCCTCTCTCACCTGTGAGTGAGTGTGTGTGCGCGCGCGGGTGTACGGAGTCCGGGGGATGGGTGAAAAAGACCTTCAGATCTCATCGGATTCCTCCACGAGTCGTGCGACATTGTCTGTGCCTGGTGCGCGCTCCGCGCGACACATTCGCGGCTGCTCGCGCGATTCGCCGTTCACGAGGCCACGGCCAACACCGCTGGAGAGTCACAGCCGAGCCCAAGTTGCTGCCTCGTGGCGCCGCGCGAGTCTTCGTCATGTGCTCGGACTTGCCCTCCACAGCGTGTGTGGGCTACCCGGGGGGTCTTTGTCTTTGAGTCTGTGTGTTAGTACCGTGCCGGCCTTAATAGGTGCTCGCTAACAGCACATGCCCCGACAGTCTTTTAAGGCAATACGGGGGGAGGGGGGATCTATGTTCGTGTAGGGAGCGGTGGTGCAGCGGTTAGCGAGCTCCGCTTCGAACCCGGCCACCCGAGTTCGATTCCCACTCACGGCCAATGTACGGTGCGAAATAAGTTCAATACACAGACAACACCAGTGACGATTATCTGAACCCGGTCCTGGGCCTCTCCCCTAAGTCGACTTAACCTCAAATAAATACCGGGTGCGGCGTATACACATCGCCACTGAGGAGACAAAGGCGGTCGGGTGTGCTACCGGACACTCACCCCATCGTGTTTCGTTCCGGCCTTCATAGGTGCTCGCTGACACAACACTTGCTCTAACAATCTGTTAAGGCTATACGGGAGATCTTTGTATGCATGTGTCTGTGTCCAGTGCCATCCATTTAGTAGGTACGCAAAAATCCCTGTACGCACGCGGAATCCTACAGAACGGCCGATATTTAATCTACGCATAAACGATCGAGGGTTAATAAAATTGACGCGTTAAAGCAAACAGATAGTCCACCGCCGGACTATCTAACTCATTTGAAGGCCAAAGTAGACAAATTATTATCGTTTCTTCAGCGTACGCACATTGTCAGTAGACCCCCCCCCATACGTTAACCCCCCCCCTCCATGCGTACGTCCTCAATGGATGGCCCCTAATGATCGTTTCTCTGTCTCTACACATCTGCGTCTGTCCCCATGTATCTCCACGTATCTCTCTGTGCGTCTCCCGATGTCTCTGTGTGTGGCTCAGTATCTCTCTGCGTCTCCGTCTCTCTGTCCCCTAATGTCGACGATTACCCTGTCCCCTAATGTCGACGATTACCCTGTAAACATGTTTTAAGTTTTGTTCAAGCGATATTAGAACTTGCACCTGGCCGTCCCCTAGGTCGACTCAGCCTGAACGTAGAACCTGCGGCTGTATTAGGACATCAGAACTGGGGTGGCAGTTTTTGCTGCTGTGAGCGCGAATCGTAGGCAACGGTGGCGTTGTGGCTCGTTCGCTGCGATACGAATCCGGCCACCCGATTTCGATTCCCGCTCATGATCAATAATAACAGTGGCGATTATCTGAACCAGTCTTGGGCCTCCCCTAGGTCGAATTAGTCTTAAATGAGTACCCGGTGCGGTGTGTAAACATCGCCACTCGGGAGACAAAGGCGGCCGGGCCTAATGTGAGCCACCCACCCCCTCGTGTGCCGTTCCGGCCTTCATAGGAGCTCGCTAACAGCACTCGCCCCACCAGTCTATCAAGGCTATACGGGGTATCTTTGTAGGTGTCTGTGTATATATGCTTGTGTACGTACAAGGTCCGTGTGTGTATTTGAGTGTCTGTATGCGTGCTTTTGTGCGTCTATGTACACGAATGTGTGTCTGCATGTTGCTGACAGCACTTGCCCCAACAGTCTGTTAAGAGGCGATACGGGGAAGAGTTTTGCTGTGTGTCTGAGTGCATGTATGTTTGTCTATGTCACGGACGTACATGTATGTCTGTGTAAATGTGTATGTGTGCATGTATTGATGTGTACGTAATGTACGAGTAGATTTTGAGTGTGTGTTAGCGCGCTGCACTACAAACCCGGTCACTTAAGTTTGATTCCCGCTCAAGGCCGCAAACACGGGTGATGATGATCTGAACCAGTTCAAGGCCTCCCCAGGGTCGACTCAGCCTCAAATGAGTACCTGGTGCGGTTTGTAAACATCGCCACTAAAGACACAAAGGCGGCCGGGCGTGGTGCTGGCCACCCACCCCTTCGTCTGCCGTGCTGCTCACGAACAGCACTTTCCTCAAAAGTCTGTTGACGCTATACGGGGGATCTTTGTCTGTATATGACTTTACACGCACAAAGACACAGACATGCACATACATATGTACACATGAAAAATACATCTACACAAACACCCCAGTCCATATAACAAAGACATTTTCACACATACGCACACATAATTCAAATCCCCCCTCTTGGGAAAAGCACCATGAGCGAGCACCTATGAAGGCCGATAGGGTGCAGCACGGCATCACGTGACCAGTGCCATTGAAGGCCGAGTCGAGCTAGTTTTCGGGCAGGCTCAGAACCGTGAGCGGGAATCGAACTCGCGTCGCCGTGGATCTTCGCGCAGTGCGTTCACCACTGCGCCACTGCTCCCCACTGCCTCACACACAAAGATAAACATCTCCCGTGTAGCCTTAGCAAAGACTGTTGGGTAAGGTCCTTGTTAGCGAGTCGCACCGATGAAGGCCAAAACGGCACACGAGGTGGGGGGGAGGGGCGGTTGGTCAGCACCACACCCGGCCGCCTTTGTCTCCCCAGTGGCGATGTTTTCTACACACCACACTCGGTACTCATTTGAGGCTGAGTCGATCAGCGCACATTCATTGTACACAAACCGAATGATTCTCTCGAAAGGCTGAAGAGCTGTTCTCGCGCCACCGATTTCCATGTAACCCGACGATTCTGGAAACCGATATTTCTTCTTTTTTATCAAAAACTTTCCCACGTTGGAGCGATTGGTTCGACACCCTCCCTGGGTCTGGGTTCCACATCGCTCCACATCGCTCCACAAAGCGCCACATCGCTCCACAAAGCGCCACATCGCTCCACAAAGCTCCACAAAGCTCCACCTCGCGCCACATCGCTCCACAAAGCCCACATCGCTCCACAAAGCGCCACATCGCTCCACAAAGCTCCACAAAGCTCCACATCGCTCCACAAAGCTCCACAAAGCTCCACATCGCTCCACAAAGCTCCACATCGCTCCACAAAGCGCCACATAGCTCCACAAAGCTCCACAAAGCTCCACATCGCTCCACCTCGCCCCACAAAGCTCCACATCGCTCCACAAAGCTCCACATCGCTCCACAAAGCTCCACATCGCTCCACAAAGCTCCACAAAGCTCCACAAAGCGCCACATCGCTCCACATCGCTCCGCAAAGCTCCACAGAGCTCCGCAAAGCTCCACAGAGCTCCACAAAGCTCCACAAAGCTCCACATCGCTCCACAAAGCTCCACATCGCTCCACAAAGCTCCACATCGCTCCACAAAGCTCCACAAAGCTCCACATCGCTCCACAAAGCTCCACAAAGCTCCACATCGCTCCACAAAGCTCCACATCGCTCCACATCGCTCCACAAAGCTCCACATCGCTCCACATCGCTCCACAAAGCTCCACAAAGCTCCACATCGCTCCACAAAGCTCCACATCGCTCCACAAAGCTCCACAAAGCTCCACAAAGCTCCACATCGCTCCACATCGCTCCACATCGCTCCACAAAGCTCCACCTCGCTCCACATTGCTCCACAAAGCTCCACATCGCTTCACAAAGCTCCACATCGCTCCACAAAGCTCCACATCGCTCCACAAAGCTCCACATCGCTCCACATCGCTCCACATCGCTCCACAAAGCTCCACAAAGCTCCACAAAGCTCCACATTGCTCCACAAAGCTCCACATCGCTTCACAAAGCTCCACATCGCTCCACAAAGCTCCACATCGCTCCACAAAGCTCCACAAAGCTCCACCTCGCTCCACATCGCTCCACAAAGCTCCACATCGCTCCACATCGCTCCACAAAGCTCCACAAAGCTCCACATCGCTCCACATCGCTCCACATCGCTCCACATTGCTCCACATTGCTTCACAAAGCTCCACATCGCTCCACATTGCTCCACATCGCTCCACATCGCTCCACATTGCTCCACATTGCTTCACAAAGCTCCACATCGCTCCACAAAGCTCCACATCGCTCCACATTGCGCCACAAAGCTCCACCTCGCTCCACATCGCTCCACAAAGCTCCACATCGCTCCACATCGCTCCACAAAGCTCCACCTCGCTCCACATTGCTCCACATTGCTTCACAAAGCTCCACATCGCTCCACAAAGCGCCACAAAGCTCCACATCGCTCCACAAAGTGCCACAAAGCGCCACAAAGCGCCACCGTACTCCTGAACGGACTGTTGGGGGCAAGCACTGAGAGCGGTGGCACAGTGGTTAAGACTTTACGCTACAATGCTATACGAACCCTGTTCTCCCGAGTTCGATCCCCGCTCGCGACCGATAACAGCGAGAGTATTCCCTCCCCTAGGTCGACTCGGCCTTAAACGAGTACCTGGCGTGGTGTGTAAACGGCAGCATTGGGGACACAAAGTAAGCGGCCACCCACCCCTCGTCGCCCCGCAGTCTGTTGAGGCTGTACGAGGCATCTTTGTGTGGGAGGTCTGTCTGCGCGCGCGTGTGTGTATATATGTGTGTATTTGTGTGTATATGTTTGTTTATTATAAAATGTACTTTCACACACAAACCACCGTAATATAACACCATAAATACACACACCTCGAGGCGTATGTGGTGTTGCGTATGTATATGCATTTCTACGTGTGTGTATACGTTATGTGTATTTTTGTGTGAGTGTACGGGTGTGAGTGTGTATGATTGTGAGTGTATGTATCGGGAGCGGTGGCGGAGTGGTTAACGTGCTCTGTAACGGACCCGACGACCCGGGTTCGACTCCCGCTCACCGCCAACACCAGTGACGATCATCCCCGAGGGCGACTCCGTCTCAAATGAGTCCCTGGCGCGGTGCTGGTCACCCACCCCCTCGTGTGCCGTGCCGGCGTTCATAGGCGCTCGCTAACAGCACTTGCCCCAACAATCTGTTAGGGCTATACGGGGGATATGCGTCTCGTATGTGTGTATACATATGCAACTTGTTATTTGTAAATTAATGTATAAAATACATTTGTAACTGGCATGGTAAGTATATATGTAGACGCGCACGTATCCATACACCGACTCGAATACATCTAAGAAGACAATCGCCTTCACAGACTGTTGGGGCAAGTGCTGTTAGTGGTTGGCCAAAAGCACACGCCCGGCCGCCTTTGTCTCTCCAGTGATGATGTTTGCACACCGCTCCAGGTGCTCATTTAAGGCTCAGTCCCCCCAGGGGAGGAGGCCCAGAACCCGTTGAGATTCGTCACTTTTGGTTGAGCGGGAATCGAACTCTGGTCGCTGGGTTCGTCGCGCAGCGCACTGACCACGACACGACCGCTTCCCAAAAACAAAGATCCCCTGTGTAGTCTGCATAGACTTTTGGGGCAAGTGCTATTAGCGATGAGCACCTCACTAGAATGGGTGATGTAGCCATAACCACGCCCGGCCGTGTTTGTCTCTCCCGTGTTGATGTTTACACTCCGTACCACGGCAGCACTCGTTCGCGGCTGGGTCGTTAACATGAAGCGAGATGCTCCCCCGGTGTTGATATCAGTCGCCAATGACGACAGCCGCGGCCGGGAATCGAACTTTGGTGTGCCCGTCTGTGTCCCACGCGAGTGATCAGTTTCGTAAAGTGAGAATAGTTAAAGTTACTGTCAGTGGCGCTCTAAAACCTCGCTCAACCCTCAGCTCTAACTCCACCACTCAACCTCGCTCAACCCTCAGCTCTAACTCCACCACTCAACCTCGCTCAACCCTCAGCTCTAACTCCACCACTCAACCTCGCTCAACCCTCAGCTCTAACTCCACCACTAAACCTCGCTCAACCCTCAGCTCTAACTCCACCACTCAACCTCGCTCAACCCTCAGCTCTAACTCCACCACTAAACCTCGCTCAACCCTCAGCTCTAACTCCACCACTAAACCTCGCTCAACCCTCAGCTCTAACTCCACCACTAAACCTCGCTCAACCCTCAACTCTAACTCCACCACTAAACCTCGCTCAACCCTCAGCTCTAACTCCACCACTTAACCTCGCTCAACCCTCAGCACTAACTCCACCACTAAACCTCGCTCAACCCTCAGCTCTAACTCCACCACTAAACCTCGCTCAACCCTCAACTCTAACTCCACCACTAAACCTCGCTCAACCCTCAGCTCTAACTCCACCACTAAACCTCGCTCAACCCTCAGCTCTAACTCCACCACTAAACCTCGCTCAACCCTCAACTCTAACTCCACCACTAAACCTCGCTCAACCCTCAGCTCTAACTCCACCACTGAACCTCGCTCAACCCTCAGCTCCAACTCCACCACTAAACCTCGCTCAACCCTCAGCTCTAACTCCACCACTAAACCTCGCTCAACCCTCAGCTCTAACTCCACCACTAAACCTCGCTCAACCCTCAGCACTAACTCCACCACTAAACCTCGCTCAACCCTCAACTCTAACTCCACCACTAAACCTCGCTCAACCCTCAGCTCTAACTCCACCACTAAACCTCGCTCAACCCTCAACTCTAACTCCACCACTAAACCTCGCTCAACCCTCAGCTCTAACTCCACCACTAAACCTCGCTCAACCCTCAGCTCTAACTCCACCACTAAACCTCGCTCAACCCTCAACTCTAACTCCACCACTAAACCTCGCTCAACCCTCAACTCTAACTCCACCACTAAACCTCGCTCAACCCTCAGCTCTAACTCCACCACTAAACCTCGCTCAACCCTCAGCTCTAACTTCACCACTGAACCTCGCTCAACCCTCAACTCTAACTCCACCACTAAACCTCGCTCAACCCTCAGCTCCAACTCCACCACTAAACCTCGCTCAACCCTCAACTCTAACTCCACCACTAAACCTCGCTCAACCCTCAGCTCTAACTCCACCACTAAACCTCGCTCAACCCTCAGATCTAACTCCACCACTAAACCTCGCTCAACCCTCAGCTCTAACTCCACCACTAAACCTCGCTCAACCCTCAGCACTAACTCCACCACTAAACCTCGCTCAACCCTCAACTCTAACTCCACCACTAAACCTCGCTCAACCCTCAGCTCTAACTCCACCACTAAACCTCGCTCAACCCTCAACTCTAACTCCACCACTAAACCTCGCTCAACCCTCAGCTCTAACTCCACCACTAAACCTCGCTCAACCCTCAGCTCTAACTCCACCACAAAACCTCGCTCAACCCTCAGCTCTAACTCCACCACTAAACCTCGCTCAACCCTCAACTCTAACTCCACCACTAAACCTCGCTCAACCCTCAGCTCTAACTCCACCACTAAACCTCGCTCAACCCTCAGCTCTAACTCCACCACTAAACCTCGCTCAACCCTCAACTTTAACTCCACCACTAAACCTCGCTCAACCCTCAACTCTAACTCCACCACTAAACCTCGCTCAACCCTCAGCTCTAACTCCACCACTAAACCTCGCTCAACCCTCAACTCTAACTCCACCACTAAACCTCGCTCAACCCTCAACTCTAACTCCACCACTAAACCTCGCTCAACCCTCAACTCTAACTCCACCACTAAACCTCGCTCAACCCTCAGCTCTAACTCCACTACTAAACCGGTCGTCTCTGTGGTGTTGATGATCCCCCAGTGCTGATTGTTGCTGGTCGCTTGGCATGTTGGGCCTTTGCTCAAGCAAACGCGATATAAACCGACTCCAGCGTGTTGGGGTGGTCCTCCCTTAGGGCCACACGGCCATCAAATGAATATTTAATGTCACAACACTGGCGTCGAGTGAGACAAAGGCGGCCGGCCGGGCGGCGCACCGCGCTACGAAGCCGCCCACGTGAGTTCGATTCCCGGCCGCGGCTCACATTACTGACGGTTATGTAAACAAGTGTTGGGCTTCCCCTAGGTCGACTCGGCCTTAACACTAGTACCTCTAGCACTGTGTAGACGTTGACTCACAAAGGCGGCCGAGCGTTGCCGAATCCCCCCCCCAACTCGCTGCTTTAGTCGTAATAGTCTCTCGCTAACTCTACTTGCCCCAACAATGTGTAGTAAGCGACAGGGGGGGGGGGTGTTTGTCTATGTCCGTGTCGTGTTTGCGTCTGTGCGTAACACATTGCAAGCGCCGTAGATGGAACCAATTGTGGTACATTCCTCGTCCCATCGTCGAGGTAATCGTCCAAATAAATTGTCCACAGTTGTATGAATGTCGCAATTCGTTTGCACCATACGTAGCCAATTATGCGGGGGAAGAACTAAACACCACAGTACTCACAAATTGGTAGCCGTTTTACCGACCGCGAAAATATAACGGCGATGATTGGTCGAGTCAACCGAACTCTCCACTTTAGCGATTGCGAGACGAGGGATCACGGCGCTACCACGTGGGTTGCTATTTTGTGGGGGGGGGGGGCGATGAGCTGTCCTTGATGAACGGTGGCCGCGTCGTGGGGAGGTTTCGACTCGCGCGCTCTCTCGTGAAACCCGATCGATGGCTGCTGCTGCTGCCGCCATCGGAGTTGCGGATTTCCTCGAGAGAGCGAGAGAGCGAGCGAGAAAGAGAGAGCGAGAGAGAGAGCGAGAGAGCGAGCGGCGTTGAGCTCTCGGCCGCCGCCGCCGAGACGGAGGTGGCCCCAGACACCAGCCAAACACGCGGAGCCAGCGGCAGCTCGGGGGTGACCAGCTCGGGGGTGACCAGCTCGGGGGTGACCAGCTCGGGGGTGACCAGCTCGGGGGTGACCAGCTCGGGGGTGACCAGCTCGGGGGTGACCAGCTCGGGGGTGACCAGCTCGGGGGTGACCAGCTCGGGGGTGACCAGCTCGGGGGTGACCAGCTCGGGGGTGACCAGCTCGGGGGTGTCGCACCGTCGCGCCTCGGCGGCTGTTCCAGATCGCGGCTCCCCTTGGCCCCAGTCACATCGGTGCCCTCACGGTCTTGAACATTTAACGCTGTAAGGGCGCTTCGTCTTCCTCAAATGTAGCCACGCAGCTCCGTCTCCTGGATCACCATGATGACGATGACGTGGAAACAAACGTGCGAGGTGCAATTTGCAGAAGCCAAATGTGACCGCTCTAATTGCATTCAAATACAACGTGGAACGTAAATGAAAGCAGTTGCATAAACAATGAAACCGCGATTTAAATGAAAGTATTGTTTGACGGTGTTTGTCAAGTGGGGGGGGGGGGGGGCAACCCGTAGCTTTGGCCACCAGGGGGGGCTAATCATGTCGTCACCCGACCACGCAGACCGCGAGCGAGCCCCGATGAATATCGTCAGCACCCACACCCGGCCGCCTTTGTCTTCTGCAGTGGGTAGGAGTACATACCGCACCGCGTACTCATTTTTTTAAGTTCGCTGCCCGGCTATGGGAACTCCTTGCATTGTCACCACGACCGCCCGATGATGTAATGTACGTTGCACTTCTTTCGCACCTTACGTCGCCAACTGTGCGAATCGGTCCGCGCGAGGGGTTTGAGAGGGTGGAGTATTTGATGACACAAAGCACCCAGGCAGGTGCCTGGCTTTGGTGGGGTTGATGGTAAGGCCGCACCCCTGGGTGGAAGTTCTAGATTCATCATCAGCAGCAGCGTGTGCAACAATTGCCAGGGCATCAGCATCCATAGCATCGTTAACCCAGTCGGGTACCCTTGCCTTGACCGCGTGGGAAATCCTCTGGTACAGCCCCGGAAGGCTTCTCGAACTACGTTGTCGAAGCAGATGTTAAATGTAGGGAACGTCTCTGCCTCCCGCCCACACCACCACCATCACGAAGGAAGCCCCCCCCCCCCCCCCCCCCCCCCCGAATGATTGTGAGCAGAGAGCCAGGGACCCCGATAGCAACGGAGAGTAACCGAGAGCCCCCTGGCCAATTGATGGTATCGTAGGCCTTGGCCAGGTCAACAACGCAGTGATGTTGGTTCCTGCTGGAATCCCCGGTACCTCTGCTGGGGCAGACCGATAGAGACGGGGGCGCTAATGCAGATCCGCCCTGGCATGGACGGCCCGCATTGGGGCTCCGCAAGCCTCTCCCAGGACCTCTCTGATAGGAATATTTACATATATAAACACAATACACATATACACACACCATTAACACACAAATACAGATAAGCACAAACGTTTACTTGTGTAATAATACAAATATCCCCCGTATAACCTTCGACTGTTGGGGAAAGTGCTGTTAGCGAGCAGCACCAATGAAGGCCGGCACGGTGGCACACGAGGGGGTGGGTGGCCAGCACCACGCGCCCCACCGTCTCCCCAGTAGCGATGTTTACACACCGCGCCAGGTACTCGTTTGAGGCTAAGTTGATCTAGGTGAGGCCCAGGACCGGTTCAGATAATCGTCACCGGTGTTGACCGTGAGCGGGAATCAAACTCGTGTCGCTGGGTTCGTAGCGCAGCGTAGCGCTAACCGCTACACGACTGCTCCCCCCACACGCACACACGGACGGACACGGACACACACGCACGTACACACAGACACACACACACGTGTGTGTTCACATTTCACTGGCACACACACACGGACACACACACGTCAAGGTGCATCTTACGTAATCGCCCAGCGCGTGTTATGTAATGTACCGCTGAATTAAACAGCATCAGCATCATCATCATCATCTCCACCTCGCCTAAGGAGGGTCCGATATACCTGGGCATGGGGCAGGGGGCAGGGGGGAGGGGGGAGGGGGGGATAGCCCGGGGAGAGACGCAAGAGAGCGGTGAGTGTGAGGGAGTGTGAGTAAGTGTGAGTGAGGGTGTGTGAGGGTGTGTGAGTGTGAGTGAGTTAGTGTGTGAGTGTGTGTGTGTGAGTGAGTTTGAGTAAGAGTGAATAAGTGTGAGGGAGTGAGTGTGAGTAAGTGTGTGAGTGCGAGTAAGTGTGTGAGGGTGTGTGAAGTGTGAGTGAGTGTGCGTAAGAGTGAGTAAGAGTGAGTAAGAGTGAGTAAGAGTGAGTAAGAGTGAGCGAGTGTGAGTAAGTGTGAGTGTATATGCTCACTAACATCACTTGAGCACTTGCCCCATAATTTGTTAAAGCTATACAAGGGGTCTTTGTTTTTGTGATTGCAGGTGTGTGTACGTGCAGGTGTGTGTGTACGTCTGTGTGTGTGTATACGTGTGAGTGTGTGTATGTGAGTGTGTGTATACGTGTGTGTGTACGTCTGTGTGTGTATACGTGTGTGTATACGTGTGTGTACGTCTGTGTGTATACGTGTGAGTGTGTGTACGTCTGTGTGTGTGTACGTGTGAGTGTATACGTGAGTGTGTGTATGTCTGTGAGTGTGTGTGTATGTCTGTGTGTGTATGTGAGTGTGTGTGTGTACGTGTGTGTGTATGTGTGAGTGTGTGTGTACGTCTGTGTGAGTGTGTGTGTACGTCTGTGTGAGTGTGTGAGTGTGTGTGTACGTCTGTGTGTACGTCTGTGTGTGTTTGTGAGTGTGTGTGAGTGTGTGTATACGTGTGAGTGTGTATATGTGAGTGTGTGTGTATGTCTGTGTGTGTGTACGATTAGTGGAGCGGTTAGCGCGCCTGACTACGACGAATCCGGCGACCCGTGTCCAATTCCCGCCCACGGTCAACACCAGTGACGATTATCTGAACCGATCCTGGAATTCCCCTAGATCGACTCAGCCTCAAATGAGTACCTGGTGCTCACCCACAAACTGTGTTCAACCACCACCAACTGTGTTCAAACACCACCACTGTGTTCAACCACCACCAACTGTGTTCAACCACCACCAACTGTGTTCAACCACCACCAACTGTGTTCAACCACCACCACTGTGTTCAACCACCACCACTGTGTTCAACCACCACCAACTGTGTTCAACCACCACCACTGTGTTCAACCACCACCACTGTGTTCAACCACCACCAACTGTGTTCAACCACCACCAACTGTGTTCAACCACCACCACTGTGTTCAACTACCACCAACTGTGTTCAACCACCACCAACTGTGTTCAACCACCACCACTGTGTTCAACTACCACCAACTGTGTTCAACCACCACCACCGTGTTCAACCACCACCAACTGTGTTCAACCACCAACTGTGTTCAACCACCACCAACTGTGTTCAACCACCACCAACTGTGTTCAACCACCACCACTGTGTTCAACTACCACCAACTGTGTTCAACCACCACCACTGTGTTCAACCACCACCACTGTGTTCAAACACCACCGTATGTATACATGGTCGCTAACAGCCCTTTCCCCAAAAGTCTGTTCAGGCTATAGGGGGATCTTTGTCTATAGATACGTGTGTACACGTGTGTACACATACGTGTGTACATGTGCATGTCTGTGTGTGGGAATTACAGTGTAGATTTTATATCGCGTATAAATGTGACCGCATCTCAAAGGCGCTGTTCACAAACAATGGGGATATTCATTTATATATTAAGATATTTAAGTATATATATAACTTTGTAGAGAGAGGCAGTCATAGCCAGAGAACGGGAGGAAGGTCTTTAATCCTGGGGCTTGTGAACAGAGGCAGGGGGTCTACAGGGATTTCCAGACTGTGGGGGCAGCAAAGGAGAATGAGCGACCTCCCTCGCACTGAGCGAAGGTTGACTGGAAGGGAAGTCGAGTGAGATGAGAGGGGAGAGGCAGGAGAGTGCGTGGAGGGGAGTGGAGTGAGATGAGAGGGGAGAGGCAGGAGAGTGCGTGGAGGGGAGTGGAGTGAGATGAGAGGGGAGAGGCAAGAGAGTGCGTGGAGGGGAGTGTAGTGAGATGAGAGGGGAGAGGCAGGAGAGTGCGTGGTGGGGAGTGTAGTGAGATGAGAGGGGAGAGGCAGGAGAGTGCGTGGAGGGGAGTGTAGTGAGATGAGAGGGGAGAGGCAGGAGAGTGCGTGGAGGGGAGTGTAGTGAGATGAGAGGGGAGAGGCAGGAGAGTGCGTGGAGGGGAGTGTAGTGAGATGAGAGGGGAGAGGCAGGAGAGTGCGTGGAGGGGAGTGTAGTGAGATGAGAGGGGAGAGGCAGAAGAGTGCGTGGTGGGGAGTGTAGTGAGATGAGAGGGGAGAGGCAGGAGAGTGCGTGGTGGGGAGTGTAGTGAGATGAGAGGGGAGAGGCAGGAGACTGCGTGGAGGGTGAGAAATTTGAAAGTGTCAATGAGGTGAGGGGCAGGGTGAGAAGGTGAGGGGCGTGGTGAGGAGGGCTGCCTTATTGCGGCTCCCACGGTTGCTGAGCATAGACCCAAAGCGCCAGGCGGCCAGCAACAAGCAGCACTATTATGAACGTTGCGATGGATGGGGGTGTGATGGGAGTGTGATGGGAGTGTCATGGGAGGTTATTGCTGTTGTAAGAGCTTTCGGGGGAGGGAAGACGGTGATGGTTGTGATGGTGGTGGTGGTGGAGATGATGATGTGGGGAGCAGTGGTGTAGCGGTTAGCGCGCTGCGCTCCCAACCTAGCAACCCGACCGAGCTCGATTGCCGCTCAGGCCAACACCAGTGACGATTATCTAAACCGGTCCTGGGCCTCCCGTAGGTCGACTCAGCCTAAAATGTGGACCTGGTGCGGTGTGTAAACATCGCCACTTGGGACACAAAGGTGGCCGGGCGTGGTGCTGGTCACCCACCCCCTCGTGTGCCGTGCCGGCCTCCATAGGTGCTACTCGTTAACAGCACTTGCCCCAACAGTCTAGGGCTATACGGGGGATCTTTCTTTTGGTGGTGGGTGGAGGGATTGCAACGTGGAGTAGTTAGGTGACCTGCAGTTTGGTGAGAGGGTGGGTGAGAGGGTGAGTGAGTGGACGGGTGAGTGAGTGAGCAGGCGAATGCGAGGGTAAGTGGGTGAGTAGGTTATTGTATGAGTATGTTAGAGTTTGGGTGAGTAGGTTAGGGAGTGAGTGGGTGAGTAGTTGTGACCTGCATTGTGGTGGTGGTTAAACATAGTGGACTTGGTGGTTGAACACGGTGGTGGTGGTGGTTGAACACGGGGGTGGTGGTGGTTGAACATGGTGGTGGTGGTTGAACACGGTGGTGGTGGTTGAACACGGTGGTGGTAGATGTGACGGCACACACGAGTGGAGGAATCGACGAGTGAAGTTCACGGCGGCCATGGCGGCGGCCATGGCGGTAGTCGAGTGACGGGGAGGCGCTGCACCGCCAGGGTGAGGGGGGAGGGGCGGGCGGTCACTCCCGCCCCCCCTCGTGGAGATGCCGGCTCCTGGCGTCCGCGACTTCCTTAAAAAGTGTCAGATAAATAAATAAACAATACGAGTGCGCCGCCGTGTGAAGGGGGGGGGGCATGTAGGGGATGGAGGGGAGGGGTTGGGCATGTAAGGGAGGTATGGGGGGGATGTAAGGGATGGGTGGGGGGATGGAGTGGAGGGGGGGAGTGGGGGATGTAAGGGATGGAGTGCGGGATTTTTGGGAAGGGGTGGAGGGGGATGGAGAGGTGTGGGGGGATGGAGTGGGGGTGTGGGGGAGGGGTTGAGGGGGGGGGCACGTGCTGTGCTCACGATGACAGCGTCCGAATCCGCGTTTCGTTTTGAGAGCGTCGCTCCGCACGGGATGCGAGAGGACTAGCGAGTGTTTGAGAGTGTGTGAGTGTGTGTGTGAGTGTGTGTGTGAGTGTGTGTGTGTCTGTGTGAGTGTTTGAGTGTGTGAGTGTTTGAGAGTGTGTGAGTGTTTGAGTGTTTGAGTGTTTGTGTGTCAGTGTGTGTGAGTGTGTCTGTGTGTGTGAGTCTTTGAGAGTGTGTGAGTGTGTGTGTGAGTGTTTGTGTGTCAGTGTGTGTGTGAGTGTGTGAGTGTGTGTGAGTGTGTGTGTGTGTGAGTGTGAGTGTGTGTGAGTGTGTGAGTGTGTCTGTGTGTGTGAGTGTTTGAGAGTGTGTGAGTGTGTGTGTGAGTGTTTGAGTGTTTGTGTGTCTGTGTGTGTGAGTGTGTCTGTGTGTGTGAGTGTTTGAGAGTGTTTGAGTGTTTGTGTGTCAGTGTGTGTGTGTGTGTCTGTGTGTGTGAGTGTTTGAGAGTGTGTGAGTGTGTCTGTGTGTGTGAGTGTTTGAGTGTTTGTGTGTCAGTGTGTGTGTGTCTGTGTGTGTGAGTGTTTGAGTGTCAGTGTGTGTGAGTGTGTCTGTGTGTGTGAGTGTTTGAGAGTGTGTGAGTGTGTGTGTGAGTGTTTGAGAGTGTGTGTGTGAGTGTATGAGTGCTTGTGTGTCAGTGTGTGTGAGTGTGTGTGTGAGTGTTTGAGAGTGTGTGAGTGTGTGTGTGAGTGTATGAGTGTGTTTGTGTCAGTGTGTGTGAGTGTGTCTGTGTGTGTGAGTGTTTGAGTGTTTGTGTGTCAGTGTGTGTGTGTCTGTGTGTGTGAGTGTTTGAGAGTGTGTGAGTGTGTGTGTGTATGAGTGTGTTTGTGTCAGTGTGTGTGAGTGTGTCTGTGTGTGTGAGTGTTTGAGAGTGTGTGTGTGAGTGTTTGAGAGTGTGTGTGTGAGAGTTTGTGAGTGTGAGAGGGTGAGTGTTTGAGAGTGTGTGAGTGTGAGAGTTTGTAAGTGTGAGAGGGTGAGTGTTTGTGAGTGTGTGTGAGTGTTATGAGTGTGAGTGTTTGTGAGTGTGAGTTGGTGAGTGTGGATTTTTTTGAGTGTTTGTGAGTGTGTATGAGTGGGTGTTTGCGAGTGTTTGTGTGTTTTTGAGTGTTTGTGAGTGTGGGTGAGTGTTTGTGAGTGTGGGAGTGTTTGTGAGTGTGTGTGTGTGAGTGTGAATGAGTGTGAGTGTTTGTCTCTGTGCGAGTGTCGTGTGCCGTGCGGGCCTTCATTAGGTGCTCGCTAATAGCACTTGCCCCAACAGTCTGTTAAGTCTATACGGGGGGTCTTTGTCTGTGTGTGAGTTGCGGGGAGCGGTGGTATTGTGGTTAGCGCGTCGCTCAACAACCCCAACTATCCGAGTTCGATTCCTGTTCACGGCCAACACCAACGACGATTATCTTATCCAGTTCTGGACCTTCCTTAGGTCGACTTAGCCTCAAATGCGTCGCCTTCCATTGTGTGTAAACATCACCACTGGGGAAGACAAAGGCGTCTGGGCCTAGCGCTCCCCACATCACCCTGGGGGGCCACGTTGGCCTTCATAAGTGCTCGCTAACACCACTTTGTCCGAAGGCTATCCGGGGGACCTTTACCTGTCTTTGCACCAGGCAAGCTGCTCCCGTAACGGGGACACAAATACAAATAAATAAACCCTCTGAATGACCGGCAACTTCAACATCACGGGGCGAGCTCGATCCACCGCTGGCTGTAGATGCGCTGGTGCGTGCAATGCGCGTGGCGTGTCTCTCTCGGCTCCCCCTCTGGACACGCGAGCATCTCCCTCCTGGCTCGCTCCTTTCCAGCCTCGCTCGGCCTGCGATCTCAGCGAGACGGGGGCCCCAGCGAGACACGGCGTATCCACAATGTGGTGATGATGCGTATCCTGTAATCCACGTGTTGATCTCTTCTATGTCTCTCTTCCACATCTCACAAGTATAACAATTACGAAACTCATACACTCGTCAATTACACTGGGCTTCAAATGAAAATATGATTGGTGACGTTTCGAGCAATGACCCTTCTTCATAGCACATTAATTCTCAAACGTGTCTCAGAAGGTCTGACAAGGGTGTCAAAGGGTCTCGCAGGGCTTCCGGTCTCGCAGGAGTTTCACGGGGGGGGGGGGGTCCGTGTCTCTCGCGGGGTCCGCGTGTCGCGAGGCGAGTGGCAGCGCGGCGCGGTTGCTCGGGGAAGTCTGTGAATGGGAAGTCGCGTGTGAGCGGAGTCTGCGGTGAGACGGGGGAGAGAGGCGGAGGAGAGGGGGGGGGCTGTTCGAGGGGGGTGGAGGGGGGTAGGGAGAGACGGGGGAGGAGGCTGTGGAGAGCGGTGTGTGAGGAGCGGTGTGTGAGGAGCGGTGTGAGCGCGCTGTGCGTGAGGATGTGCCGTGCCCTCGGCTTCCGCAAAGCGATCGCCATCTCTCACGGTCTCACGGCGGCACAATGCATCCAGCACCTGCGCACGAAGTGACTCTGCTGCTCCGTCTCCACCGTGGGCGTCCTTTACAGCACGTTCCCTCCCTCCTTCCAGCTGACAATCCGTAACAAGTCTCGACCAATCGGCCATCGTCACTTGGACGACACTTCCCGCTGCCCGGGCAGCCTTTTCTCACCTGCACCGTTCCCTCTAATCCATTCCCAGTGAGACATCATGACCCCAGGGCTCGGCAACCTGTGGCTCGAGCCGCATGCGGCTCTTTCGGGCCTGCCTTGTGGCGTTGTTCACAAAGGACCACTGTCCGATTCACACGCCATTGTCGCGGCTCTAAAACATGTCGTTTTAGAATGAGAATGGCCCTTGTTATTGTGGTTGCCGACCCCTGGACATTGCGATGGCCGTGCCCGAAATGTTTCAATAGTTTGTCAGTTTAATACGTAGTAGTCGTAGGCTTTCGCGACCAATATTATCCATCATAGAGGTGTAGTGACATGGGATGTTGTCACTCTATGGTTAGCGCCAGCCACTATTTCACACGTGCTGCTGCTGAGCGCCGGGAAATGGAGGGACACGTGACTGGGAGCCGGGAGCTCCTGACTTGATGCAGCAGGGGGCGTGGCCGGGGGCGGGGCCGGGGGCGGGGCGAGTCCGCGCCAAGGGAAATGAAGGGGGAGCTCGGGGACATGGATCGGGGTCCCCGTTGTGGGTATCGGCCTGGAGTCCCGCGTCTCTTCGTCTTCGCTCCTCGTTCGTGGGTTGCGTGTCGCCTGACATCGTGGGTCAGGCAGCTGTGTGCCCACTGGCCCGTTCGCTACACTAACGCGCACGCACATGGCCAACAGATAGACAGCTAGCGATATAACCCGAGTTGTGAGGGTTGTGTTTATTAACAGTATTGCCTCCAACTACAGTGTGTGAGACTCCGTGTATAACACACTGCAGAGGTTTTTGGGTAAGAGAGCGTAAAAATAAATGTGTCATGTAAGCAAAACTCGTTCCTGCCAATTCTTTATGTTTTATTTACGTGACAAACCTTCCTAATCGGCTGTATTGGGTGGTGGTGGGTTTAACGACACATTTATATCTACGCGATCTAACCCAAAAACTTCTGTCATGGATACATCTTTCTGTTCACGAGTTGACCTGTGGCTGTGTCTGCAGCACGAAAGCCATGCTGCTGCTGCTGCTGCCGTCCATGACTTGATGCTCTGCTTCTGTTCTACTCTCCTCTCCTATTGCCTTAAAGCAACAGGGAAGTTCCACCTCTCTGGGCCCTGGCCCTTACTCTTTAAACCCCACACGTTCATCTTTAGACCCCCCCACACCCCTTCCTGAGTCGGCCCTTCCGCTTTCATCTTTAGGCCTTCCTCACAATTAGCATTCGTCTTCTTTCACAACCGTAACGCCCACCCGAACTCAATATGCCGTGGATTGTTATGAGCAAACCCCGCTATAAACAGAACTGCATAATGTGTTTCTGCACACGGATACATGGCATGTTCTAGTCCCGCTGGGAAGCCAATAGGCTGATGGACAACACTGTTGATGTATTTGATGCGTTTGTTATCAGAATCTTTATCAGATTGAGAATCTTTATTTCAAAATCAGAACATTGATTGAGACTGGTGGAATCCGATGAGCTATGAAGCTCTTTTTCACAGATGTCCAATCGGGCCGGGTGAGCAAGTTACGAATCCTTCAGGTGGCTCAGTGCAAGAGCGAGCAGCTCGCAATCAAAAGGTTTGCGAATTCACATCCCGGTTCGTGAGTGGGGGCTGACTCAACCCGTAATTTCCTACCTCCCCTCCGGGGTTCGTCAAATGAGCACCACTTCGCCGCATGTGGGAATTCAACAATGCTTGCATCTATGTGTGTACGTTGAACTTCTTTCGAACCGTACATCGCCAACCGTGCTAATCGGAGGTGCAGGGGAAGGACAACATACTAAACACAAAACGCAGTTTTAAATAAATTAGTTTTCAATCGAGTGGCTTCCTAATATCAGAAGAGCGTTCCAGACGGCCACGGAAGAGCATCTGAAAGCGTGCGATGCGGTGACCATCTTTGCCCGATGGCCAGCCAAAAGCCACTTAGAGGATGAGCGGAGTTCGCATGATGGGTGGCCAGCACCACGCCCGACCGCCTTTGTCTCCCAGTGGTGATGTTGTCTTTGTGGGAAGTACAGGAGGAGCGGTAGTGTAGTTGTTAGCGCGCCTGATCTACGAACCCGTTTACCCAGGTTTGATACCCACTCACGGTCCTCCCCTAGGCCAACTCAGCTTCAAATGAGTACCTGGTGCGGTGTGTAAACATCACCACTGCGGAGACAAAGGCGGTCGGGCGTGGTGCTGGCCTCCCACCCCCTCGCGTGCCGTGTCGGCCTTCGCAAGTGCTCGCTAACAGCACTTGCCCCAACAATTGAGATCTGTGTCTTTGTGAGCGAGTGTATGTTGGGATTGGCGCCCCAGTGCTGTGGTTCGCGCGCTGCGCCCCGAGCAGCGAGTTGGGTGGGGCGAGCAGCACCTATGACGGGCGGCACGGCACACGAGGGGAGTGTCGGTGGCCAGCACCACGCCCGACCGCCTTTGTCTCCTTTAGTGGGGATGTTGACGACACACCACACCAGGTACTCAGTTGAGGCTGAGTCGACCTAGGGGAGGCCCACACACACTCCCTCACACTCAGCGCGACAGGCGAGGGTCAGTGCTCGGCCCATCCCGAGGTGGCCCACGTGCAGAGAGAGGCCTGGCTGTGTGAACGTTGACCCAAGCTGTAGACCCAATGCAGGTGCGGTGGTTTGGCACGCGAGCGAGTGAGTGTGCGTGCGTGTGCATGCCCACCACACACTCACACGTTCACATACAGCCGCACACACTCAAAGACGAAGATCCCCCGTACAGCATTTAACCGACGATTGGGGCAAGTGCAGTTAGGACCTATGGATACGAGGCAACGGTGTGGCCAGCAGAACGCCCGGCCGCCTTTGCCTCCGTCATTGTGTATAGACGGACCTGCTCCCGGCCCCAGGGACGTGGAATTTCCACCACTGGCTCTGCAAGGCCATACACACAAGATGGGTACTGATGCGCCAGAGTGACTCGTTTGAGCAGCAGCGGCAGAAGTCGCTTGACTGGGAATTCTTTGAGTCGGTCGGTCTTTTCCACATTTTGAACATAAGAATTACGCATAACTCGAGATGTTAATATTTTGTATAAAAATGTGAAATTCTATTCTTGCACACAATGGCAGTAGTTATTGATTCAAGAACCAACGCCAATGTTGAGGCCTGCTGCTGGCTACGTATTAATGTGCATTGCAGCTCTTTAAATATATTTTTTACCGAATTCTAAAAAAAAATATCTTATTGTTATTTTGGTTGTCGACCCCTGGTCGATATGTACCTCTGTGAGCCCCTATGGGCCTCTAAGTATCTCTCCAGTAAAGGTGTATGCGTACCGCTGCGTGTATTTGTGTGTTCACTATGAAGTCCATAGTGTTGGGTTGCATGGACACAGAGACACCAGGATGGCTGCGTATTTAATTTTCCACATGACGGAGATGTGGCGACGGCCTGTTGATGTTCTGATGCAGTTGCTTACACCAGTGGTGAGTGGTTTGGTGAGTGAGCAGCAGGTGGTTGAGTAGATGAGTGAATGAATGAATGAGTGGGTGAGTGAATTGACCAGTGTTCCATCAGAGGAGGAGGAATGTCAGAGCCAGGAGGTGCGATGTTTGGGTGTCGATTGAGGTTGTTTATTCTGTAATAATGAGTGATGATCACTTATTGACAATGGCATTGATGCAAATGCTGCTGATGCTGCTGCTGATGCTGCTGCTGATGCTGCTGCTGCTGATGCTGCTGCTGATGCTCCTCTGCACCTCCACAGCCGTGAGCGATTCCCTCGAAAGCAGCTCGCTCGCCGATGGCCGTTCCCACGACATCGCCAAAAAAAACAACGGCAATCGCCACCATTGCCACAACAACACAAGCAACCTCACCGGCGAAGACGATGATGAGGAGGCGGAAGAGGACGACGATGGACATGGCGACGCACAATCTCACGCGCGCGCCACGACAACAACGAGCGCGGCGATGACCCACCGCCACAACGACAACCGCAGCAAACGTCACGACGATGTGACGACCACAATGGAGGCGTCGTCGTCGTCGTCACTGGCGTCGGTGTCGTCGCCGCCGCTCTCCTCGTCGTCCTCGTCCTCCTTGTCCTCGTCCTTGTCCCTGTTGCCCACCTCGACCTCGCGCGGCGCCGACCTCCTCACCTGTAGCCGCTGCGGCTGCGACTTCCTGCTGTCCGACATTGCGCGCTTCATCGAGCACAAGGCGCGCCGGTGCTCCCCCTGCGCGTGCACCGCTCCTCCTCCTCAGTCGCGCAGGGCGGCGGCGGCGGCGGAGGAGGGCCGAGTCGGAGGCCTCGCCGGGCACGCGGCGGCTCGTCGCGGCGACCAATCGGAAGCCGCTGCCGCCGCCGTCGCCGCCACCGGTCGGGTTTTGAATTCTGCGAAAATGGCGGCGGGGTCCGGAGCGGGGCTGCACGTGGGGGCGGGGCGCGGGGCGGGGCTGCACGTGGGGGCGGGGCTGCACGTGGGGGCGGGGCTGCACGTGGGGGCGGGGCTGCACGTGGGGGCGGGGCTGCACGTGGGGGCGGGGCTGCACGTGGGGGCGGGGCTGCACGTGGGGGCGGGCTATGCCAAGGAGATTGGCGACGGTGATGGAGGATACATTGCAGGTGAGTGGATGATGGATGGAGAGAGATCGTGGATGCGATGATTCTGATTGTGATGATTACGATGAGCCTAACAATGATATGGTTGTAATGTATATATGTTGAACTTCTTTCGCACTGTACGTCGCCAAACGTGTTAATCGGAGGTGCGAGGGGAGGGACATCAAACTCAACACAAAGCGCGGTTCTAAAGAAATTAGTTTTCAATCGAAATGATTTAAAAGTGCATAGCTCCCAGTGGCTTCCTAACATCGGAAGCAAGAGCTTTCCAGACGGCCACAGAAGCGCTTCTTAAAGCACGCGATGCGGTCACCGTCTTTGTTCGTCAGTTGGCCAAGAGCCGCCGCTGCGAGGATGTCTCGAGTTCACCGTGATGGTTTTATGCTCCTTGAAGAAGGGACATTGCCCCCCCCACCACCCCCCACGACGTGCAGCGAAACGTTAAAATTGACACGATAAACGGTTGCGAGATGTTAACTAGCATGTCGGGTATACAGGAGATCGTGGGTACGATCCCGACCTTGACGCCTGCTGTTATATATTTGGAGTTTGCGTCTCTCTTTCCCTGTGGATTTTTCTCTGGGTCTTCCGTTTTTTCTCCGTATTTAGAATCAACATCACGCGTTTAGAGTACTTGGCTACTATACATTTCTATGTGATAAGCCACTTCGTTGAGCTATAATTTGTGGCCAGGTGGCTTCTGAAAAATAGATATATAGCTTGGTGAGCCTTACCTGCCATTGGAGATAAACGGCTGTTTTACATTCATGTGCTTAGCCTCGTTCACGCAGGTTGCGCTTGGACACGCACGCATCTGTCGCGCCCGCAGCGCGAAGAAAGATGAGTGGGGAATTGGGCAGCCAGAACCAAGTGCCACCCAAGAATTGTCCAAGTTCTGCGGTCCTTGATTGGGGGTGTCGAGACAACTCCATTTAAAGAGGATCTGCTGTGCGGTCGTCGTAATGACGACAACGTTTCTAGCGATGCAGAAGGTACAGGCACAGTCCCGGAAGTGCACGCTCACAAGCACTGCTGGCAGCTGGGGCCTCTACTCGAGGCTGCTATAGTGAGCACCATCGTATGGAGTGGCGCAGAGAAAGAGGTTACCGTTGGGGCAGTGACCCCCCACCCATCACACCCAGATCCCCACTCCCTCCTTATATACTTGTTTCATAAAATGTACGTCTATTTTAAAACTCAAGATCTGTTAAAATAACGGTTTATACCAAGCGTATCATTTAAGTTATATTTTGTATATAACAAAATGGCCATTTTAATAAAGTGGGGATAGAATCGATTTAAAATAATTTTCGCAGTTGTTTTTGCTCCGATTCCTGTTTGCTTCATTGCCATGAGCCCTTATTTTTTAAAATAAATGTTCCCTTTTGTCAGTTTTATGACCCACGTGGTCACTCACTCTTGCAAATGAGAATGCCCTTGTCTCTATCGTTATTATCATAACCTGGTCAAAAAACGGACTGAAAACTGCAAGGTAAACCTATGTATTTCTCCATCTCATTATATCCCCATGTATATCTAATGTATCTAGTTATGTATCGCTATGTATTGTGGTATTTGCGCCTCTATGTATCTCAATGTATTATATGGGTCTCTCTATCTATAGATATCTCGAGGTATCTCGAGGTATCTCCATGTGATCTCTCGTCATATTGATGAGTCAGGTCACTTGCAAATTGAGGCTCATGCTGGTTTCTTGAGTTCTCACCTGCAGATTAAACAAACCCAACTTAAACTCTTGACATTCGGGGGCCCAGTTGGCATCAGGGCACGGGACAGAGTGTGGCGGGGGGGGGGATTTCGTGATTGGCCACACGGATACACAGATCACTCACTCGTGCCGCTGGACGGGAGGTGATGGGCGGGGCTTGCTGACGTCGTCACCACTTTGTAAATAGGCCCGAGTGCTCGGCCACGCGCGGCGCAGTCAGTGGGTTTACATCCAAAGCCCAGTGGTCCACAAGCACTACCAACAACAAACCCAACACGCTCCGAGTTAATAACAACAACAACAACACGGGTGGGGGTGGGGGACTTAAAGGGGAAATATATAACAGGCGATAACAATCGACGTTTCGGGAAAAGACCCTTCTACATAGCACATTCAACGAGCTAAACGCTTCCCCGAGCGCAGGCCCCTTCCGCCGAGAGTGGCGAATAGAGCGAGCAATCTCACTTGCAGGTGCTGCGCCTTTAGTCGTGTTGTGGTGCACACGCGTGTCTCGAAGTCTGCATATACAACTATTTGTGTATAGACACAGAGAGGGGGGCGGGGTTGCATCGCTTCGGGCTGAGGGGCGGGGCTGGGGTGACTGGAGGGGGGCTGTTTGTTGGGTGGAGGGGGGGCTTTCGGGCAGTGTCTGTGTGAGCGCTGCGCTTAGAACCCAGCGACCCGAGTTCGATTCCCGCTCACGTAACCAAGACCAGTGACGATTATTTGAACCGGTCCTGGGCCTCCCCGAGATCGACTCAGCCTCAAATCGCCACTAGGAAGACAAAGGCGGCCGGGCGTGGTGCTGGCCACCTACCCCCTCGTGTATCTTCCACGCCTTCATAGGCGCGACTCGCTAACAACATTTGACCCCAACAATCTTTTCAAGGCTTTACGGGGGATCTTTCGCTTTGTGTGAAGGTGCTGTGTAGAGTGGCCTTGTAGCGAGATGTGGAATTGTGAGTTGTGTGGGGGGCTCTTTGGGTGGGGGTCCGTGGCAAGGGGGGGAGATGGGGGGGCTGTCAGGGGAGGCGTGCGTGGGGAGTTGGGGGGGGGCTGAGAGGGGAGATGGGGGGAGCTGTGGCGGGGGCTGTGGGGGGAGGAGGTGCGTGGGGAGTTGGGGGGGGTCGCAGGGGGGGGGGCTGTGGGGGGAGGAGGGGGCGGGAGCAGGGGGGCTGTGGGGGAGAGAGGGGGGGGGGGTAGCTGGCACTGTGACAATCAGACAGAAAAACCAGTCGGACGGCACCTCCACTGTACGCGGGGTAGGGGGGGCTCGGCGCTTGGCACGGGGCCCGAACTCGAGGCCGGGGAGGGTCCGGGCCTCATACCTGGGCCGCCGGGGAGGGGGGTCGCTGTGGGCACCCTGATGCCCCACCACCACCACCACCGCCACCGCAGCTACCACCACCACCACCGCAGCTACCACCACCACCAACAATAACAGTCTGTTCACCACTAAGTGACGGTGATGTTCCCACAGCATCTGTGCCAGGCCAGGTGCACTTTGAGACCACGTGAAGTGTCGAAGGCTCGCTGATAGGTCATGGGACGGACCCAGATGCCAAGGGTTGACTGACTGAGATTGCTGGCAGATGCACCACCTGTGATCGTCACCGTGCCAAGTCTCTGCGTTGTTGCCGCTTGGCGCTCCGCTTGTTGTTGTGAGCGTCCCTTCGTTATTGGAGGGTTTCTCCAACTCCCCAGCAGCCTCTTTCACAAACCTCCTCCACAGAGGCCGATTTGACACCACTATTACCAGTCATTGGCAAGTCCACTCGGCTCTACATCCTTCTGTACCACAGCAGTTACATCTCTTCTCTAGCCCGTGTCGCGCCCGTTTAGCCCGCTCTATCTGGCCAAGCAGAAGCATGCCGTTGCCTGGGCATGCGGGCTACACGACCTAGCCAATGCAGCCTCGCTTGTCAGAGGAGCTCACTATTAGGACTTTGTCCAGATCTTTCAAGGACTCATGAAGTCTCCACACAATCCAGTCTGGTTAAACTCAGGATGGAGCATAGGCAGGCTAGCCTGAATGTTTCAAACCAGCGCAGACGTTCCTTTAGAGGGATCCACGTTTTACAAGCATCGAAAAAGGGAGGGCATAACTGTGACCGAGAAGACTGGGAACTTTCTATGGAGCGACACACCAGGTAGCTTCCACACAGTATTACGTGGCTGATGAAAGGATAAAGGCGCTGAACTGATTCGGAGTGAGACCACTGCCAAACCGGAGCCGGTCATGAGCACACTGGCCAAGTACGGGAATTTTTCCATTCTTTCCACAACTCTCCCCATCACTCATGGAGATTTGAGAGAAGGGAGCGTTTGATGACATAAAATACCTAGGCAGATACTTTTGTGGGGCTGATGGTAAGGCCCCACCTCTTAGTGACACGTTCCAGGTTCAGCAGTAGCATCTCCTAGATTCAAAAGCCGAATGGCTCACAGGGCTATACCAAATAAATGAAAACTAAATGAAATTGAATCTCCAACTCCTTTTCAGAGTGGGCAGCAACCACCAGATCATCAGCACACGTAAAATTGTTGACCAATTGGGAGCCATCCCTTGACCGCAACGGGGTATCATCAGCCTCTCATTGTATCTGTACGAGATAGAAATTCAACCGGTACTTCTATGGAAAATGTCTCGAACTACATGGTCAGAGACGATGTTAAATAGTGTAGGGGCCAAATGACATGCATGTCGCATCCCAAGGTGAACAGGGAATGGCTCTGGCTCCCGGCCAACATAACAAGAAGACCCACCTTTGTTGAGTCACCTCCACAGAGTCACCTCTGCCGAGTGACCTCCACAGAGGCAGCTCCGTTGAGTCCCCCTCCTTTGAGGCACATCTGGTGAGGCACATCTGGTGAGGCACATCTGGTGAGGCACATCTGGTGAGGCACATCTGGTGAGGCACATCTGGTGAGGCACATCTGGTGAGGCACATCTGGTGAGGCACATCCGGTGAGGCACATCCGGTGAGGCACCTTTGCCGCTATTGCCGTGAGTGCTGCAACTCGACTCCGTTGTGGTCGAGGCTGTCCGTGCATCTCTTTTACAATACGTTGTTTTGAGAAAGATAGCTGCTGAAGTAAAACGTCGTACAATCCGCCACCCGACACAGCCAGTCGATGACGTCACGTGAATAAGTGTGCCACGTTCTCTCGTGGTGAACACGTCTCGTTATCTTCCTCGCCTGCTATGCAGGAGCTCGTGGGTTCGATGCCGACCCTGACGCCCGCTCTATATTTGGAGTTTACGTGTCTCTCTCTCCCCGTGGTCGCGTGCATTTTTTTCTCCAGGTCCTCCAATTTTTCCCTCCACATTTAGAAACGTGCATGTAGATTATTTAGATGATTTTTCTGTTAAGAATGTCTAGATAATCCACTTTGTTGAGCTATCATTTGTGGCCAGGTCACTTCTGAAAAATATGTTAATAGCTCAGTGACCTTTACCTGGTAAGAATCAAAAAGTAAAGTTTTATTTGTGTATTTTTTAAGTGATTTGTTTACCTTTCTTATGCTCATCGGATTCCTCCTGTATAAATACAGATTCTGAGTTGCTGTTGGGTTGTTGTTGTTTGTGCATCACTGCGGACGCAGCAGTAGCAGCAGCCTAGCCAGATACCCTTGTCTCGGGGGGGGGGGGCAACAAGAGTGTTGCTTTTCGTTGACACTCTTTTTTAATGATTCCCAAAGCTGGAATTCAGAAAAATTGGGAAACTACCCGAATTTAATGTGAGGTTTGGTTTTTTGTGTGCAGTCATGTGCGGTCTGGCTTTGCGCATCAATTCACCACAACTTGAGAACGTAGTTTGATTGCAACTTGGTGTGTGCGAGTCTTTGGGGTCTCTAGGAGAGTCTCTGAATCTCTATGTGGATATGTGGGTCTCGATATGAGTCTATGGGGTTTCTGTATGGAAAAAATATATTCTTAAAATGTATTAAGCTTGTGCCGGAGGCCCCGGGAGGACAGGCGTCTATGACGTCTCCTGGCCAAACCCCATTTGGCGGAGCCAGGAGACTGAACCCATACCCTCGGGGCTCCTCCAGAAACAACAAAAAGCCACTACGGGTGGTCACGTGGAATGGTCGAATGCTCACTGCGGAGGAGAGGCTGCCACTCCTCTGTTGGGAGCTGGACCAGTACCGCCTGGATCTCTGTGGTATTCATGAGGTCCGGTGGACCGGCTTTGGCTCCTGCCACCATCAGGGGTGGACAGTCCTCTACTCGGGGCAGGAGACTGCCATACAACATGGAGTGGCTCTTCTTCTGAACAAAATAATTAAGGGGGGGTGCGAGTGTGGCGGTGAGGTGTGGGAAGCTCTAAGCCTCAGGCTACTTTGGGCTCGCCTTCCCATCAACCAAAGGTGAGGAGTGGTGGTCGTGGTTACTATGCCCTCACCGAAGACGAACATCCGTGGAGGGATGCAGGCAAGGTAGATGAGTCTGGGTATTTTGTACCATCAGAAACTCCACCCCCACAACTCTCAATTGGTGATATGGCAGTTGTAGAGAGAGTGGAGAGGTTCCCATACCTGGGCAGTGTGCTCATGACCGGCTCCGGTTTGAAAGCAGAGGTCTCACTCCGAATCAGTCGAGCGGCAATATCTTTTCATCGGTTGTGTAACGCTGTGTGGAAGCTACCTGGTCTGTCGCTCCGCACGAGGCTTCAGGTCTTCTCGGCCACAGTCATTCCCTCCCTTCTCTACACTTTCGAAACGTGGCCCCCCACTAATGGAGCATCTTCGCCAGTTGGAAACATTTAGGCTGGCCTGCCTACGATCCGTCTTGGGTTTTACCAGGCTGGATTGTGTAAGGATTTCACATATCTTTGAAAGATCTGGACAAAGTTCCAGCGATGAGCTCCTCTGGCAGGCAAGGCTGCATTGGCTGGATCATGTAGCCCGCATGCCCAGCCACCACATGCCTAACAGCTTTTGTTCAGCCGGATCGAGGGGGCTAAACGGGCGCGGCACGGGCTAGAGAAGAGATGGAGTGATGTGGTACAGGAGGACGTGGAGCTGAGTGGACTTGCCGATGACCGTTACTAGTGGTGTCAAGATGGGCTTCTGTGGAGGAGGTTCACAAAGGACGATACTGGGCAATTGGAGGCAGTCGCCCTCCAACAACAACGGAGGGCGGAGGAGCGACGCTCACAACAACGAGCGGAGCGCCGGGTGACTAAAGCACAGCAATTTGGCTCAGTAGGGGGCAAAGGTGGTGCATCAGCTAATCGTCTCAGTCAGTCGACCTGTGGCATCTGGGTCTGCCCCATGACCTCCTGCCAGCGGGCGTTCGACACTTCACATGGCCTCAATGTGCACCTAGCCTGGCACAAGTGTCGTGGTGACGTCACCACCACTTAGTGGCGAATGGCGATTGTTATGTGACTGTCCATAATCGAGATTTTTGGGTTAGATCACGTAATCTATAAATGGGTCATTAAAACCCGCCACCACCCGACACAGCCAACTAGTAAGGGTTGTCACGTAACCAGAACGTGGCCAATTCGTCACTAGTACAGCACTAGTCTTTAGTGTAGTCTTCTTGGTTCTTTCGGTAAAGTCACGTAGAAGGGAAGTAATAAAATAATAAAAATAAAACATAATAAAACAATTCTCAATTCAGTGAGAATTGTTTTATTATGTTTTATTTTTATTATTTTATTACTTCCCTTCTACGTGACTTTACCGAAAGAACCAAGAAGATGAATCCCTGCAGTCACGAAAGCTTTAAATCGAAACTTTAGTGTAGTGTAGTCTATAGTGCAGTGTAGTATACTAGTACAGCACACCGCTGTGTTGGAGAGCCAAGCCACAACATTTCCAATCTGAGTACGATGTTTTGCCAGTAATTACAACTAGCTTCATCAGGCGATAGCCAGATTTGTGGAGAAGTCATACTGTTTCGTTCCTTATATAATAGAGGCGTAGATGTGGTGACCACACTTCTGTGCTCTTGCGCCACGTGAGGGGGGGGGGATTACTGAGGCAACGTACATTATGCATGTCTAGTGTGTGTATTAAAATAGCCCTACCAACGGTAATTCCTATTGAAGTACGCTGCCCTTTGTAGGCATGCATTTAAATAATGTATTATTTGATTATTCGTTTCCACGCAGCACTAAGGCGGTAGCTATCGGAATGGTTAAAGTTATTTTTATTTATTTCAATTTCGATAGATTCTCTCATTAGTCTTGGACAGTAGTAGCTAGTTTTGCACAGAACTTCAACATTATCAAAATAAATTGAGTGTCCTTGTTGGCACGCGTGTTCTGCTAATGCTGACAGTTGTATTTGGGAGAATTTCATATTTCTCTGATGTTCTTTAGTCTCGTGCTGATCATTCGTCCTGTTTGCCCAACATGACATGTACCACACGTGCAGTTAATCCTGTACACACCTTCTGTTGATAGCTTCGGTAATACATCTTTTGTACCAGATATGAATTTCTGTATTTTATGTACCGTGCCAAATCTAACTCGAATGTGTTGTTTTTCCAAGCATCTGGCTAGTTTATCAGTTACTCCCGCAATGAACGGTATTTTGATAGTTTTAATTACTTAGGCAGTTCCAATGCTCGTGTTATTTGATTCGGTTTTGGCATTCGATGCCCTGTTGATTTGTCCATCATAACCGTTCATTTGCAGCACTTCTTTAACATGTTGAATTTCACTTCTCAGGCTGTCACCATCTGACAGTTTCTTAGTTCGATGAATGAGCGTCTTGATACGAGTAGGTTTCTGTGCGGGCTGATGGTGTGACTCTGCATTCAGATAGGCGTCAGTATGCGTTCTCTTTCAGTGAACACTATTATATTACCATTTCGACCCTGTCCGAGCAGAATATCCAGAGTTCTGTCAGCTTCCACTTCCATGGTGAACTGGATGGATGGGTTTGGCGAGTTGAGATTATTTAGAAATGCGTCCAGTGTATCTTTGCCGTGTGGCCAGACCACCAATGTATCATCCACATATCTAAACCAAGCAGATGGTTTTAGTGTGCTTGAAGCTATTGCTTTTGTTGCAAAATCTTCCATGTACAAATTCGCTATCACAGGAGACAAAGGAGAGCCAATCGCTGCTCCGTCCTTTTGTTTCTATAAATCACCTTGCCACAACAAGTGTTCTTTAGACAGTGTCTAGCTAGTCTTGGGATATATTTGGCTAAACCTTCGTTCTTGACGTGAAGCTTTCGTGACTGCAGGAATTCTCACTCTTGGGTCTTTCGGCCGAGTTCTTTCTCACCTGATGACGATTGCTTGTGTTACGATCGAAACGTCGTGATCGCTTTTTGTTTACGCGACTTGACCGAAAGACCCAGGAGCATAAACATTCGTTCGTTGCCAGAGTGTCGAGTAATTTAATTGACTCGTTGACCGCAACCCTCGTCAACAGAGAAGTCACATCAAAACTTACACGAATATCATTAGGGTTAAGCTTTATACCTTTGATTTTTTTCCCCAGATGTTCAGAGTTTTTGATGAACGAAGAGGTCCTACCGATGTAGGGCTGTATTTGTTTTGTTACGTATTGTGCTAATTTGTACACGGCAGAGTCTATTGTACTAACTATGGGTCTAAATGGGACATCAGGTTAGTGAATTTTTGGTATCCCATAAAGTCTTGGTGGTTTTGATGCCCTTGGTTTGATCCGATATTGCTCTTCCTTGGGAATTGATAACTTGGCAATGATTGCCGTCGTTTTACGTTCCAAGGTGCTGATTGGGTCTCGTTTAATTTCAAGGTCGGTACCTTCATCGCGAGTCTATCTTTGATGATATTACCATCGTCCTCACGGCACATCACAGCAGTTGATTGGCCTCGTCAGCAGCAAGGACTTGGATATCTCTCTTTGCTCTCAAGTCTCTGAAGGCTTTTGCTTCACTCGAGTTCATGTTTGTTTTTGGCAATTTGCTGTTCTCAATAATTTTGGCAACCTCATGCCTAGTCATCTCAACTTGATTATGGGGGAGATGTCTAACTGCTGATGCCACTTCAGCAATGATCTCATCGACAGGGATTGTACGTGGGGCAACAGCAAAGTTAAGACCTTTAGACAGGACTTTAGACAGGACTGGAACCATATCGCTGGTTAAATCAACGTTAGTCACCTTGATCACCGTTTAGTTTATGAAATGTTCATCTTTAGTTGAGAGTTGTTTGCTATTCAGTCTAGAAAATGTGTTAATTTGGGTAGTGTTAGTTTTGTTCCATACATTATCAGTTGATTACTGTGTAATCGTGTCGATTATATTCCAGTGATCTGTCGAGACACTTACTCATGTTTACGTGTAAGGACATTCGTGACTTAGATGTGTAACTTGTATTTTATAAAGTTTTATTTTTATTATTTTATTATTTCCCTTCTACGTGACTTTACCGAAAGAACCAAGAAGATGGATCCCTGCAGTCACGAAAGCTTTTAATCGAAATTTAAGTGTAACTTAGTTCACTTCCATTGTGCTGTATTCTCTCTTTTAGCAACAATTAACTAGCTTTGTGTAGTATTTAATTAGCCTTAAGTGATTTCATGTGATGAGTTACTTTAACTGCGTGTGGTATATTACCTTTGAACCTCTGACTGTGTCTATGTGGGTATATGTCTCTGTGTGCATCTTCGTCCCCTACACGCGAGAGGCGCGTGTGGGACGGTGGCAGCATGATCCGTGGTGAGGGGGGGTATGTATGGTGGGGGGGGGGGGGTACGTGGGTCTTGTGGTGACCTGGAGAGACCCGTAGACATCACAGGTCGCGACGTGACCATGCATTGTACATCTTATGTAAAGGTGCGTGAAATGTGTTATATAAGAGTTATGTAAAGTGTAGGTGTATGTCTGAGTGCGTGTGATGATGGATGAGATCTGAGATTGTTTTGATTGCTTAACGTTGTGCATCTATTTATAGCCAACGCATATCTGCACGCTCGTGTGTACGCACATGCAAAGGTACATTCGGACGAGCGTTTGTGGTACGATCGGAATGAGAATCGATGCGTTCACACGGAGGTACGCGTAATCAAGATACGTAGAGAGCAGCAGCAGTAGGCCGATACTGCACCACATCTACTCCATGCAATCCAAACCCATAGATACACGTATAGAAATCTAGAGACTCATATCGATGCATAGTAAACAATGGAGATGCATAGAGACACAAAGACCCATCGAGACATATAGAGATATATAAAAGACACAACCCACAGTAAGACTGTAGCCGTGAAACCTAAACTTTGGACCGTCAAGTAAATCCATAGAGACACTTGGACGTACGTCGAGATGCATAGAGATGCATAAAGATCCATAGAGATCCATAGAGATGCATCGAGATACATAGAGATGCATATAGATACATAGAGATGCATAGAGATCCATAGAGATCCATAGAGATACATAGAGATGCATAAAGATCCATAGAGATCCATAGAGATCCATAGAGATGCATAGAGATCCATAGAGATACATAGAGATCCATAGAGATACATAGAGATGCATAGTGACTCATAGAGACACATTCAAGACACAGCCCCAGGAGTTTCACTGTGGCCATGATACTCGGCCGCACCGTGAACCCAGTGTGGTCTGCGCTACTTCAACGGAGGAGGAACAGCGACACGAACCCTCGGCTCAAGTCCTCTTGTCATGGCGAGGAGCAGCAGCAGCTGCAGGACGTCCACATTGAACATCGAGATCCTGAATTACCTTGCTGCCGCCATTGTGAACGAACTACTTTCTATTTACATCGTACCAGGTAAGGCCCACTGAGCTATCATCATGCGGACATTTTTTAGCAGCCAATACTCTAAACATGTGATGTTGATTCTAAATGTGGAGGGAAAAAACCGTAGGACCTGGAGAAAAATCCACACGATCACGGAGAGACATGCAAACTCCAAATATACAGACATCGGGGTCGGGATCAAACCCTAGACCCCCTGTATACAAGGCGAGGTAGTTAACATCTTGGCACCATAACGCCCCATTGTGCTCGATGAGAGTAGAAGCCACATTCGTATGGCTGCCTCTGTCCTCGAAACCGGTTCCACGAGTATGGAACGGCCTGGAATTGAACCAGGAATCCAACCCAGACACGCAATTCTACTGGCTGGGAGCCCAGGCACGAATACATACAGACAGCAACAACAACCGCCATTCGCCAGTAAGTGATGGTGACATCACCACGACGCTCGTGCCAGGCTATGTGCACGTCGAGGCCACGTGAAGTGTCGAATGCCCGCTGACAGGAGGTCACGGGGCAGACCCAGGTGTCACGGGTCGACTGACTGAGATGACTGGCTGATGCACCACCTGTGCCCCCTACTGTGCCAACTTTTGCTGTGCTTCAGCCACCCGGCGCTCCGCTCATTGCTGTGAGCATCGCTCCTCCGCCCTACGCTGTTGTTGGAAGGCGACTGCCTCAAACTGCCGAACAAAAGCTTTTTAGGCATGCGGTGGCTGGGCATGCGGGCTACATGACCCAGCCAACGCAGCCTTTCCTGCCGGAGGAGCTCACCAATGGGACTTTGTCCAGATCTTTCAAGGATTTGTGAACTCCTCACACAATCCAGCCTGGTTAAACCCAGGATGGATCGTAGGCAGGCCAGCTTAAATGTTTCTAATCGATGAAGATGTTCCATTAGGGGGGTCCACGTTTCGCAAGCGTAGAGAAGGGAGGGAATGACCATGGCCGAGAAGACTTGAAGCTTCGTGCGGAGCGAAAGACCAGGTAGCTTCCACACAGCATTACGCAACGGATGAAAAGATAATGCCGCTCGACTGATTCGGAGTGAGACTTCTGCTGTCAAACCGGAGCCGGTCATGAGCACACAGCCCAGGTATTGGAAATTCTCCACTCTCTCCATAACTGCCCCATTGGGAGATTGGGGGTGGAGTGTCCAGTGGTACAAAATACCCAGGCAGGTGCTGCGTTTTGGTGGGGCTGATGGTAAGGACCCACCTCTTCGTGGCAAGCTCCAGGTTCAGCAGCAGTGCTTCCAACTCCTCCTTTGAGTGAGCAGCAATTACCAGATCATCGGCATACATAACGTGGTTGACCAATAGGGAGCCATCCCTTGACCGAACCCGGGCATCGATCAGCCTCCCATTGTATCTGTACCAGATGGAAATTCCTCTGCTACAGCCATCGAAGGCTTCACTAACTACGTGGTCGACAAAGATATTAAATAATGTGGAGCCAGAGGACATCCCTGTCGCACTCAAAGGTGAACAGGGAATGGCTCCGACTCGTGGCCACGTAGTTTTACCCGGGCCCGCTCCCATCATGAAGGTCCTTAATGATCATGAGCAGAGGGTCAGGGACTCCTAAAGCACGAAGAATAGCCCAGGCCTACTGATGGTATCATGAGCCTTGACCAGGTCAATAAAGCAGAGATGTAGGTTTGGAATTCCCTACACCTCTGCTGTAGCAGACGAACAGAACATGTGGCATTTGTGCAGGACCGCCCTTTCCTGAAACCACATTGGGGCTCCGCATGCCTCTCCTCAGCGTGCCTGGCAAGGCATTCTTGCTAGGACCTTTCCCGGCACACTGAGGAGTGAGATGCCCCTGTAGTTGTTAAAGTCTGTGCGGTCCTCCTTCTTAAAGAGGAGGACCACTAGGGCATCCTTCCAATCAAGCGGAACCCATCCAGTGGTCTAGACTGTTGTTATGATGTCATATAGGGCAGTCTGTGCACAAACACCACCCCCCCTCAGAATTTTGCTTGGGAGATCATCTCTGCCCGGTGCCTTTCCTGGTCTCAAACTCTGGATCGCCTTCAATACTTCCTCAACAGATGGCACCTCAGCCAGTCACTCACATGGGGTGAATTCTTCTTCCAATATTTGTGACACCACAGCCTCAGCAGGTTCATCCCCACTTTGTCCCATGCTGTTTTCCAGGCTGAGGAATTTCCCCTCTCCCAGGACCTCACAGAAATGCTCAGCAAATCTGCGAACCTGTTCCTGGGGGTCAGAGATTGGATAACTGCTCTTTCCCCTAATGATGGTAATCGGTGTGGCGCTGCAGGTTACTTTTTTATGGAGTTTAACAGTGATTTGTGATCGTGGGCCATGGAAGCAGACTCCATCTCCTCAGCAACCTACGACCACCACCCATCCTTGCAGCACCTCAAAGCTCTATGAACCTTTGAGCGAAGGCTGTGGTAAGCCTCCTCATTCTCTGACATGGGATGCTGTAGACGATAAGAATGGGCCTGTCGCTTTTTCTCAGCCAGCCTTAACACGTCCTCTGTCAGCCAGCGTCTCTGGGGAGGTCTGGACCGTATACCCAAAGAAGTCATTACAGCTGCATGAGCCACAGTCTTAAACCTGACCCATTTCCCCTCGACATCTGCTGGAGGAGTGGGGGACGATGCCAACCCCAGCCACAAGCGATGATGCCACTTTGGGTTTGAATGGGGTCCTGGGTGGGTTTGAATGGGGTCCTGCAGATCAGCTCCGTAGTCAGTCCTGGTGTCAAGGACATGGGCTCGCATTCGCTGTTCCGTCACCATGTAGTCCAGCAGATGTTCTTGCTTTGACACGGCATGCATCCGTGATGCCGGAATTACAAGCCCATGGGCTGCACAAAAATCTAGCAACTTCCTACCGTTGTTATTGAGCTGATCTGGGCCATGCCTTCCAATCACTCCAGACCAGGTGCTAGCATCATGACCAACTCGTGCATTGAAGTCACCCAACAAGATGACTCTATCCCGAGGGGCCACTTTAGCCAGCACCTGTGACAGGAAGTCATAGAAGGCATCTGACTCATCGGCTTTGCCTGCATCGCTCCATGGATGTTCGTCTTCGGTGGGGGCATAAGTAACCACAGCCACTACTCCTTGCCTCTGGCTGATGGGAAGGCGAGCCCAAAGTAGCCTGGGGCTTACAGCTTCCCACACCTCACCGCCACACTCCCACGCCCCCTTCATTATTTTGTTCAGAAGAAGAGACACTCTCTGTTGTTTGGCAGTCTCCTGTCCTGAGTAGAGGACTGTCCACCCCTCATGGTGGCAGGAGCCAGAGCCGGTCCACTGGACCGCCTGAATACCACAGAGATCCAGGCGGTACTGGTCCAGCTCCCGACAGACGAGTGGCAGTTTCTCCCCCACAGTGAGCGTTCCAACATTCCACGTGGCCATCTGTAGTGGTTTTCTGTTGTTTTTGGAGGAGCCCCGAGGGTCAGGATTCAGTCTCCTGGCTCACCCAAATGGGGTTTGGCCAGGAGACGTCATAGACGTCTGTCCCTCCGGGGCCTCCAGCACAGGCTTTATTAGATATTTGCGACGTGGTTTTGTGGTAATTAATTGAAGGTGGAGGGGTTACCAGCCCCTCGCACCCGTCCAGAGCCCCCATTTGGCCGCTGTGGTGGCTACAAACGCCATGAGGGGAATGGCCAATCGGAATTGGCCCTCCCCCCCACGGCACTGCTCACCACAGCGTTGCCGTACAGCACCAATGAGGAGGTAGGGGGTTGTTTTTTGTCTGTCTACATACAGACTGACACATACATATAGACAAAGATCCCCCCCTGGATAGCCTTGCTGTCGCAGCAAGTGCTGCTAGCGAGTAGCACACCAGGTGGTGGGTGGCCAGCACATCAGAATCAGAATCTTTACTTTCATCCTGGAGGAATCCGATGAGCCATTAACCTATTTATGTGTCCAATAGAACAACACCACGCCCGGCCGCCTTTGTCTCCCCAGTGGCGATGTTTACACACCGAACCAGGTACTTATTTGAGGCAGCGTCGGTCCTAGGGGAGGCCCAGCTCAGACAATCGTCACTGGTGTTGGCGGAGAGCGGAAATCGGACTCGGGTAAACGGGTTTGTAGCTCAGGCACGCTAATCGCAATACTACCGCTCCTCCTAAATTTCCTGCACAAAGACAACATGGCCACTGGGGAGACAAAGGCGGTCCCTAGTGGCGATGTTTACTCACCATACCAGGTATCCAATTGAGGCCGAGTCGACCTAGGGGGAGGCCAAGGACCGGTTCCGATACTCGTCACTGGTGTTGGCCGTGAGCGGGAATCGAACTCTGATCAGAAAGGTTCGAAGTGTAGTACGCTTACCACTGCGCCATCGCTCCACACGCTCATCTATTCAAAGATAAAGATCCCCCGTATAGCCTGAACAGACTGTCGGGGCAAGTGCTGTTAGCACTTATTAAGGCCGGCACGCACACGAGGGGATGAGTGGGTGGACAGCACCACGCCCGACTCGCACACTCACACACCCACACGCGGCCGCGCATGCTATGGGCACAGCTGTGTACACTTTTTGGCTGACGCTGTCATTAGATAACACGCTCAGGTGATGTGAATATATCTGTGGACGATTGCCAGTCCTGCCGTTGACATCAACCGCGATGTTTTAATGGTGCAGCAGCAGCAGCAGCAATAACAACAACAACATACAACATGTTCGACCCAGGTTTTTTGGTGGCGATCTTGTTGGGAATTTTTTGATTGTGGACGTGCGAAGGCGGCATGGATTGTGGAACGTTGGCACGCGGCTCTAGCCGAGCAGTCCGATCGTGGGGGCAGCGGTGACGAGATGTTAACTACCTCGCCTGGTATGCAGGAGGTTGTGGGTTCGATCCCGACCCTGACGCCTGCTGTTGTATATTTGAAGTTTGCGTGTCTCTCTCGCTCTCCCCGGTCGTGTGAATTTTTCTCCTGGTCCTCGGGGTTTCCCCTTCACATTTCGAATCAACATTCGTTTCGAGTATTTGGCTGCTGTAAACTTCCACGTGATGATGAGCCACTTGGCTGAGCTGCCATTTGTGATAGCCACGTCGCTTCTGGAGAAGAGCCACACAGCTCAGCGGGCCTTACCCGGTAACATTCTAAACAATGTTTTCCGTACACTCAATATGTCATCGATCGCTCTACCGACTTACCGCTTCTAAACAACTCCAGAGCATCGCTCGGGTGATGCGACGTTGGCAGTGGTGCACAATCACACGTCAACTTTAATAATCGTGCGGGGCGCGGGGGAGTGGTTGAACAGCTGTGAGCAATGCTGACATCGGTGACGGCCGATATCCGAGTCTAGATGTGAAGCTTTCGTGACTGCAAGGATTCGTACTCTTTGGTTTTCTCGGTAAAGTCACGGAGGTGAAAAATAAAATAAATGAAAACAACTAAATAAATTTAGTTGTTTTAAATTAAATACAATAAATGAAAACAACTAAATAAATTTAGTTGTTTAAAAATAAAATAAATGAAAACAACTAAATAAATGTAGTTGTTTTAAAATAAAATAAATGAAAACAACTAAATAAATTTAGTTGTTTTAAAATAAAATAAATGAAAAAACTAAATAAATGTAGTTGTTTTAAAATAAAATAAATGAAAACAACAAAATAAATTTAGTTGTTTTAAATTTAATAAAATAAATAAAATAAATGAAAACTAAATAAATTTAGTTGTTTTAAATTAAAATAAATGAAAACAACTAAATAAATTTAGTTTTAAATTTAATAAAATAAAATAATATGAAAACAAATAAATGTATTAACTTTACCGAAAAACCCAAAGAGTATGATACCTGAACCACGCGGCCCAAAATCTCTTCTCTATGTGCCCATGCAAGTTGAACCTCTTTTGCACCGTATGTGCTCAAACCATTCTAATCGGAGGTGCAGAGGAAGGACAACAAACTAAACACACGATGCAGTTCTAAAGAAACGAGTTTTTAATCTAAATGATGACAACAAAGAACTGCATGGCTCCAGTGACTTCCTAATACAGCTGCAGAAGCGCATCTGAAAGCGCCACGTGATGCAGTGACCGACTTTGGTCGATGGCCTGCAGCCAAGACGTGTTGCAAAGCGATCGCCTCCCACTTTGTCGAGCCACTGGTGAGGTGAGAGGCTTCATCATGGTGCCGGGGCCATGGAGGGTTGCGAGTTGGTGCGTGTGGGGGGTCCACCATCATCACCGCCACTTCCTATGCCCATGCTTCACAGCGGGGGTCTAGCACGGGTATTCAAGGTGCAGAGACGGCGGTAAATGCACGAGCACAATCGGTCACTTCTCGCTTAATGCGATGGATAGATCGGAGTTCGCGTGATGGTGTCCGAGAACGTTGAGCGAATACCGTGGAGCGTTGAGTTGATGTCACGGCGGTGATGAATGATCTTGGTGGTGATGACGTGCCTCTAACAAATACGAGCTGTGGGCCATTTTCTGGGCAAGAAACGTGGTGACCAGAATGAATGAGCCAAAGACGAGAATTCTACTCGGCACGGAGCTCCCATTCATTACATACTGCACAAAGACCCGCCCCCCTGTATAGCCTCAACAGACTGTAGGGGCAAGTGCTGTTACTGAGTAGCACCTATGAAGGCCGGCACTGTCGCACACGAGGGGGTGGGTGGCCAGCACCACGCTCGGCCGCCTTTGTCTCCCCAGTGGCCATGTTTATATACCGCATCAGGTACTTTTTTTAGGCTGAGTCGACCTCGGGGAGGCCCAGGACCGGTTCAAATAACTGACACTACCGCTCCCCACACACACACGCAGTTTAGATGATGACATAGTTGATCAATCGCTCGAAAAGATCGGTTCTTGATGACAACGATAATAATATTAACACTATTAACATATTTCACCTGCAAAATTTTGAGAGGTGAAACTGATCCAATGTCACACAGCAACAACAACAACAGCTACCCCACCGCTCGCCACTAAGTGCCTGTGACGTCACCACGGCGCTTGTGCCAGGCTAGGTGCACCTTGAGACGGTGACATGAAGTGTGTAAGCAGGCTCTTGCTGCCAGTAAGTCAGCGGACAGACTCAGGTGCTATGGGTTGATTAATGTGCTAGGTGCAGAAGGTCACAGGACAGGCACAAGTGCTATGGGTTGACTTAGTGCCAGGCTAGGTGCAGGAGGAGGGGACAGGCCCTGCAAGTGCCATGGGTTGAACGCCTTGGATAACTTAACAGATGTGCCCACCTGGGCTCCCCACAAAGCCACAGCGAACACAAAATGATGCGTAAACATTTTAAATCTATAACTTGCACAGTGTGCATTTATGCAATGAGTATGCCCTCAGTCAAACACACATATACACATGTTGTGCAGTATGACCACGTGCAGACGGAATTCGCTGTAAGGGCTGATGCCGTTTATTAACGCTGCTCACACGACACTGTAACTCGCACCAGCGGTAGGTGCTCTCTAGTCTTGGTCCTTACCCTGGACCCCCGAACTCTATACTATCCTACCCTCGGCTATCCCTGGGGGCTCTCTCGCTCGTCCGCACGGGACGGGGGTTCATCCAACAGCGCCCAGCGACGAGGAGGGAGAGACACCTGTGTGGGGACGCAGCGCTCGCACTCGAGTTATCGACACTAAACATTACAATGCATGCCATCTCGGGTACGCTGAAGTCGATGCTGACCCAGTGTCTCCCAGTGCTCGCCCACATCGCTCCGCCGCAAATCTGCTACTATGAATCCATACGAAAGAAGAAGAATATCTGTGATTATCACGGTTGGCTACACTCGGTGTGAAAGGAGTTCAACATACATCCAATACGCACGTGGATTAATATAGCAGCCATTTTGAATTTTATGCCCACCTTTGAACCGGATATCATTACTGCTTACAATAATTTACTGGCATTTACAGTCGCCTATTATCGACGTTTATAACCAGATCTCGGACGCTAAACAGGGGTCGAGCCTACGTAGATCTTCGATGTATTGAGAAATTGTTGACCGCCGTGTCAAAAACGAGTTGTCGCCGTAACGGCTGTTGCGACGTTACATTGTGGGTGGGCCTAAGGTCAAGAGCAGGTAAACCAATGCATTGGTATTGTGCAATAATCCCTCATTTAACGTGCTCGTAGATGCATTCCTGAAAAGTGCCACGTTAATCGAAAACTGTGTAACCGAGGAATGGGTCTTATTGAATCACGTGTGCACTGCAACATCGGCCTGCAGTCATCCCATGGCGGGACAAATAAATAAGCTGTGGGTACACGGCCACATTACCGTATCATTCTACGAACAGCATCACGGTACTGCTCAGCCACTCCACTCAAGAACACAGTTTGTCGTCGTCTGCTCCGAAACCGCGTCACGACAGGGCCAGCTGTTCCACGTTGTAACAGGGCCAGCTGTTCCACGTTGTAACAGGGCCAGCTGTTCCACGTTGTAACAGGGCCAGCTGTTCCACGTTGTAACAGGGCCAGCTGTTCCACGTTGTAACAGGGCCAGCTGTTCCACGTTGTAACAGGGCCAGCTGTTCCACGTTGTAACAGGGCCAGCTGTTCCACGTTGTAACAGGGCCAGCTGTTCCACGTTGTAACAGGGCCAGCTGTTCCACGTTGTAACAGGGCCAGCTGTTCCACGTTGTAACAGGGCCAGCTGTTCCACGTTGTAACAGGGCGAGGATGACCGCGAACTGCGGTCATCCTCGCAGTAGCAGCAGCAGCAGCGGCTGTTGGGTGGCCATCAAGCAAAGACGGTGGTCACTGCATCGCGTGGCGCTTTTAGATGTGCTTCTGCGGCCGTCTGGAACGCTCTTCCTTCCGATATTAGGAAGCCACTGGAGCTGTACACTTGTGAATCTAGCTTTAACACAAATTTATTTAGAACTGATTTTTGTGTTTAATGTGTCCTTCCCCCGCACCTTCGATTGGTACAGTTGGCTATGTACGGTGCAAAAGAAGCTCACCATACATACATATGTACGTGTATAACTATGCTTACTTCTTGCATCATGTGTACAAGAGTTTTAGCAAACTCAATGTCTGACATCACCGTAAATAGACACCAATAAAACCGAGGGGACATTTGGACACAATCCAAGATCGTGGCTTCTCCTCACAAAATTGTCCAACAGTTTGTTGTTTTATCATCACCAACAATACTAAAACTATAAGTCGTGTTAGATCTTAATTTACAAAATACACAGATCCCCCCGTGTAGGTTATATATAGCGTGTGTCTGAAAGTCGGGTAACTGACGTGAATAGGTTTATTGATGATAAAGTGATTTATTGGTGATCGTGAATAGATTTGCTTCGTTTATAATCGTCATCGTGTCTGCATTTGATGATGATGATGATGTACAGTGGATTGATCATGATGATGATATGTATTATCATCCCTACCATTACATCATCACCATCACCACTACCTTGTCCACCACCATCATCATCATCACAACCACGACAACCACTACCATCGCTGCCATCACCATCATCGCCTTGACACCATCAACACCACCATCATCTCCACCACCACCACCACCACCACTGCCACCACCACCTCCACCACCTCCAACCTCCCCCTCCCCAGGCGGGGTCGGAGAGCCTCGCGTGCTTGCCTGCTCCTCGTGCTGCCTGCTCTGCCCGAGCGCCTGGGCACTGCTGCAGCACGTGCAGGGCTCGCACGGCCTGCGCATCTACCGCACCGAGTTGCCGGTGGCCCTCGCGGCCCTCGCGGGCCCCGGCCGCGGCAACGTCCCCGGCTCCCCGGGACCCTCCCTTGGCGGGCCGGCACCGCCGCCGCCTCCTCTGCCGCAGCCACCCCGCCGACGCTCGGAGCCGGGCTCTGACCGCCGATTGTACCGCGGCCCGCCGACCCCGACCCTCCGCGCGGACCTCGGCTCCGTGCCGGGGCCCCTGGCGGGTGGTGCCCCGGGCTACCCCGGGCTGCCCCGATTCGGGGGGCCCCCCGCCGTAGACTTTGGGGGGCTCTCGGCGCTGTACGCCGCCGCGTCGGTTCGCGCGCGGGGCTCTCCGTACGCGGCGGCCGGGCCGCCCTACGTGGGCGCGCCGTTTGGCGACCTCGCGAGCGGGCCCGACGAGCTGACGGTCACTCAGCGGCTTCATCATCATCATCAACAGCAGCAGCAACATCATCAGCAGCAGCATCAGCATCGGCAGCAGGCGATGGCGGCGAGCAGCGCATTCCAGAGGGTGGTGAGACCCGCGGGCGGCACCGGCGACCTGGCGCTGGACTTCTCGCAGCGCCTCCACGGTCCGGCGGACCGGCCGGCGACGATCGGCGCGCCGTCCTCCGTGGCGCCTCCCGCCACCGCCGCCAAATCCCCGGGCCGCGGCGCGCCGACCCCTCCTTTCGCCCGCTCCACGATGTCCACCGCCACGACCGCCACGACCGCCACCGCCGTCACCGCCGTCACCGCCGTGACCTCAACGGCGATGGCGGCGACGACGACGTCGGAGGGTGCATGGCGCGGGACGACGGCGGCGGTGACCTCGATGACCCCACCAGCCCTTCCTCCGCGACTCAACTCCTCCATCGTCGCCAACTCACTCACGCCACAGTCGTCGACCTCCTCTTCGTCATCCTTGGTGGTGGGGAGCTCGAGTCTGTCCAGACAGAGGTGTTTGTCCGCAACGCCCCCGCCACGGCCACCGCCACGGCAGCCGCGTCACCTCGTGTCCCGCGCCTGCCAGGTTTGCCACAAAACCTTCAAGACGTCCTCCTTCTTCGCCTCCTCCAACTCGCCTCCTCATCACTCTTTTCCTCCCGCTGCATGCGGCCGCCGTGGCGACGGTGGAGTTGGTGGCGTTGGTGGTCGCTGGGTCCACGGTCACAGCACGCGCGGCGTGTGCCGGCGATGTCGCCGCAAGGGCGGAGGGGAGGCAGGCATCAAACGTGAAGCGGATGACCGCAATGATGATTATGACGATGATGATGATGATTATGATGACGACGTCGATGACGATGATGATGAAGTGGAGGAAGGGAGGAGGAGGGAGGAGGAGGAACCTTCCAACTCGGTCTCGCCCGACAGTGGAGTAGCCACGATGAGCACCAAGAATGGGAAAGTGAGGCCCCCGTGGGGTCACCACCACCACCACGATGACAGAGGCAGTGGTGGTGATGATGACGACGATTATGCGGACCCCACAGCGGAGACCGGGGAAGTTGAGGACGAGGGAGATGGAGCGGTCGGTGGTGGCGGCGATGACGACGACGTTGACGAGGTGGAGGAAGAGGAAGATGAAGACGACGATGATGAAGAGGAATGCGACTATGGCCTCCGCAAGGCGCCCGATCTCCAGGAAAGCCCGGAGGAAGCCAGGGCCAATGGCGTGCCCCGCAATGAAGCCGGCGTGGGCAGCGGCATCGGCGGCAGCAGCGGCGTCATCGGCGGCAGCGGCGTCGTCTTGGGCACGAAGCCCATGTCGGTGTTGAGCGAGGTGATGGACACCATCGGGCTGAGCTCCATTCAGCAGTACAGCGAGGCCTTGCGGCAGGCCCTCGCCGAGAAGGAGCGCCACGTGCCCGGCAGATTCCCCCATGCCGTGCTGGAGCCGTGCGGCGGCGGTGCTCGGAGGGGAGGCTGGGCTCGCGCTCGTGGTGATGGTGGTGGTGGTGACGACAGGGCGTTGCTGAACGGCCGTATGCTCTCTGTGTCTCCGCTCGATCTGGTCTCCGGGCCCACGACGCTCTCCAAACGTAACGGCGACAGCAGCAGCAGCAACAACAACAACCATCACTACCACCAGGGCAGCAGCAGCAGCTACAGCAGCAGTCACAACAGCTACAACAGGGGAGTTGTCGTGAGCAACAACAACAATGGCAGCAGCAACAACAGCTACAGCCGAAGCAGCAGCATCGACATGATCAGCAGCGGCAGCGGTGGCATCGCCAGTCATAGCATCATCAGCAACAATGCTGCCGCTAATGGCAATGACGACGACGATGAGGTCGGCACCATCGCTTGCAAGAAGATCAAATGGGAAGCACCCGATGACATCTCTTCACCACCACCTGCAGCTCACCACCACCATCAACAACAACAACAACATCACTACCATCACCGCAGTCATCACAACCACCATCTCCATCCTCACCACCCACCCTCCCCTGCCCTGCACCCGCTCATGAGCCACGACAATTTCTACTCTCAGTGGCTGGCCGGCTACGCTCAGACGAGGCACCTGGGCAAGGACGCGGCCTTCCCGGGCCTCCTGCACGCGGCCCCGCACCGCGTGCCCGAGAACGGGGCCGTGGGGGGAGCCCTCCTCTACCCGGCGCCCCTTGTCGACATCCTGGACGCACGCAGGGGTCGTGGACGAGGAGGTCTCGTGGGACGATCTCACCACCAGCACCATCCCCGCCACCACCATCAACAGCAACATCACCAGCAGCAGCAGAACCACCACCAGCAACAACAACAAAAGATGCTAGCCATCGCTACGGGGCGACACGAAGGTGCCGAAGGCGGCGGCGGCGGCGCTGGCGGAGCTGGCGGCACGGGTGGGGCCGCGGGATCCACCGGTGGCGACGGAGTGCGGAGGAGCGGCAACGGCAGGGGGCGGCCGCCGGGCAGCCGCGAGTCGAAGCGCAGCGACACGTGCGAGTACTGCGGCAAGGTGTTCAAGAACTGCAGCAACCTGACGGTGCACCGCCGCTCGCACACGGGCGAGCGGCCCTACAAGTGCGAGCTGTGCAGCTACGCGTGCGCGCAGAGCAGCAAGCTGACGCGCCACATGAAGACGCACGGCCAGATGGGGCGCGAGTCGTACCGCTGCGACGTCTGCCAGATGCCCTTCAGCGTGTTCAGCACGCTCGAGAAGCACATGAAGAAGTGGCACGGAGGGGAGCACGCGGCGGCGGCCACGGCGGCCACGGCGGCCACGGCGGCGGTTGCCATGGCGGCGCAGGGGATGGGTGGCGACAGAGATGGTGGTGGCGGTGATGGCGGTGGTCGTGGTGAAGATGGAGTGATGGTGATGGCGGAGGAGGGAGCAAGGGATGCGTGAGGTATTGGAGGATGCTCCAGACGGTTAGGGGAGAGGGAGAGTATGTGAGGGGGCACCCCCCCCCCTCCCAGAATAAATGCTTCCAGTGTTCGTGGAAAGTACCTCCACCCCGCCCACCTGCCCGCCCCCCAAATCTATCTCTTCCAATCACCCGGGGTCTCTTCTCTCCTGCATCACCACCACCGGCTTCCCTGTCCCTCCCGGTGGTGGGTAGTGGGGGGGAGGGATGGAGGGAATGCGTGAAATGTTGGAGAGATGTTTGGGTTGGAAAGGGAGGGGACGTTGTGGGACTGTGCCCCCCACCCCTCCCCCCTCATCTCTTCTAACCGGTGAAGATGTTCCATTAGTGGGGTCCATGTTTCAGAAGCGTAGAGAAGGGAGGGAATGACTGTGGAGCAACAGACCAGGTAGCTTCCACACAGCGTTGTGCAACTGATGAAAAGATAATGCCACTCGACTGATCCAGAGTGAGACCTCTGCTGTCAAACTGGAACGGCTCGTGAGCACACTGCCCATGTATTGGAAACTCTCCACTCTCTCCACAACTGCCCTATAACCAATTGGGAGTTGTGGGGGTGGAGTATCCGATGGTACAAAATGCCCAGGAAGGTGCTTAGTTTTGGTGGAGCTGATGGTAAGGCCCAACCTCTTAGTAGCAGCAGTGCTTCCAACTCCTCCTCTGTATAAGCAACAATTACCAGATCATCGGCATACATAACATGGTTGAGCAACAGAGAGCCATCCCTTGACCGCACCCAGGCATCGATCAGCCTCCCATTGTATCTGTATCAGATGGAAATTCTTATGGTACAGCTATTGAAGGCTTCACGAACTACGTGATCGAAATAAATGTTAAATAATATGGGAGTCATAGGACATCCCTGTCACACCCACAAGGTGTACAGGGAATGGCTCCGACTTCCGGCCATGTAGTTTTACACGGGCCCGCTCACCATCATGAAAGCACGAAGAGCAACCCAGATTCCAGGCCTACTAATGGTATCATAGGCCTTGACCAGGTCAATAAAGCAGAGATGTAGGTCTTGTTGGAATTCCCTACACCTCTGCTGTAGCAGACGGACACAAAAAATGACATCTGTGCAGGACCGCCATTTCCTGAAACCACATTGGGGGTCCGCAAGCCTCTCCTCAGCGTGCCTAGCAAGGCAATGTTGAATAATCCTTGCCAGGACCTTTCCCGGCACACTGAGGAGTGAGATGCCCCTGTAGTTGTTACAGTCTGTGCGGTCCCCCTTCTTAAAGAGGGGGACCACCAGGGCATCCTTCCAATCCTGCAGAACCGGTCCAGTGGTCCAGACTGTTGTTATTATGTCATGTAGGGCAGTTTGTGCACAAACGCCACCCCCCCTCAGAATTTCACTTGGGAGATCATCTCTGCCTGGTGCCTTTCCTAGTCTTAGACTCCGGATCGCCTTCATTACTTCCTCAACAGAATGCACCTCAGCCAGCCACTCACAGGTGGTGACTTTTTCTTCCAATATTTGAGGCACCGCAGTTTCCACAAGGCCATCCCCACTTTGTCCCACGATGTTTTCCAGGCTGAAGGATTTCCCCTCCCCCAGGACCTCACAGAAATCCTCGGCAAATCTGCAAACCTGTTCATGGGGGTCGGAGATTTGACCACCGTTCTTTCCCCTAATGCTGGTAATAGATGTGGTTCTGGAGGTGAAATTTTTAATGGGGTTAAAGAGCAATTTGTGATCGCGGGCCATTGAGGCAGACTCCATCTCCTTAGCAACCCGCAACCACCACCCATTCTTGCAGCGCCTCCCAGCTCTCCGAACCTCCGAGTGAAGGCTGTGGTAGGCCTTTTCATTCTCTGACGTAGGGTGTTGTAGACGATGAGAGTGGGCCTGTTGCATTTTCTCAGCCAGTCTGAACACCTCCTCTGTCAACCAGGGTCTCTGGGGAGGTCTGAACCATGTACCCAAAGCAGCCATTGAAGCTGCATGAGCCACAGTCATAAACCTCGCCCATTTCCCCTCGACATCTGGAGGAGTGGGGGACGATGCCAACCCCAGCCACAAGCGATGATGATATTCTCACTTGCAACTTTCATCACCTAGCTGAGACCATGCCACTATGGATTTGAATGGGGTCCTGGGTGTACACCCACCACCGGAGTGGAAGAATAGCAGGCGCATCTTACAAATTATAAGTCGATTATCAGTGGACAGATCAGCTCCACGGTAGGTCCTGGTGTCAAGGACATGAACCCGCATCCCCTGTTCCATCATTATGTAGTCCAGCAGATGTTCTTGCTTGGACCCGGCATGCATCCATGATGTTGTGTGGATGCGCTGATGCCGGAAAAGCGTGTTGGTAATTACAAGCCCATGGGCTGCACAAAAATCTAGCAACCCCCTACCGTTGTTATTGAGCTGATCTGGCCCATGCCTTCCAATCACTCCAGACCACGTGTTATCATCATGACCAACTTGGACATTGAAGTTACTCAACAAGATGACTATCCCGAGGGGCCACTTTAGCCACCACCTGTGACAGGAGGTCATAGAAGGTATCTTACTCTTTGGCCTTGCCTGCATCTCTCCACGGATGTTTGTCTCCGGTGCGGTATAAGTAACCACGACCACCACTCCTCACCTCTGGTTGATGGGAAGGCGAGCCCAAAGTAGCCTGGGGCTTACAGCTTCCCACACCTCACCGCCATTCTCCCACACCCCCGTCATTATTTTGTTCAGAAGAAGAGCCACTCCCTGTTGTTTGGCAGTCTCCTGTGCTGAGTCGAGGACTGTCCACCCTTCATGGTGATAGGAGCCAGAGCCGGTCCACCGGACCTCCTGAATACCACAGGGATCCAGGCAGTACCGGTCCAGCTCCCGACAGCGGAGTTGCAGCCTCTCCTCCGCAGTGAGCGTTAGAACATTCCACGTGGCCATCCGTAGTGGCTTTTTGTTGTTTCTGGAGGAGCCTCGAGGGTAAGGATTCAGTCTCCGCCAAATGGGTTTGGCCAGGGACGTCATAGACGCCTGTCCCCCGGGGCCTCCAGCACAATCTTTATTATTACATTTTTTTAGTAGTTTGGTGGTAGTTAATTGAAGGTGGAGGGGTTACCAGCCCCTCACACCCATCCAGATGCCCCCATTTGGCTGCTATGGTGGTTACAGACGCCATGAAGGGAAAGGCCAATCTAAATTGGCCCTCCGCCCATGGCACTGCCCACCACAGCATTGCCGTCCGGCTCCACGATGAGGTAGGGGGTTGTTTTTGCCAGATCAGTATCATTACCACCATCACCACCACCACCTCCATCACCACCAATGTCACCATCGCTACATCACCATCGCTAAAATCACCACCATCAACATCATCACCAACATCAACACCAGCCCACCAATGGCACCATCGCCAACATCACTATCATCACCATCACCGCCATGCGTGGCACTATGGTTCACCCACGGGCACTGCTCTCTGGAGTAGCTCCGCGCTAGACTCAGACACACAATGGCCAGCGCCTCTCTTTACAAACGACGCCACGGAATCTTGAACCGTGCCCAATGTGATAGTAGTAGTCGTAGTATTAATGATAATGACGGTTAACACATCCGTAGTATTAACCAGGGCTGCTGCTGGGTGTCGAACCGTTCGGTTTGTCGTCATAACCACTCCATAGGCCCCCGTTGGTGGTGATGACGTCAGCACGCAAGCACACTGAGGTACTACTCGGTGAGCCAAATCTGAATGTTTTGATTTTAAAAGTGATTTTCTTTTTTCTGTGGGGGGGGGGGGGTGAATCGGAGACTTGGCAGGGAAGTGACAGCGCCAAACTTAACACAGCCTGCGGATTGTGGCCATAGGGTGAACAGCACTTTCCCCATCAGTCTGTTAAGGCTATACGGGGGATATTTGTCTTTTGTGTGTGTATGTGTCTGTGTGGTCTTGTGGGAAGCGGTCTCGCAGTGGTTAACACGACAAACCCGGTGACCCGAGTTCGATTCCCGCTCACGGCCACCAACACAGGTGACGATTATCTGAACCGGTCATGGACCTCCTCCCCTAGGTCGACTCAGCCTCAAATGAGTACCTGGTGGTTCGTGTAAATCATCAGCACTGGGGAGACAAAGGCCACCGGTCGTGGTGCTGGCCACCCACCCCCCTCGTGTGCCGTGACGGACCTCGCAGACAGCACTTGTCCCAATAGCTTATAGAGGTTATATGCGGGGGGGGCTTTGTATGTAAGCGTGTCTATAAATGTAACCTATAACACCTGAGTCTGTCCCCTGAATTCCTGCTCACGAGCCTTCCACACTGCCTGTGGTCTCAGTGCACCGAGCGTGGCACAAGCGGCGTGGTGACGTCACTGGTCGTGCTGTTGTGTGGCTGTGTTAGAATGGATGCTGTGTGTTGGTGCGTGTTGGTGCTTGTGTAAGGGGCTGTATGTATGTGCGTGTGTATGTGGCATCAAGGCCTCGCTTTGGTCTTCCCTAGGTTGACTCAGCCCTAAAACATTGAACTGTTGCGCTGACCGCACAAAGTCGGCGTCGACACTGGGGGGGGGGGAGACAAAGGCGGCCGGGCTTGCAAACTGTTGCGCCGCACCGGCCTTAAGAGGTGTTCGCTAATAATAGCACTTGCCCCCTTGCACGGGAAATCGTCGTCTCTAAGCCATTTGGAATTTGTGACCATACCTTTGTGACGTCACGGCCTCACGTGGTTTTGTATCTAATTTTTTTAATGTCGACGCTGTCACGTGTTCGAGCGTCGCGCTTGCCGGGAATGTTTTGCGCGGTTGAAAAACTCTTCCTCACCCTCCCCTCTTCACCGCCTCCTCCTCACCCCTCGTTCCGACCGCATTCTCCTCTCTGCTCCTCCTCCAACCCATCCTCCTAATCACCATCATCTGCATCGAATCCGACCCTCAACCCCAAACCAGGGCCCAAACCCACGAACCCAACACTCAACCCGATACTAATCAGTCCTCAGCCCTAACCCTGCATCCAAGTCCTACCGCTAAATCCTACCAACTACCCTAAGCTTACTCCTAAACCTTTCCCCCTATCCCATAAACCCTATCTCCGATCTTGTCAACCCCTATCCCGTAAACCCCCATAAGTGTTTGCAATAGAAACATACAACTGTTCTGTACGAATTAAGCAAATAATTATAATTATAATAGATATGATATTAATGATGGCGATGATGATTTGTTAGCAATGTTGATAACACACGTACGTACGTGATACAGATATGTGTATATAAACGAGTGGGGAAGACGTGATATTGGTATAAAGGTGGGTGATTTGGATGCTTGTATCTGACGTTGTATGCCCTTGTACAAGACCTTGTCTACAGAGCTCGCCGTCCCAACTGCCCCCACCCCCGACGCCAATGCCCACCCAGCGGTGTCTAAAATTAGTACTCCGATAGTTGGCAACATCTAGACGCCGACCTCTTGTTCAGAGGTACAAGTCGGGTGGAAAAGTAGGCCAAATACCACATTTAAAAAGACGGGGGGGGTGCGGCAAGGCACCTGCAGGGGCCGCACATTTTACAATTTACGTGGTGTGAATTTAATTTTTGGGTGAAAGGGTTATTTAAAAGAAAGGATTGAGTTAGAATACATTTTATGGGGAAAGAAAATCCCATGAATAAATAAATTAACGTCTAACTCTTAAATATATATACGTAAAAATAAAACTTACAAAGCTCAGGCGAAAAGTTTTAGCATTTATTGTCAGATTTTATTTTGCGGTCGAACTGATTTACGGTGGCGATGATGATGGTGGTGAGGATGATGATGGTGGTGAGGATGATGATGGTGGTGAGGATAATGATGGCGATGATGAATGTGATGATGGCGGTGATGATTATGGTGGTGATGATGATGATCGCGGTGATGATGATGGGGATGCTGATGGCGATGATGATGGTGATGCTGATGGCGATGATGATGGCGGCGATGATGATGGCGATTGTGATCATTATGGTGATGCTGATGATGGCGATGATGATGGTGATGCTGATGGCGAGATCGGCGATGATGATGGCGATTATGATCATTATGGCGATGCTGATGATAGCGATGATGATGCTGATGATAGCGATAATGGCGATAATGATGGCGATTGTGATGGTACTTTAGCAGACACGCACACAGAGTACCACAGACAGAGCTGTACGTTACACATGTAAATACTTTATATACAAAGACGCCCCGTATAGACTTGACACACTGTTGGAGCAAGTACACACACACACAGATCACAAGCATCCACTGTGTAGTCGTTTCAGACGATCCACGTGATTCATGAGCCGAAGTTGGTCTTTTAAAACCTTGTTTTGAATAAGTGAAAATGTTTTTCTTCGTGGTGGGGAAATATAATTGAAAAAAACTGAGATCTTTCGCACACAAATCTGTGTCCGTGTAAGTTTATTTTTTCATAGTCTGATTTATCGATCGATTCGCGTGTTTGTTATTTCTTTCCAAATCGTCGAAACTCAACACATCGTTAATAACACTGTGAGTGATGGTGGTGATGGCAGTGTTATTGGTGGTGATGTTATTGGTGGTGATGGTGATGTTGAAGGTGGTTATTGAGATGTAATGGTAGTCGTGCTGATGTGAAGGTGGTAAAAGTGTTGATGGTGGTGATGACTGTTTAGATGGTGGTGATGTGAACGTGTTGAAGGTGATGGGGGTGATGGTGATGACAGTGTTGATGGTGGTGATGGTGACATCACAACATCCTCCTATGCCCAATCTCAAAGTTGCTTACCCCACCCTCCACCGTGCAAACCACGCGTCCCACCCATCACAACCTCCACCTGAACTATGGTTACCACCTCTGACCTTCAATACACCGAGACGTCGTCACAAGAATGGTTTTATCTCAAAATCCCGGGCAGGTGACAAGCGCTTCGTGTGAATGGAAGCCTCGTTCAGAGTGAGCTATCATCATCATCATTATTATTATTGTAAAGGCAAAGAACCTTCCAAACCTGTGAGCGGCATCATGAATGTTACACAGATGACGAGGAGTCGGGGAGGAGGCTGGTGACGGCACTTGTGTCGTCTTCGACCACAGCCACACTCGTCCCGAACACCAAGCACACGCACGCGCGCGTCTCACAGCCCCCTGCCTGCCTGTCAGCCCTCCATCTCCGCCCTTATCCTGGATGTACAGGATGTCGAACTTCGCTCGCACCGCACGGAGCCAACCACGCCAATCGGAGGTGCGGGGAAGGAGCACGAACGACACCACGACAACAACAATCTGTCCCAAAGAAATCTGCGTCTTCAGTCGAGACCACCGCAGACGCGCATCTGATCCCGTGATGCAGCATCACCACCCCATGGGGAGACGCCGGCGTGCTGCTAAATGGGCGCTCGCTAACAGCACTTGCCCCCACCAGTTTGTGTTCACACACGAGTCGCCAGGACCACGCCCCGCGGGGCTCCACAGTGCTGCTGATGTTTGCACGCCCAACACCAAGTCCTCGTTTAAGGCTGAGTGAACCTAAGGGAGGCTCACGATGACACTGATGGTGGCCGTCGATGAAGTTGTTATAATTATTAATTACATAAATATCAGAGAGCGGTAATTGAACTCGGAGCGCCGTGTGCTAACCATTGCGCCACCGCTCCCCTCGAGGTATTACAGTAGTTTCAATCCCCCGTCCTGCACCTGTGAAGGGCGGCACGGCGCACGAGGAGAGGGTGGGTGGCCAACACCACGTCACGCACGTACACAGACACACACGTGTACACACACACACACGTGTACACACACACACAAACGTGTACACACGTGTGTGTACACACGTGTGTACACACACGTGTGTACACACACACGTGTACACACACACGTGTACACAGGCAGACACGTGTACACAGGCACACACGTGTACACACACGTGTACACAGACACACACGTGTACACAGATACACACGTGTACATAGATACACACGTGTACACAGGCAGACACGTGTACACAGACACACATGTACACAGGCACACACGTGTACACAGACACACATGTACACAGGCACACACGTGTACACACACGCGTGTACACAGACACGTGTACACACACGCGTGTACGCAGACACACGTGTACACACACGCGTGTACACAGGCACACACACCGAAAACAACCGCCTTGTGCGTCCCGACTGTCCTCGTGCCAGGCTAGGTGCACCACATATATATACACATCGACAACTCCACACACAAACACAGACAACTCTAAACAGACAGATCTCCCGTATAGCCTTCACATACTGCTGGGGCAAGTGCTGTTAACAGGCACCAATGAAGCCCGGAAGAGCACACGAGGGGGTGGGTGGCCGCCACCGCCACCGCCGTGTTTGTCTCCCTCGTGGCAATGTTTGTACACACCGCACTCGGAACTCAATTGAGGCTGAGTCGACCTAAAGGATTGCAGTGGGTGGCACAGTCGTCGTGTGGCGAGTGTCTGGGCACGTGATCAGGCACGGGGCTATTCATGAGTTTGACGCCTCTGGCCGATCAGGGTCGATTTGGGTTCGAGCCATAACAAATACAGAGATAAAGAGCCCCTGTATAGCCTCTAACAGACTGTTGGGCAAGTGTTGATAGCGAAGTGGTGGATGGTGATCTAAGCATCAGCACTGGGGATACAAAGACGGTTGGGCGTGGTGTTGACTCACCCCCTCTCATGCACAAAAGACAAAGATCCCCGTATAGCCTTAATATACTGTTGGGGCAAGTGCTGTTATCGCGAGCACTTTGCTCGCTATAACGCTACACACAGATACACACCTACACACACACACTCATAGACACACAGACACACACCTACACACACCTACACACACTCATAGACACACACCTACACACACACACTCATAGATACACAGACACACACCTACACACACACACTCATAGACACATAGACACACACGTACACACACACACTCAGACACACAGACACACACCTACACACACACACTCATAGACACAAAAACACACCTACACACACACACTCATAGACACACAAACACACACCTACACACACAAACACACACTCATAGACACACACCTACACACACACACTCATAGACACACAGACACACACCTACACACACCTACACACACAAACACACACTCATAGACACACACCTACACACACAAACACACACTCATAGACACACACCTACACACACACTCATAGACACACAGACACACACCTACACACACACACTCATAGACACACATACACACCTACACACACACTCATAGACACACAGACACACACCTACACACACCTACACACACTCATAGACACACACCTACACACACACACTCATACATACACAGACACACACCTACACACACACACTCATAGACACACAGACACACACCTACACACACACACTCATAGACACACAAACACACAACTACACACACACACTCATAGACACACAAACACACACCTACACACACAAACACACACTCATAGACACACACCTACACACACACACTCATAGACACACAGACACACACCTACACACACCTACACACACAAACACACACTCATAGACACACACCTACACACACAAACACACACTCATAGACACACACCTACACACACACACTCATAGACACACAGACACACAACTACACACACACACTCATAGACACACAGATACACACCTACACACACACACTCATAGACACACAAACACACACCTACACACACCTACACACACTCATAGACACACACCTACACACACTCATAGACACACAGACACACACCTACACACACACACTCATAGACACACAGACACACACCTACACACACCTACACACACAAACACACACTCATAGACACACACCTACACACACACTCATAGACACACAGACACACACCTACACACACACACTCATAGACACACAGCCACACACCTACACACACACACACATAGATACACAGACACACACCTACACACACACTCATAGACACAGACACACACCTACACACACACACTCATAGACACACAGACACAGACCTACACACACTCACTCATAGATACACAGACACACACCTACACACACACTCATAGACACACAGATATACACCTACACACATATAGACACACAGATACACAGACACACACTCATAGATACACAGACGCACACCTACACACACACACTCATAGATACACAGACACACACCTACACACACACTCATAGACACACACCTACACACACCTATACACGCATACATACACACTCATAGACACACACAGACACGCACACACCTGTACACACACCTACACACACACACCTACACACACACACCTACACAAACACCTACACACAGACACCTACACACAGACACCTACACAAACACCTACACACAGACACGTGTACACATCTTCTTGGCTCTACTCCTAAACTTGGGCAAGCAAAGCCAGACTTGGTCACGCTACTCGCCCCCCAACCCCACTAGCCCCCCCCCACCACCCCAACCCCACTAGCCCCCCCACCACACCTCGCTAGACCCCTCCCCAACGCCGCGCCCTGCGGGATTCTTATGTAACGAGGCTGAGATGGGCAGGAGGAGCTCCCTGCAGCGGGAGTTATATAACACACACACACACACCTACACACCCATACATACACACACACACCTACACACCCATACACACACACACACACCTACACACCCATACACACACCTACACACCCATACATACACACACGTACACACCCATACATACACACACACCTACACACACATACATACACACACACCTACACAACACAACAACCGCCATTCGCCACTAAGTGGCGGTGACGTCACCACGACGCTTGTGCCAGGCCATGTGCACCTTGAGGCCACGTGAAGTGTCGAACGCCCGCTGGCAGGAGGTCACGGGGCAGACCCAGGTGCCACGGGTCGACTGACCGAGATGACCGAGATGACTGGCTGATGCACCACCTGTGCCCCCTACTGTGCCAACTTGCTGTGCTTTAGCCACCCGGCGCTCCGCTCGTTGTTGTGAGCGTCGCTCCTCCGCCCTCCGTTGTTGTTGGAGGGCGACTGCCTCCAACTGCCCAGTAGCGTCCTTCACGAGCCTCCTCCACTGAGGCCGATCTTGACACCGCTGGTACCAGTCATCGGCAAGTCCACTCAGCTCCACGTCCTCCTGTACCACATCACTCCATCTCTTCTCTAGCCCGTGCCGCGCCCGTTTAGCCCCCTCGATCCGGCCGAACAAAAGCTGTTTAGGCATGCGGTGGCTGGGCATGCGGGCTACATGGCCCAGCCAACGCAGCCTTGCCTGCCGGAGGAGCTCACCGATGAGACTTTGCCCAGATCTTTCTAGGATTTGTGAGCTCCTCACACAATCCAGCCTGGTTAAACCCAGGATGGATCGTAGGCAGGCCAGCCTAAATGTTTCCAATCTGCGAAGATGCTCCATTAGGGGATTACACGTTTCGCAAGCGTAGAGAAGGGATGGCCGAGAAGACCTGACGCTTCGTGCGGAGCGACAGACCAGGTAGCTTCCACACAGCGTTACGCAACCGATGAAAAGATAATGCCGCTCGACTGATTCTGAGTGAGACCTCTGCTGTCAAACCGGAGCCAGTCATGAGCACACTGCCCAGGTATGGGAAACTCTCCACAACTGCCTCCACAACACATCCATACATACAAACATACATACGCATACACACCTCCATACATCCATACTTACACTCTAATACATACATCTAGTGCATATACTGTATATTCACACCGACACACCCATACATACATATACACTCATGAACACTTAACCATACAACAGCCGCCATTCACCGCCCCGTGCCTGTACCAGGTCAGGTGCGCCTGGACGCCACGTGAAGAGTGGAAGCTTTGCTGCTGTCGGGAGGTCACGGGGCAGACCCAGCAGGTGCCGTGGGTCGACTGACTGAGACGACCGGCAGATGCACCACCTGTGCCCCCTACTGTGCCAACTTGCTGTGCTTTATCCGCCCGGTGCTCCGCTCGTTGTTGTGAGCGTCGCTCCTCTCCCCTCCGTTGTTGCGACTGCCTCCAACTGCCCAGTAGCAGCGTCCTTCACGAGCCTCCACAGAGGCCGATCTTGACACCGCTGGTACCAGTCATCGGCAAGTCCACTCAACTCCACATCCTCCTGTACCACATCACTCCATCACTTCTCTAGCCCGTGCCGCGCCCGTTTAGCCCCCTCTATCGAAAAAGATACATATACATAGAAGACAAAGATCCCTCTTATAGCCTGAACGAACTGTTGGGGCAAGTGCTGCACACCTACAATGACTGACACATACATACGTAAGACAAATATACCCCGTACAGCCTAAACAGGCTGCTGAGGCAAGTGCTGTTAGCGATCAGCACCTATGAAGGCCGGCACGGCACGCGAGAGTATTGGGTGGCCAAAACCACGCCCGACCGCCTTTGTCTCCCTAGTCCTTAAGTTTTATACACACTGCGCCATATACAGTATTCATTTAAGGGTGAGTCAACCTAGTGGGGGGGGGGGGTGAGGACGAACTCAGATATTCGTCACTGATGTTAGCCGTGAGCGGGTAGCTTCGCAGCGCGATTACCCCCCCCCCCCCTTATGTCAATACAGCTGATCTGTATTTAATTAGCGTATTGTTTATTTAGTCATAATCTTTTATATCTATTCATTTGGGTTTGGGTTGCGAAATATTCACGGGACTGTTTTCTGTCTTGCAAGCAGAATCGCACTCACGATATCAAACCTGGATTCAGCCCCACGTGACTAAACCGGGGTTCTCAAGTGCAGTGAGTGGTGGTCCCGATCACCAATGACACAGAGACCCATCGCCCCACACAGAGACCCATACACTCACACAGAGACCCATAGACTCACACAGAGACCCATCGCCCCACACAGAGACCCATACACTCACACAGAGACCCATAGACTCACACAGAGACCCATAGACTCACACAGAGACCCATCGACTCACACAGAGACCCATAGCCTCACACAGAGACCCATACACTCACACAGAGACCCATCGACTCACACAGAGACCCATCGCCTCACACAGAGACCCATAGACTCACACAGAGACCCATCGCCTCACACAGAGACCCATAGACTCACACAGAGACCCATAGACTCACACAGAGACACATAGACTCACACAAAGACCCATAGACTTACATAAAATGAGCTGTGATTAAAACTAGCATTAGATTCGTCGGGTTGTAAATGGTAAATCTCACCAGGGCCCCATGCAATCAACACGTCGTGTCTCCGACTCTTGTCGTCCACTGTCTCTCCTGGTCTCTCCATGTGCGTGCCGAACAGAAGGGTCATTGCCCGAAACATCGCCTAGAATATATTTGTTATTTTCTAAGGCAACCAACACAACAAGAAGAGACATTATTTTTCGAATTCTATCAACTAAAAAAAAACTCTAAATATTTCAAGAGCTGCAATTCCGTTGTGTGGTGAATGCGAGTCTACGGGGTCCTGAACGAAGAGCGTCAAGAAGCAGCCCCCGAAGAGCCGCAGGCTCCCGGCCGCTGCTCTAAGGCCACGACGCACGCGGCCCTCCGAGCTGCCGAACGACGCGTCCAGTCGCTGGACGACGCTGATTCAGGGTTTCTCGCTGAACTCAGCTCCGGGATTCGAATTCGGGACCACATCGCAGGGCCGCGCCATCCACAGCTGGATCAGTGCCTCGGTCACATGGGGAGGGGTAGAGGGTGGGGGGCGGGGGGGTGATGTCGCGGTGGGTCTGAGATGTTGACTACCTCGCCTGGTAGACAGGAGGCTTGTGAGTTCGATCCTGACCCTGGCGCCTGCTGCTGTAGATTTTAAGTTTTCGCGTCTCTCTCCCCGTAGCCGCGTGGATTTTCTCCGGGTCCTCCGTTTTTCCCCCTCCATGTTTAGAATCAACATCACGCGTTCAGAGTATCTGGCTGCTAAAACTCTACCCACGATGACGACACGCAACTTCGTTGAGCTACCATGTGTGAGAGCCAGGTCCCTCCTGAAAAAGAGCCGCACAGATCAGTGGACTTTACCTGGTCAAATGAAAACGGTTTAGTTCGACCATACTTCACCACGCGGGTCGTCCGTGCGGATTGCTGAGATGGGTGAGTGGCACAGCAGCGGGCAGCTCAGACTGCGCCGCCGCCGCCGCCGGTGCGAGCTGCACGCCGGGGAGTCTGGCCGAGGTTTGCCGCCGGGTTCACAGCGTTGCTAACCGCTGCGCCACCGCTCCTCCCAGCCCGCCCCGCCCCCACGTTTTTATCT
>NC_136158.1:147911-334177 GCF_965212315.1 Lampetra planeri
CCCACTCACTCACCCACACCACCAACCCACTCACCCACTCACTCACCCACACCACCAACCCACTCACCCACTCACTCACCCACACCACCAACCCACTCACCCACCCACCCGCACCACCAACCCACTCACCCACCCGTCACCCACTCACCCCCTCACACACACACCAACCCACTCACCCACTCACTCACCCACACCACCCACTCACACCCAACCCTGCACCACCAACCCACTCACCCACCACTCACCCACACCACCAACCCACTCACCCACTCACTCACCCACACCACCAACCCACTCACCCACCCACCCGCACCACCAACCCACTCACCCACCCACACCACCAACCCACTCACCCACCCACTCACCCACACCACCAACCCACTCACCCACTCACTCACCCACACCACCAACCCACTCACCCACTCACTCACCCACACCACCAACCCACTCACCCACCCACCCGCACCACCAACCCACTCACCCACCCACACCACCAACCCACTCACCCACCCACTCACCCACACCACCAACCCACTCACCCACCCACTCACCCACACCACCAACCCACTCACCCACTCACTCACCCACACCACCAACCCACTCACCCACCCACCCGCACCACCAACCCACTCACCCACCCGCACCACCAACCCACTCACCCACTCACTCACCCACACCACCAACCCACTCACCCACTCACTCACCCACACCACCAACCCACTCACCCACCCACCCGCACCACCAACCCACTCACCCACTCACTCACCCACACCACCAACCCACTCACCCACCCACCCGCACCACCAACCCACTCACCCACCCGCACCACCAACCCACTCACCCACTCACTCACCCACACCACCAACCCACTCACCCACTCACTCACCCACACCACCAACCCACTCACCCACCCACCCGCACCACCAACCCACTCACCCACCCACCCGCACCACCAACCCACTCACCCACCCGCACCACCAACCCACTCACCCACTCACTCACCCACCCACTCACCCACCCGCACCACCAACCCACTCACCCACTCACTCACCCACACCACCAACCCACTCACCCACTCACTCACCCACACCACCAACCCACTCACCCACCCACCCACACCACCAACCCACTCACCCACCCGCACCACCAACCCACTCACCCACTCACTCACCCACACCACCAACCCACTCACCCACCCGCACCACCAACCCACTCACCCACCCGCACCACCAACCCACTCACCCACTCACTCACCCACACCACCAACCCACTCACCCACCCGCACCACCAACCCACTCACCCACCCACCCGCACCACCAACCCACTCACCCACCCGCACCACCAACCCACTCACCCACTCACTCACCCACCCACTCACCCACTCACTCACCCACCCACTCACCCACTCACTCACCCACACCACCAACCCACTCACCCACCCGCACCACCAACCCACTCACCCACCCACACCACCAACCCACTCACCCACTCACTCACCCACCCACTCACCCACTCACTCACCCACACCACCAACCCACTCACTCACCCACACCACCAACCCACTCACTCACCCACACCACCAACCCACTCACCCACCCACTCACCCACACCACCAACCCACTCACTCACCCACACCACCAACCCACTCACCCACCCGCACCACCAACCCAGTCACCCACTCACTCACCCACCCACTCACCCACTCACTCACCCACCCACTCACCCACTCACTCACCCACACCACCAACCCACTCACCCACCCGCACCACCAACCCACTCACCCACCCACACCACCAACCCACTCACCCACTCACTCACCCACCCACTCACCCACTCACTCACCCACACCACCAACCCACTCACTCACCCACACCACCAACCCACTCACTCACCCACACCACCAACCCACTCACCCACTCACTCACCCACACCACCAACCCACTCACCCACCCACGCCACCAACCCACTCACCCACCCGCACCACCAATCCACTCACTCACCCACACCACCAACCCACTCACTCACCCACACCACCAACCCACTCACCCACCCACACCACCAACCCACTCACTCACCACCCACACCACCAACCCACTCACCCACCCACGCCACCCACCCATTCACCCACTCACCCAACTCACCCACTCACCTACACCACCCACCCCACACACCCACCCCACACCACCCACCCACCCCACACCACCCACCCACACCACACCACCCACCCGGACCCGCCCTCTCACTCGCTCACGCACTCACCCGCCCTCGCTCGAGGTCGCTTCCAATAAAAAAAAGCAGCACAGCCTCGAATACAAAAGCCGTTTGGCCACCACAAGACAATTCAAACCAGAACCCACCAACGTTGCCTGGCCCGGTTACGTTTTAAATATCGGACCGGCACCGCCGCATTGCCGAGGACACCACCGCAACGCCAATAGAAATCGTGCCCTGGGCGACACGGGGCGAGGGGTGACAACGCGTGTGTCAGTGTGTCAGTGTGCGTGTGTCAGTGTGAGTGTCAGTGTGTGTGTCAGTGTGCGTGTCAGTGTGCGTGTGTCAGTGTGTGTCAGTGTGAGTGTCTCAGTGTGTGCATGTCAGTGTGAGCGTGTCAGTGTGCGTGTGTCAGTGTGAGTGTCAGTGTGTGTGTCAGTGTGCGTGTCAGTGTGTGTGTCAGTGTGCGTGTCAGTGTGTCAGTGTGCGTGTGTCAGTGTGTGTCAGTGTGCGTGTCTCAGTGTGTGCATGTCAGTGTGAGCGTGTCAGTGTGAGTGTGTCAGTGTGCGTGTGTCAGTGTGAGTGTCAGTGTGTGTGTCAGTGTGCGTGTCAGTGTGTGTGTCAGTGTGCGTGTCAGTGTGTCAGTGTGCGTGTGTCAGTGTGTGTCAGTGTGCGTGTCTCAGTGTGTGCATGTCAGTGTGAGCGTGTCAGTGTGAGTGTGTCAGTGTGCGTGTGTCAGTGTGAGTGTCAGTGTGAGTGTCAGTGTGTGTCAGTGTGCGTGTCAGTGTGTGTGTCAGTGTGCGTGTCAGTGTGTCAGTGTGCGTGTGTCAGTGTAAGTGTGTCAGTGTGAGCGTGTCAGTGTGAGTGCGTCAGTGTGCATGTCGATGGGGGAGCGGTAGCGGCCCGAGGAACCTGGCGGCACGGCCTCCCACAGCGGTGACGATTATTTGAACCGATCCTGGGCCTCCCCGAGCTCGACTAAGCCTCAAAAATGAGTACCTGGTGCGGTGTGTAATCGTCACTGGGGAGACAAAGGGGGCTGGGCGTGGTGATGGCCACCCACCCGTCATAGGTGCTTGCGAACAGCACTTGCCCAAACAGTGCGTCGTGGCTATACGGGGGATCTTCGTCTTTGCCGTGTGCGTGTGAAGGCGAGGCGCCCGAGTGCAATAACCCGGACGGGGGAGAGGGGGGCGAGAGGCGTTGGGGTGGAGCGGTGGCGCAGTGGTGAGCGCACCGTGATGTGAAACCGGTGAGGCAAATTCCGATTGCTCGCCACGGCTAACACCGGTGGCGAGCAATGTTCTACAGCGGCAGGCAGGCAGGCAGGCGGGTGGGTGGGTGGGCGAGCTGGCGAGCGGTCGGGTGAGATGGCGGGTGGGAAAGTGAGCAGGTGGACTCATGGGTGATCGAGTGGTTTGAGTTGTCAGGTGAGCGAACAGGCGGGTTGGTGGGTGGGTGGGTGTGTGGCGAGAGGGGGGGTGGCCATCGTTACACCAAGACGAGCACTTACAATTGGGGCGCGGTCACCACCCCCCCAGCGCCGCCCCCCGCCCCCCCATCAAAGCATTGCAGTTACTCGTACACCGCGGTTACCCCGAGGCCTCGTCGCCGCGGTTACCCCGAGGGCCAGGTAGTCGTGGTAACCTCGAGGCCTCATTGCCACGGTAACCCCGAGGCCTCGCCACCGTGGTTACCCCGAGGGCCTCGTCGCCACGGTCATCCTGAGGCCCCGTCGCCACGGTAACCGAGGTCTCGTTGCCGCCACGCAGTCACTCTGGAGGCCTCATCGCCACGGTGATCGTGAGAACCTCGCCGAGGGCCTCGTCGCTTCGGTCCCCCGAGGACTTCGTCGCCGCGGTAACCGCGAGCCCTCGTCGCCAAGGTGACAGCCAGGGCCTCGTTGCAACGATGACCCCGAGGGCCTCGTCGCCAGGATGACCGCGAGGGCCTCGTAGCCACAGTGACAGCGAGGGCCTAGTTGCCGTGGTGACAGCGAAGGCCTCGTTGCCGCGGTGACCTCGAAGGCCTCGTCGCCGTGGCGATCCCGAGGACCTCGTCGCCGTGGCGATCCCGAGGACCTCGTCGCCCCGGTGACCCCGCGTGTCTCTCCCTAGTGGCGGCTGTAGCGGTGGAGGCTCCGTGATCGCGAGCGGGAGCGCGAGCGTGACAGAGAGCGGCTCCGTGACCGAGACTTCCTGTGGGGGACACGGGGGGGGGGGGGGGCAGGGAGGAGGACCACGGAAAACGAAGAAGAGGGGGGAGAGACGGAGACACGTTTCTCGACGTTCAACAGAACCTCGATACTTGCGAAGGTCTCGTCGAGGCAGGCCGAGCGCGTCTCTGCGTGCACAGCGGGCGACACTGGGGGGTGGGGGGGCGCGTGAAAACGTGGCAGTATAATTATTACGTGACATCATTATTATGATTACAGTTTCTGATGTAATTCCGCCAAACAATATCCGCTCATCGCCCTCACAGGTAGCGAGGACGACTCGGAGAGAAAGGATGACTCAGAGAGAGAGGACGACTCTGAGAGAGAGAGGACGACTCAGAGGTGCCAGGAGGAGGAACCACAGACGAGGAGCAGGAAGTCAGCAGCAGCAGCAGTCACCGAGTGGTGAGGAACCACATGGCTGTCGTTGGCGGTGTTGGTGGCGGTGTTGGTGGCGGTGTTGGTGGCGGTGTTGGTGGCGGTGTTGGTGGCGGTGTTGGTGGCGGTGTTGGTGGCGGTGTTGGTGGCGGTGTTGGTGGCGGTGTTGGTGGCGGTGTTGGTGGCGGTGTTGGTGGCGGTGTTGGTGGCGGTGTTGGTGGCGGTGTTGGAGGCGGTGTTGGTGGCGGTGTTGGTGGCGGTGTTGGTGGCGGTGTTGGTGGCGGTGTTGGTGGCGGTGTTGGTGGCGGTGTTGGTGGCGGTGTTGGTGGCGGTGTTGGTGGCGGTGTTGGTGGCGGTGTTGGTGGCGGTGTTGGTGGCGGTGTTGGAGGCGGTGTTGGTGGCGGTGTTAGTGGCGGTGTTGGTGGCGGTGTTGGTGGCGGTGTTGGTGGCGGTGTTGGTGGCGGTGTTGGAGGCGGTGTTGGTGGCGGTGTTAGTGGCGGTGTTGGTGGCGGTGTTGGTGGCGGTGTTGGTGGCGGTGTTGGTGGCGGTGTTGGAGGCGGTGTTGGTGGCGTGTACACGGTGACGATGGGACGTGAAGCAGCAGCGCCACTGCCGTCGCACGGAGGAGAGGGAGCAGTGAGGGAGGGGAGGCGGCAGAGGTGCTGTGATTGAAAGGGAAGCGTTGGTGGGGTATGGGGGGGTGGGGCGAGGGGGCAGGGGTGCGGCGCTGGCAGGGGGGGCACAGAAGAAGTGCTTTCTGCGGCCGCACGCTGGTAGCGCGAACGAGACGGCACGCGTATTACAACGCCCTGGGGGGTGAGGGGGGGATGGTGGGGGGGAGAGCTATGCAATGCTTCACTCCGGGATAGTGAGAAAGCACGATGACAGCTGTAGACTCACCACAGAGACCCGTAGACTCACCACACAGAGACCCGTAGACTCACCACAGAGACCCGTAGACTCACCACACAGACCCATAGACTCACCACCACACAGAGACCCATAGACTCACCACACAGAGACCCATAGACTCACCACACAGAGACACACAGACTCACCACACAGAGACCCGTGGACTCACCACAGAGACCCGTAGACTCACCACACAGAGACCCATAGACTCACCACCACACAGAGACCCATAGACTCACCACCACACAGAGACCCGTAGACTCACCACACAGAGACCCACAGACTCACCACACAGAGACCCATAGACTAACACAGAGACCCATAGACTAACACAGAGACCCATAGACTCACCACAACAGAGAACCATAGACTCACCACAACAGAGAACCATAGACTAACACAGAGACCCGTAGAGACTCACCACACAGAGACCCATAGACTCACCACACAGAGAACCATAGACTAACACAGGGACCCAAAGACTAACAGGGACCCCATAGACTAACACAAAGAGAGGTTTGTGGGGAATAACAGAAATGTTCTGTACTTTTGAGGCATAAGCAATTAGAAAATAACACTTACAACCCAGGAATAAAAAAAATACTAAAATTTGTTCCACAGTGTTATACATGTGGAGGGAAAAACCAGAGGATGCGGAGAGAAAAAAAAGCGTGACCACGGGGAGAGACGCAAACTGCAAATATACAGCAGCAGGCGTCAGGGTCGGGATCAAACGCACGACCTCCCGCATACCAGACGAGGGAGTTAACATCTCCTAGCCACCGCTAAACAAGCTTTGCGCTAATAACATCATTAGTTTGTTGTCCTTCCTCGCACCTTTGATTAGCACGGTTGGCTACATAACGGTGCTAATAAAATTAAAGATACGTACAACAAAGCCCCTCCAGTGGCTACTATGGTGGTGGATGGTGGGGGGGGGGGCGGTGACGGTGAGCTGGACGCGAGGTGTTCTCGTGCCCGATGCCAATGCCGTGGCGAGCGCCCCTCCCCGCGCTTCCCCCGCGCCCCTCCCCTTGCTTCCCCCGCGCTTCCCCCGCGATTCCCCCGCGATTCCCCCCGCGCTCCCAGGAAGCGTCGCGGCGAGCGGGAAGGGCCTCGCGCCTTCGTCAGGAGCCCTTGAACGCGCGCCAGGCGGCACGGCGGCCGCACCAGGCGGCACGGCCACCTTTGAAGAACGGGGAAGAGGGGGGGGGCCCATTGCAGCCACTTCCTGTCCGAGGGCCCCACAAGAGCCCAACGCGCGTTTCCTTCTCCCCCTCCGCGAGGTTTAAAATAAATAATGAATCGTGTTGTTTTTTTCGTGGTGGTTCGCCGTTGCCGGTAGCGCGCCGCTCCGCGTCTGCTACCGGGCGACGCTCGCCCATCGGGGTCCGCGCGCTTCCTCCTTCTGGCCTTCAAAGCCGCCGGGCGCTGCCGCCCGTCCCTGGCCTGTGCCACTTGGCAAGGGCCGAGTGCCGGGGGGGGGGCGGGGCGCCCCCCTCTCTCGCTCTCTCCCCGTAGGATAACAGCCACGTGATGGGCCCACTCCCCCCTCCACACCCACCCCCCCCCGCCCCACAAGACCTGCGCCGCACCCACCAAACCGGTCATCGGCACCGCGGCCCAACCCCCCCCCCCCACCCTCTCGCGGTGTGAACCGGCGCAGTCTCCGCCAACTCTGACCCTCCGCTCCACCGCCACCGCCGGCCTCGCTCTCCACGCGCAACCAAGAAGGGTCAACTGCCCCCAAAGCCTCCCCTCAAGATATTATTTTCTTTCTTTGAACGCCGCACGAGCACGCACACACGGGCACGGGCACAGGGTCATTACCGACTAGCGCCGCGGGACGCCGTCTCGCACGGCGTCGAGACGTTCACGTGGTGAGCCGCAGCGGGCCTGCTGCTGCTCCACCTACGGAGGAAGGCGCCGCTGAATAATAAAGTATCGCGACGACGACGATTATTGTTGTTGTTGTTGTTGACGTGCGGCTCGCCAAGCGTACAGGCCCCCCCCCCCCCTCGTGGGGCCGTGGCGAGGAGCGTATGGGGGGCCCGGTCCGGGGGCCCCCCGCAACCGACAACGCGACGCAGAAACTTCACGCCGCCCCCGCCGCCCACCGTGCGCGCACCACAGACAAAGGTGCCCCCGCCTCTGTGTAGCCTACGCGGGCGTGGAGGCAAAGTGCCGCTGGTGACCGCCACCCGCGGTGGCGGGCGTGGGCCACACGGCCACCCTTTGTCCTTCTCAGCGCCGAGTCCACATCTAGCGGCGGTTCAAACACACCGGGGGTAGGGATCGTTCCACATCTAGCGGGAAGGTTCAAACACACCCGGGGTAGGGATCGTTCCACATCTAGCGGCGGTTCAAACACACCGGGGGTAGGGATCGTTCCACATCTAGCGGGAAGGTTCAAACACACCGGGGGTAGGGATCGTTCCACATCTAGCGGCGGTTCAAACACACCGGGGGTAGGGATCGTTCCACATCTAGCGGCGGTTCAAACACACCGGGGGTAGGGATCGTTCCACATCTAGCGGCGGTTCAAACACACCGGGGGTAGGGACCGTTCACCGCCGATGTTGGCCGCGAGCGGGGGAACGAACTTGGTGTCACCGGCCACCGCTTCTCACCCAAACACAAAGATCCCCCGTGTAACCTGAACAGACGTTCTGGGCAAGTGCTGTTAGCGAGCACCTACGAAGGCCTGCACGGTATACGAGGGGGGTGGGAGGCCACCACCACGCCCGGCCACCTTTATCTCACGAGTAGCGATGTCTACATATCGTACTAGGCACTAATTTCAGGCTAAGTCGACCTAGGGGAGGTCCACTACCTGTTCAATTATTCTACATCGATATTTTTCACAGGCGAGGAAACCAACTCAGGTCGCCGGGGTTGTAGCGCGGCGTGCTAACCTCTGCGCCTCCACTCCCCGAGCACACACACATACATACACGCATGCACACAACGCGTACATACACACACGCACACATACATACACGCATGCACACAAAGACAAAAACAAAGGTGGGTGGCCAGCACCATGCCCGGCCGCCTTTGTCCCCTCGTGGCGATGTTTACACATCGCGCACACACACATACACCCGCGCGCGCACGCACGCACGCACGCCCCGGTACATGAACACACGAGCGTGGAGGGAGGAAGGAGGTGTGGGAGGGTGCCAATGGCGGTGGCGGAGGTGGTAGCTTGTACGGCGAGAAAAAATAAATAATAAAAAAAAGGGGGACGCGTTTGCACCTCACTGACAATCCAATTACAGCGACAATGCAGCTCGCTGTGCCAGGACCCGCTCCTATAATCATCCACTCGCTCTGACATTTCCATTGCACCGCACGCGCTTATTAGAATTAAAAATTAGATATTCTCTCTCCGGGTTTTTTATGGCAATGTGGCGGAGGAGGTGGCGGCAACGGGTGGGCGGGGGGGGTGGTGGTGGGGGGGGGCTCCTCCCCGCCCACCACCCCCCTACCCACCACCCCCCCGCCCCCCGCACGAACGGAGCTCGGTGTCAAGCGGGGCAGTAGAAAGATCAACAGCGAGAAGGGACGCACTGCGCCGAGCTGACGAGAAGACATTCGTTTTGCGCGCTGACCTGACTTGAGTGTCAAATTAGCCCCGCAACACACACACACTCACACACACGATACACACACACACTCACACACACGATACACACACACTCACACACACACTCACACACACGATACACACACACTCACACACACATACACTATATTCTTAGGTTTTTTCGGTAAAGTCACGTAGGTAAAAAAATAAAATTAATAAAAGTAAAATAAAATAAAAATCACTGCCTCCGTGTGATTTTATACACACACGATACACACACATACACACACTCACATACACTATACACACAGACACTCACACACACGATACACACACATACACTATATACACACGATACACACACATACACTATATACACACGATACACACACACATACACTATACACACACGATACACACACACATACACTATATACACACACACATACTATACACACATGTACACTATACACACACACTCACTATACACACACGTACTATACACACTACACACTATACACACGATAGACACACACACTCACATACGCTATATACACATACTACACACACATATACTATACACACACATGTACACGCAAATACACGCACACCCAAAACACACACACACACATATACACACGCAATACACGCGCACACACACACATTTAAAAAGCACTAATATGTATATAGATGTGTGCACGCATGCACACACACCAAAATATTTTATCGCGCGCACGAGCACACACACATACATACACAAATATGACAAAGTCAAAAATCCCCCGTATAGCCGAGCAGACTGTTGGGGCAAGTGCTGTTAGCGAGCAGCACCTATGAAGGCCGGCACGGCGCACGAGGGGGCGGGTGCCCAGCACCACGCTCGGCCGCCTTTGTCTTCCTCCCAAGTGACAATGTTTAAACACTGCACCAGGTACTCATTTGAGGTTGAGTCTATCTAGAGGAGGCCCAGTAACCGGTTCAGATAATCGTCACTGGTGTTGATCGTGAGCGGGAATTAAAGTCGGGTCGCCGGGTTCGTAGCGCAGTCCGCTAACCGCGAGGTAACCGCTCTCCACATACACACAGAGACAAAGATCCCCGGATAGCCTGCAACAGCTGCTAGCCTTCATAGAAGGACAGAACGGCACACGAGGGGGTGGGTGGCCAGCACCACGCCCGACCGCCTTTGCCTCCTCAAGTGGCGATGTTTACTCCACACCACCGCACCAGGTACTCATTTTAGGCTGAGTCGACTTAGGGGAGGCCCAAGACGGGTTCAGATAATCGTCACAGGTTTTGGCCATGAGCGGCATGGCCAACACCACGGTAACCGCTACACTACACACTTACAAACACACAAAGATCGTATTGCCTTCACAGACTGTTGGGGCCTATGAAGGGCGACATGGCACACGAGGGGGTGGGGGGCCAGCACACTCACACACACTATACATTCACGCGGTTACACACATGCAATGTACTCACAAATACACACAAAGACAAACATTCATACACGCACGCACGCATATTACTCACACAAAAACACACGTGCACACGTGCACACGTACACACGTACACAGGTTGAGAACCGCGATCATTTAGTCCACCTCTTGGCAGGGCTCACAACCAGAAAATTACCGCACGGCTCCACTTAACCCCCCCCTACTCCCCCAACACCCCTCCACCCAACACAAACAATATGTATAATAATCGTACTAAGAATTACAATACCACTGCGTGTAAACAATATGTATAATAATCGTACTAAGAATTATAATAACAATGCTGTAAACGGCAAAAGTTGCCATTGTGAATGTGAGCGCACGTGGGGAGGGTTTGTTTTTGTTGATTGAAAATCTGTGAAAAGAGCTTCACAGCTCTACAGATTCCTCCGGGATAAATAAATAAAGATTCTGATTCCGTAGTTGGTGTCGTCTAGTCAACTCGGTGAGAGAAGCCACTATTAGCACCTCCACCAACACCGCTGCCAACAACCACAATCATCGCCACCACCACAAACACCAACACCACCACAGCCTGTGGGTCTCCATGCGAGTCTGTGTGTGAGTGCCTGTGAGTGCGAGTCTATGGGTGTCTGTGTATCTATGGGTGTGAGTCTATGGGTCCATGTGTGAGTCTGTCGATGTCCGTGTGAGTCTGTGGGTGCGAGCCTCTCGGTCTCTGCATGAGTCTCCGTGTGAGTCTGTGGGTGCGAGTCTGTTGGTCTCTGCATGATTCTCCATGTGAGTCTGTGAATGTGAGTCTGTCGGTCTCTGCATGAGTCTCCGTGTGAGTCTGTGGGTGCGAGTCTGTCGGTCTCTGCATGAGTCTCCATGCGAGTCTGTAGGTGTGAGTCTGTCGGTCTTTGCATGAGTCTCCATGTGAGTCTGTGGGTGTGAGTTTGTTGGTCTCTGCACGAGTCTCCATGCGAGTCTGTGAATGTGAGTCTGTCGGTCTCTGCATGAGTCTCCGTGTGAGTCTATGGGTGCGAGTCTGTCGGTCTCTGCATGAGTCTCCGTGTGAGTCTGTGGGTGCGAGTCTGTCGATCTCTGCATGAGTCTCCGTGTGAGTCTGTCGGTCTCTGCATGAGTCTCTGTGCGAGCCTGTAGGTCTCTGTGCGAGTCTGTAGGTCTCCGTGTGAGCCTGTCGGTCTCTGTGCGAGTCTGTAGGTCTCTGTGCGAGTCTGTAGGTCTCTGTGAGAGCCTGTAGGTCTCTGTGCGAGCCTGTGGGTCTCTGTGCGAGCCTGTTGGTCTCTATTCTGGGGTGTCCGTGTAAGTCACCGAGAGCGGTGTGATCGCTCGCAACAGAACTCCCCGTGTGAGCCACCGGCAACAAAGAGAGACATCAAACCTCGTGCATTATTAACGAGGGGGGGGTGGGGCACCGAGCTCAGCCCGTCTCGGGAAGCTCGCCTGACCCAAAACTCGAAAGAAATAACACAAAGAGGCCCGCGCAATTCAATTACCGGCGCCTCTGCCGCGCGCGGCTACCCACCGCCAAAAATCGATGCCAGCGCCGCGCCGGTACCAGAGAGCGCGCCGGCCAACCCAGCGCTAATTGTGCACGCGTGGCGGTGGCGGTGTAAGTAGCGCTAGTGATGATAGTGGTGGCGGTGGCGGTAGTGGTGGCTGTGGCAGTAGTGGTGTCGGTGGTAGTGGTGGCGGTAGTGGTGGCGGTGGCAGTAGTGGTGGCGATAGTGGTGGTGGTGGCGATAGTGGTGGTGGTGGCGGTAGTGGTGGTGGTAGTGGTGGCGGTGGTGGTAGTGGTGATGATAGTGGTGTCGGTGGCGGTAGTGGTGGCTGTGGCAGTAGTGGTGTCGGTGGTGGTGGCGGTGGCAGTAGTGGTGGCGATAGTGGTGGTGGTGGCGGTAGTGGTGGTGGTAGTGGTGGCGGTGGTGGTAGTGGTGATGATAGTGGTGTCGGTGGTGGTAGTGGTGTCGGTGGCGGTAGTGGTGGCGGTGGTAGTGGTGGCAGTAGTGGTGGCGGTAGTGTGGATGGTGATGTGAGTGGCGGTGGTGATGATTGTTGTGTAGGTGGTGACAGTGGTGGTGGTATGAGTGCTGCAGAATGGTATGCAAAACAGTCGTGTTATGCGAGAGAGACGCACATGGAGACAAAGTGAGAACGACTAGAATGACAGAGAGAGACAGAATGAGAAAGACAGACAAAAGTGAGCGAGTGAGCGGGTGGGTGAGTGAGAGACTGAATGAGTATATGAATGGGTGGATGAGTGCGTGAGAAGTTGAGTAGACAAGTGGGTGGGGGTGTGTGGGTGAGTGAGAAGGTGAGAGGGTGAGTGAGAAGGTGAGAGTGTGAGTGAGTGAAAAACGTTATTGAGTGGGAGAGCGAATGAGCAAGTGACTGAGTGAGTTCATGAGCATGTCGAGAAGTGAGCGAGTGAGTGAGAGAGTGGCGAGTGAGTGAGAGAGTGGCGAGTGAGTGAGAGAGTGGCGAGTGAGGTGTACCTGGACTTGTAGGAGGAGGAGCCGTAGTCTCGACCTGTGGGCAGGAAGAGACACGGGATGAGACACGGGAGGAGACACGGGAGGAGACACGGGACAATACACGGGAGACGACGCGGGACGAGACGCGGGACGAGACGTGGGAGGAAACTCAAGAGATGGGCGTTCTCTCCGCAAAACTGCAGAGTAAGAGACAGAGGCAGGGCGAGGCAGGGAGAGGCAGACAGAGGCAGACAGAGGCAGGGCGAGGCAGGGCGAGGCAGGGCGAGGCAGGGCGAGGCAGGGAGAGGCAGGGCGAGGCAGGGCGAGGCAGGGAGAGGCAGGAAGAGGCAGGGAGAGGCAGGGAGAGGCAGGGAGAGGCAGGGAGAGGCAGGGAGAGGCAGGGAGAGGCAGGGCGAGGCAGGGCGAGGCAGGGAGAGGCAGGGAGAGGCAGGGAGAGGCAGGGAGAGGCAGGGAGAGGCAGGGAGAGGCAGGGAGAGGCAGGGCGAGGCAGGGCGAGGCAGGGAGAGGCAGGGAGAGGCAGGGAGAGGCAGGGAGAGGCAGGGAGAGGCAGGGAGAGGCAGACAGAGGCAGACAGAGGCAGACAGAGGCAGACAGAGGCAGACAGAGGCAGACAGAGGCAGACAGAGGCAGACAGAGGCAGACAGAGGCAGACAGAGGCAGACAGAGGCAGACAGAGGCAGGGAGAGGCAGGGAGAGGCAGGGAGAGGCAGGGAGAGGCAGGGAGAGGCAGGGAGAGGCAGGGAGAGGCAGACAGAGGCAGACAGAGGCAGACAGAGGCAGACAGAGGCAGACAGAGGCAGACAGAGGCAGGGAGAGGCAGGGAGAGGCAGGGAGAGGCAGGGAGAGGCAGGGAGAGGCAGGGAGAGGCAGACAGAGGCAGACAGAGGCAGACAGAGGCAGACAGAGGCAGACAGAGGCAGACAGAGGCAGACAGAGGCAGGGAGAGGCAGACAGAGGCAGGGAGAGGCAGGGAGAGGCAGGGAGAGGCAGGGAGAGGCAGACAGAGGCAGGGAGAGGCAGGGAGAGGCTCGGCATGACGGGGAGACTCGGGGAACCCGGGCGCCACTGGGAGAGCGTTGCGGGTGCTCCTCACCGTGCTTGGGGCTGCCCGAGCGGCTGCGGCGCTCCCGGTAGTCGTGCCGATCGTCGTCCCACTCATCGCGGTCCTTCTCCCTCTCCCTGTATCCCGGGTTACACGGCGCACGGGTCAGAGGTCAGGGGTTGAGTTGTTGTTGTTTGTGCACCACTGCCAATGCCGCAGCAGCATCACTGAACGTCGTTAAGTTAACGAGGCGAGGCGGAACTCAGGAGACCAGGATAAGAGGCTCATTTACGAGAGCCTGTGTAACCAAAATAAAAAAGCAAATCGCCGTCAAACGGTAACTTGCGCCGGGCGCCTGGGGACCAATCGCCCGTGGGCTGAGCACGACGCAGCAGTCACTCGCTACGTCGCGACAGTGTTCACGGTAACGTCACGGTGTCTTGCCAATAATCACGGGGTGGTGGGGGTTCCGACTACGACGCCTCTTACTTTTGTCGCATTCGTCGAGCCAGCGCCCTCAGCTCATGCTCGCGCTCCTAGGGGCCACAACAACCACAGCAGCAGCAGCAGCAGCACCGAGAGCATCATCACGTCGTCCAGCGGCTCGCGACGACGCACCCAGAAGGTGCCCCCCACCCCCCCCGCCCCCTTTGTCTCCCCAGTGGCGATGTTTACACACTGCACCGGGTGCTCATTTTGAGGTTGAGTCGACCAAGGTGAGGCCCAGAACCGATTCGGATAATCGTCACTGCTGGTTTTGAGCGTGGAATCGAACTCGGCTCGAAGCCGGGTTCGTAGAGCGGAGCGCTAACCGCTGCGCCACCGCTCCCCGACACACAGACACGCGTACGCACGGACACGCACAGCAGACATGCGCATCTTTACATAAAAGTGAATGCTATTGTAATTGCATTCTGTATAAAAATTTAATGGGGTGTAATCCTAATTACATTTTGGAGAAGTGTAAATAATTGTAGCCAACCGCTGGATTTATTTATTTAATAATAATAAAAAGTGCCGCTCATTTGCGTGGCGCTGGCGAAACTGCGGCACCATTACCCCGAATGGCAATCTCGGCAACAGTTTGGGTAAAATACTCGCACTGTTTAAAGAGCGCACGGTGAAAACAAGTCAAGCCAAGCGAACGCATGCACCGCAAATATGCTCGCTCGCACACGCGTGTGTAGACAGAGACAAAGACACCCCGTGTAGCCTTTAACAGGCTGTCAGGACAAGTGCTGTTTGCGAGTAGCAGCAGCGCCTAGGAAGGCCGACACGGTGCACGATGGGGGAGGGTGGCCAGCACCACACCCGCCAACCTCTACATCCTCACAGCTCTATACCTGCTCACCCACACACTCACTCACCCAAACAGACAGCCCCACACTCAATCACCCCCACGCCCGCTCACCTCTCTCTCCTGGGCTTGCTGTGCCTGTTTGTGATGTGCGGCCTTCTTATCGGCTTTATCTGTGGTCAAGAGGGGGGGGGGGTGGGTGTTGGTGAAAGGTCCACATTCACGGTCAGAATCCAGGAGCGCTGTTTCTCACGGTCACATTGAACAGCGGAGTGACAAGCACCAGGCAGTCTCAACGACGGGTTTCAGGAAGGTGTCGCCACAGCAGCAGGGGTCTGACCACCGATCATTTGGAGTATTTTGGCTGCTATAAATTTCCACATGATAAGCCACTTTTTTGAGCTATCATTTGTGGCCAGGTCGCTTCTGAAAAATAAGTTCATACCTCAGTGGGTACATCTTAAACCACCTGATCTACATCGTTTCTAATCGTCCCCCCCCTCCCCCAACCAGTGTCATTTGACGATCTTGTTTGCCTCCGTGAGCCCGCACGTTAACAGCCCTGCAGTTTGCCTGCTCATGCCACCGCCGCCGGTGCCAGGGTGTCTGCTGGGAGCGGCTCTTAGAGAAGAGAGACCCTCCAGGTGGCACCAAGGGCCGAATCTCCTATGCAGGACTGCGACGTATGTACGTGTATGTACATGTATGTACGTGTATGTATGTGTATGTGTATGTTGACCTTCTTTCGCACCGAACGTAGCCGGACCGGGGAAGGGAAATAAACTAAACACAAATAGTAGTTCTAAAAACATGAGTTTGTCAATCTAAAATCTGATGATGATGATTTACAAGTGCATAGCTCCAGTGCCTTCCTACTATCGGAAGGAGGAGCGTTCCAGACGCGCATCTGAAAGCGCCACGCGATGCGGTGACCGCCGTCTTTATTCCGATGGCCGGCCAAGAGCCACTGCTGTGAGGGTGGTGGGCGGAGTTCGCCGTGATGATGATGGTCTACGCTACCACCACCACGACAGCTACCGACGGGACAGAACCACGGGGAAACATCGGGCGGCATGTGGCGATGGCGTGGGCCAACCGTGGCCGGCTTGGGACCGGAACCTCTCCCTGCGAGTCGACGTCGCGCGCTAATAAAACACGCGATGTTGACAACACATTAACGAGGTGGGTGGGTGGGTAGGAAGGGGGGGTGGGGGTGCGTGTGGGATGGGATGGGTGGGGGGCGAGCGAGCGAGGCCGCCAGCTCGTGACACACGCAAACGCGCGCACGGCCCTCCAGCGCTCACATTTCGGCGCAGGGTTTTACTCGCGAATGCAGTTTTTTTTATCCAATCAAAAAAATAATTATTAATTTGAATTTATTTTTGGGATGGGGGCGAATGGTGGTGGGGGTAAACCACCCCCCACCCACCCACGAACAAATTCAATTAAAAACAAGGTGAATTTAATATTCAATGAACGCTGTGGATTTTTTTTCGGGAGCGCCAGAACTGCAAATTGGCACGGAGGCTGTGAGCAGCGCGTTCCGGGGCGCGTGACAACGCGGCGCCGCACAGTGTTGAAAGTCGCGGCGCAATCACCGCCGCTAACCGGTTAGGGTAGGACCACGGCGCTGCACGCATGGTGCGTGCGTGCGGTGCGTGTGCGCGGTGTGTGTACACGGTGCGTGTACGCGGTGCGTGTACCCGGTGCGTGCGTGCAGTGTGTGCGTGCGGTGCGTGTGTGTGAGTGTGTGCGGTCTGCGACCGAGCATTCACACGCCTTCAAGTGTACCGAGACGAGAGGTCGCAATCGGGTACCCGATACCCGTACCCTACCCGATACCCGGCTACCCGTACCCGGTCGGGTACGGGTACCCATTTGCGAGCCTGGTGCGGCCGGGTACGGGTAGGCGGTGAGTCACTGTTTGTCATTTATTTCCCAACGTCTTGTCTCTTCTCACAATTAAAGTTCCTAGAATCAACCCACCCGCGCCTGCAACATGGCTTCATCCCAGAGGTCGCAATCGGGTACCCGATACCCGTACCCTACCCGATACCCGGCTACCCGTACCCGGCCGGGTATCGGGTACGGGTACCCGGCCGGGTATCGGGTGCGGGTACCCGTTTGCGACCCTAGTGCGGCCGGGTACGGGTAAAGAATCTGAGATTCACACAAGCACCGTGGTGACGTCACCGTTACTTAGGGGCGAACGCCAGTTGCAATTGTGGGCGCCCGGTCCGGCTACCGTCCAGCGCAAAGCAAAGCAAAGGCCGCTGTGACGGTGGGAGAGGGCAGGGGGCAGTGAGGGGGGGGGGGGGAGCCAGGGTGGCCAGACACGATGCCCAGAGCTGCTGCGTTCGTCACGCCGAACGCGTCACCGGGTCACCGGCTAGCTGCTGGAAAATGGTGGCTACGTGACGAGATGCCGCAGCCAGGAGAGGGTGATACCCAAGGCGGTGTGCCGGGTTGATGGTGACGCGGACCGACCCGGGTGAGACCTAAGGCCCGATGATGCCGCGATCGAGAAACCCACCGCACGGCGGCGACGGTGCAAGTGGCGGGGGGGGGGGCGGCGGTGGTAGTGATGGGGGGGTGGTGGTGGTGGTGGGGGGGGGTGGCGGCGGCGGTGGTGGCGGCGGCGGTGGTGGTAGCACGAGCCACAGGTGGTGGCTTGTGCGACGAGCGGCGAGCGATCGGGTTAATCGCTATTAGCACTCGACACGACCGCAAAGTTTTCACAATTATCAATTGAACATCGGGGTGAGGGTTGGTGGGTGGGGGGGTGCCGGCCCCCCACTCCCCCTTTTATTTTGCGAGCGCGTGAGCGCGAGTGTGCGAGTGTTTCTCGGGGTGGAGAGGACGCAGCAATTAGCCTAAATAATTAATGCTCCGCAGCGCACGCGCAGCCACTTCTAATTAGCGCTAAAGCGGCGGCGGCGGCGGCGGGGCGGTCCGCGCGCGCTGGCCCCGAGTGGCGGCCCGGCCGATCCATAAAAGATGGCGCTGCGCATTTCAAAGTGTCAGGTCGGCTTAGGCACGCAGCCTCCCGGTCCGGGCTCACGGCCGCCGCGCTCGTCACACTTAATTCGGGACAAACCCCGCCGCCGACGGACCCGCGGCTCGTTAGGGTAGCGATCCGGCCGCGGAGGGGAGAGTGCGGACGCTAAAAAATTAACGCGCCGCCCGAGGGCCTGGCTAGCTAAAGAGGGTGCAGCAGCCCCAAACGGTTATTTAAATCTCGCGAAACGCCCGCCATCATCATCTCGCTCGCTCGCTCTCTCGCCTAACGCTGCCGGGATTGCGGTCGGCGCGAGCGGCGTGACCGACGTGGCTCCCGGCGTTCGTGATGCGGTGAGACAGCAGCGGGCGGCGCCGGGCCTCGAGTGGGCTTCGGGGTTATTGCGCGTGCACGCACCGTGAGTACACGCACCGTGCGTGCGTACGCACGCACGGTGCGTGTACTCACGGTGCTCAAGGCATCGGATGAATGCGTAGCCCCTGCAAGTGCTCACTCGTGGCCACAGCCGACGGCACGAACTCCGCTAGAGGGAGCTCTGGAGAGCCCTTCCAGTTGTCGTGTTTGGTCTGCTCTTTGACGCTGGCTGGCCGGGACGTCTCGGGTCGCAGGGGCGAGAAGAGAACCCACACTTCACCCCACCGTACACGAGCCGCCTATCACAACCTAACGGTGGTGTACACCTCAAGGGCGCCGCTGGGGGAGGAATAAGGGGTGGTGGGTGGTCGCGACATTTGAGAAACGAGCTCCACCGTTCCAACTGCCGCCGCCGGGAGATCGAACCGGCGTCTTTCCAGGGGGGGGGGTGGGGGGAAGGGGTGGGCAGTACAGCAAGCGGGTGGTCAGCGCGCCCGGCGTCTAGGGGCGGACGCGGCGAGCGGGTGGCGACTCACATTGCTTGTTGAGAGCCTTCTGCATCTTGATCTTGAGCCTCTCCCGCGGCGTCATCTTGGCCTGCAACGGAACGGCACGGCGAGCGGCGCGGTGAGCGACGACTCTCACCGCCATCATTAACGCGCCACGCGCGCACCGCCAACACTCGGTGTGCCACCTAAACTCCAGCGGCGATTAGCTACGCCAGACAGGCGTTGCCTCGACGTCACCCCACCCCTCCTCCACCCAAACCCCCCATGCTTCTGTTAGCATCCCACAACTTGATTAACTCAGGGGTCTTTAAATAATCGCAAGCTAAGACGGAGACCTCGAATTTGCCACGTTGTGTCCCGAGAGTGGGCTGACATATTCAAGGAATTGTTGTTGGTGCGTGACAACGACGACGATGATGAGGACGATGTTCGTAACTTCGTGCGCTTCCTTCCCACGGGATCTTTTTATTTTTATTGGGCAATTAAGCTTAATTACTCGGGTCACTCCGAGCACAATGATGCGGAAGAACGCCGCCGCGCTGCTGGTGCATCGCGTGGGAACAGCGTGGACGTCTAGAATAATAAACACCTCCTCCTTCAAGACCCAAACGTCATCATGGTACACCTCCTCCTGGCTTTGACATTCCGCATCTTCCTCCAAGACACCGGCGGTGTAACCGTCGGCCACATCAGAACATCATCATCAGCAGGCCGACGACGCTGCACCACATCTCCGTCACGAATGGAAAACGGAAGACGGCCACAGTGGTGCGCGACTGTGGCCGTGCAACCCAACACGATGTGTCCAGGAGACAGACGCCAATGTGGAGGTGCTGCTGCTCGCCACGCCGAGAGGGCTTCAGCAGAGCGAGAGAGAGAGAGGAGAGAGTTCGTGTCGTTTCGCTGTTCCTCCTCCTCCTGCGTTGAAGGAGCGCAGACCATAGTGGGTTTACTCTGCGGTCTACAGGAAAATGGCATTCGTGATGATGCTGCTGCTGCTGATAATGATACTGCCGTTGCAGCAGCTAATGACACTGTTGCTAATGTTTCTACAGCTGATCACAACGATGATAATTCGATAAGGAGAACTCCTGCTGCTACTGCTGTTGTTGTTGACGATGAAAATGATGAACGTGATGATTGGGTCACCTCTCCCCAACACAAACCCTGACCCCTGACCCCCCGGCTTGAACACTCTGACCAGACGCACCAATCTGACCTGTTAATACATTAGTAATAATTATGCTTGTTTAGCCACTCAAGCCTCACCGAGTCTCGCGTATATCTCTCAGTGGGGGGGGGGGGGGGGCGCTGATCACTGCCGAGTACGCACGTATGTATGTTGAAATTATTTCACAACCATACGTAGCCAACCGCGCCAACTAAAAGGTGTCGGCAAGGCGTGGTTCCAACGGAGCAACCGGCAAGTGTCATTGTCGGCAAAGCGTGGCGGCGGTGCGTTTGTATTTTTGTTTCCGCACGCCAGAGACGAGGTGACGTGCGCTCTGGCCGAGAGAGAGGGGGGAGGGGGAACCGGCGATGCCGGCGCATTCGGCGTCACCCACGATGTTTGCACCAGTAAAGGATTCACTTCGACTGGCACACGGTCTCAAGTTTTGGACAACCGTGTCACACGTGCAAATGCACGCACACACAATGACAAAGATTCCACCCCCCCTCCCTCCCGGATAGCCTTCACAGGCTGTCGGGGGCAAGTGCCGTGAGCGAGGAGCAGCGCCGATGAAGGCCGGCGCGGCGCACGAGCGGGAAGGTGGCCAGCACCACGCCTCGGCCGACTTTCTCTCCCCGGTGGTGATGTTTTACATGTTGTATACAGGTTACTCGTTTGAGGCCGAGTAGATCTAGTGGAGGCCCAGGACTGATTCAGATAATCGTCACCGGTGTTGGTGGTCGTGAGCGACATTCGAACTTGGGTCGCCGGATTTGTAGCGCAGTGCCCTAACTGCTGCGCCACCACTGCCCACACATACGTACACACATATGCATACAAGCACAAAGACACACATGCACACACACACAAAGATACATACACGCACATGTACACACACGCGTACACAAACTAAATCACACACGTGCACACGCACGAGCAGACAGACACGGTGTCTGCATGACTGGCAGCTGAAACAAAGACAAAGCTAAATTCTTACTGACTTTGGCAGCTCCAGTTTCTCTACCAGTCGGTGTGTCCGGCCTGCAAAACACAAAAACCCAATGAGCGAGGAGCACTCTGCAATCAACAGGTCACTGGACAGACCCACGCACGCACACGCACGGAGGCCAAGCCGACCTTAGGGAGGCCACTACCGGTTCAGATCATTGTCACCGGTGTTGGTGGCCATGAGCGGGAACCGAACTCGGGTCGATGGGTTCATAGCGCAGCGCGATAACCGCTCCCCACCAATATCGATACCCACCGTTCGCCACTAAGTGACGGTGATGTCACCACGGGGCCTGTGCCAGGCCAGGTGCACTTGGCAGGTCACGGGACAGACCCTGGTGCCATGGGTTGAATGAGATGACGGCAGATGCACCACCTGTGCCCCCGACTGTGCCAACTTGTTGTGTTTTAGCTGCCCGGTGCTCCACTCGTTGTTGTGAGTGTTGCTTCTTTGCCCTCCCGTTTTGCTGTGAGGCGTCTGCCTCCAACTTCCCAGTAGCACCTTTCACGAGCTGCCTTCACAGAGGCCGATCTTGACACCAGTCATTGCCAAGTCCACTCACCTCCATATCCTCTCGGACCACATCATTCCAGTCCGTGTCATGGCCCATTTAGCCCCCTCTATCCGGTCAAGCAAAAGCTGCTTGGGCATGCGGTGGCTTGGCATGCGGGCTACATGACCCAGCTAACGCAGCCTTGCTGCTGGAGTAGCTCATCGATGGGACTGTGTCCAGATCTTTCAAGGATTTGTGAACTCCTCACATAATCCAACCTGGTTGAACCCAGGATAAATCGTAGGCAGGCCAGCCTGAATGTTTATGACTGCGAAGTTGTTCTATTTGGGGGGTCCACATTTCACAAGCAAAGACAAGGGCATGACTGTGGCCAAGAAGACCCAAAGATTTGTGTGAAGCGACAAGCCAGGTAGCTTCCACAAAGCAGCGTGACACAGCTGCTGAAAAGATGCTGCTCGGCTGATGTGGAATGAGCCCTCTGCTGCCAAACTGGAGCTGGTCATAAGCAGACTGCGCAGGCATGCTAAACTCTCCACTTTCTCCAGAACTGCTTCATCACCAATAGGGAGTTGAGGAGGTGGAGCGTTTGATGGCACAAAATAACCAGGCAAGTGTTTAATTTTGGTGGGCAGCAATCACCAGATCATCAGCACACATAGCATGGTTGACCAATAGGGAGATATCCCCTCGACCGCACGCAGGCACCAATCAGCCTCCCATTGTATCTGTAACAGATGTAAATTGCTCAAGTACAGCCTCTGCTGTAAAACCGTAGCTGGTCATTAGCAGACTGCCATGGTCCTGAATCCTCTCCACTCTCTCCACAACCGCTCCCCACACACACACACACGTGTTAAACACACACACGCACACACGTGTTAAACACACACGCTCTCGCAAGCACGCAGCGGGGCGCTCTTACTTTTTAAGTCTGGGCCCGACGGCCTCAGCCGTGCCGCCCGGGGGGTTCCCGGAGAAGCCCGACAAGGAGGAGGAGGATGCCGCCGCCACGGTGGAGATTCCGGCAGCAGCAGCGGCGGCGGCGGATGCTGCCGCCCCCCCCACCGCCGAGGCCGGGGGGGGGGCTCTGAGCTTGAGCGCCGTGGCGCGCGGGGGCCGGGCGGGGGAGCAGGGGGAGCGACTGCGCGGGGACCGACTGCGCCCGCTTCCCCGGCCGCGGCCGCCGCTCATCTGGCCCCTTCCCCGATTCCGGTTCCGGCTTCGTGATCGGCTCCGGCTGCGGCTGCGAGTCCGGCTCCGGCTGCGAGTCCGAGGAGTCCGGCTCCAGCTCCGGCTGCGAGTCCGGCTCCGGCTCCGACTCCGGCTGCGGCTGCGAGTCCGGCTCCGGGTCCGGCTCCGGGTGCGGCTGTGGGCCCGGCGGCCCTGCCGAGGGAACCGTTCGGAGGAGCGGGAGCGAGAGCGCCGCGGGGCGCGCGACCTGGGGTGGGGCGCAGGGGGGAGCGCCGGTCACTTCCCCGCTCGACGGGACGAAGCACGCGAGACGAAGCGGCCCGCAGAAGCGGACCTCACAGCACTACCCGCGAGCACGCAGTAGGAGGGGGCGGTACTTCGTGGGGGAGGGGGGTCACGACACACGCAAACGGTGGAGGGGGGCTGGTAGAGAGGGGGGCGGGTGCGGAGATGGGGAGATGATTACCGAGGGCGGCAACCGATCAATGGGACCGAGCGGGGTTAGAGGGAGAGCGGCTTGCGAAAGCGGACGTCGCAGAGCTACGTCCGAGCACGCAGCAGGGGAGGGGCGGCAGGAGTGATGTTCATCGTGCGGCAGGGTGGGGGGGGGGGGACACAAGGGGGAGATTCGGGGTTCGTCACCGCGAGGAGTAGGGGGAGCGGTTGCGCCGCTCGTGTGACGACGAGTGGGGGGGGGGAGCGGTGGCGCCGCGGTGCCGGGCGGCGCCAGTGACGGCTCGAGCGTGAGCGCGAGCTCGACCTCCGGCTCGACGAGGAGCGCGAGCGCCGTCTCCTGCGGGGGGGGGGGGGGGGGGGGAGTAGTCGAGAGGGGGGGGGGATGGAGATGGGGGGACGATTACGGGGGGTGGCAAATAATGAGCGCACGAAAGTCGTTCGAATATGTCCAGTCGAGCAACGAGAATGCAGGACCCACAGTGGCGTGAATCTGTGTGTCTCTGTGCCTCCGTGTCTCCGTGTCTCTGTCTGTGTCTCCGTGTCTGTGTATGCGTGTCTCCGTGTCTGTGTGTCTCCGTGTGTGTGTCTCGCCTCAACGTGCACATAGCCTGGCACAAGCGTCGTGGTGACGTTACCGCCACTTAGTGGTGAATGGCGGTTGTTGCTGTGTCTCCGTGTGTGTCTCCGTGTGTGTCTCCGTGTCCGTGTGTCTCCGTGTCCGTGTGTTTCCGTGTGTGTGTGTCTCCGTGTGTGTGTGTCTCCGTGTCTGTGTGTCTCCGTGTCTGTGTCTCCGTGTCTCCGTGTGTCTCCATGTCTGTGTCTCCGTGTCTGTGTGTCTCCGTGTCCGTGTGTCTCCGTGTCCGTGTGTCTCCGTGTGTGTGTGTCTCCGTGTCCGTGCGTCTCCATGTCTCCGTGTCTGTGTGTGCGTCTCCGTGTGTCTCCGTGTCCGTGTGTCTCCGTGTTTCTATGTCGTTGTTTACCCAACGGCACCATCACCCAGTGAGCTGCATTCTAACGCCTCCACACACACGTAGTCGGCTCCTCTGACACCCGCACCGTCGTTGCAAAACGTGCCTTCCACAATGTGCAAGAAGAATTCCCTGCGTCTTGGCACGGCTGTGCACCACCTGTGCCTCCTCTGTTTCACAAGTCAAACGTAGCCGCTACCGCTTTTCAGAAAATCTAAACAATTTTATTTCATAAGATAAAGCCCACCGAGATATGTAGCTCTTTTTCAAAAGCGACCTGGCCACAAATGATAGCTCAACAAAGTGGATCATCATATTTAGGAATTCATGGCAGCAGTCAAATACACTAAACGCATGTTGATTCTAAATGTGGAGGGAAACACCAGGGGACCTCGGGAGAAATCTACGCAGCGTGGACGTGTGGATTTGGCGTCGTCACGACGGCCGAAGAGTTGGGCCACCGGCCGTGTGGCGTTTCCCCGCGTCACGGTCCAAACATTGGCAAATTTTAATCAAGAATCAAATCGCACCGCAAATTGCTCAGCTGGGAGAAAATACGGAGCAACGTCTCTGTTGAGAAAAAGTGGCAGGACCCTCTTATGACAGAGTCCCGAGACTCGGCGAGACTTTCCTGGGTGAAACGAGCACCGAGACAACCCCGACGACGACAGGCGGCAGCGCGCAAGCGAGCGGCCGCGAGAGCCGGAGACCCACCAACGGCCGCCCTCTTCACGGAGCCTCGCTCCTCCTTAACGAGGCCGGCGCACCACGAGGGACCGCGGTGTCCGCCAACGCTTAATTGTTTTAACGAGCCGCTAAACCCAACGGCGAGCGGCCCTGTCCCCCCGCTTCCCCGCACCCCATCGCCCCCCACCCCTGCCCCCCACCTCCGTCCCCCGCCAGTTTATGCTGGCAGGTGTGAGCTGCCGGGTTCGGCCATTTGCGCCTGGCTCGCTAACGCGCGTCAATTAGCGCTTCCTGTGTGCCGTCGCCAGTGGCCGAGCCGGTGCCGGGAAACGTGTGCCGGCGCGTTGCACCGTCCCAGTGCAGCTCGACTGTGATTGGACGGGACGGACGGCTAACAGTGTCACAGTGAAGCTCCACTGTGATTGGCCGGGATGGGTAACACCGTCACTGTGCAGCTCAACTGTGATTGGACGGGACGGACGGGTAACACCATTACCGTGAAGCTCTACTGTGATTGGACGGCATGCACAGGAAACACCACCAATTTTAAATAATCACATGACAGCCCAATCCAGAAAATTGTAGGAAGATAAATTAATATTATTATTATTTTTAAGCTTGTTAGCCAGGAAAGCCTCATTGAGTCTCAAGACCCAAGATTCAACGAGGGTCCTGCCAGGTTGTCTCAGTAGATGTTGCTGCTGCGTGTGGTGATTTGTAGGTAATTTTTGCAGCAATGTTTGGCTGATAGCGGTTGTGTGCGGTTATTATTTAGCTATTGGAGAAGGAAACCAGAGAATCCGGGAGAGACCCCACGCAAAACAGGGGGACAGAACACAGACTCCACTTGGTCATGGCGACATCACCACCGGACTCGCACCAGACTAGGTGCATTTTGAGGTCACATTACACACAATGCACACACACATTCATATAGATGCATAAACTGACACGCACACAGGAAGACACCACACAAAGATCCCCCATATAGCCTTAACAGAATGTTGGGGCAAGTGCTGTTAGCGAGAACCTATGAAGGCCGACATGGCGCACAGGGGGGTGTGTGGCCAGCACCACGCCCAGCCGCACAGGGCCGATTCAGATAATCGTCACTCCTTATTGCTCGAGAGCGGGAATCGAACTCGCGTTGCCAGGTTCGTAGCGCCGTGCGTTACCCACTGCACTACCGCTCATGAACATAAAACAAAGGTTCATCAGCAGGCTATTGGGACAAGCGCTGTTAACAAGCACCAATGAAGGCCGCCATAAACATAGTCGCACTGAAACACACAGCCTCGCACACACACACAGTGCCACCGACACAATCACACTTGGTCCCAACGACACACAGGCACGCCGACACGCACAGGGCCGAGAAGTGAGAAAGTTTGAAAATTACCGACCGGGACGCGGCGCTATCACTTAGCGCCGGGGCGTTGGCCTTGCCGGAGCGCGACGCCGCGGCGGCCCCCCCCGCCGCCGACCCTCCCCCGGCGCGTCTCTGCGTCCCCCCGGCGTGGGCTCGATCCCCGGCCCTGGCGGTCGCCGACGAAGTCGTCGCGACGGCGGCGGAGGCAGCGGAGGAGGAGGAGGCGGTGGCGCCCTTCCCGGCGACGGCGCCCCCCGCCGCGGCGCCAGAGGCCGCGGCCGCCCCGCCGGCCCCCTCGTCGTCGCTTCCCCCGAAGCTGGTGATGAAGGTGATCTGGCCGAGACGGTCGCGCGACGTGCAGCACGAGCGCGAGCTCGAGCTGCTGCGCGAGCGCGACCTGCGGCGGCGCGGGGGACACGCGGAGGCACGCGGAGACACGCAAAGACACGCGTGGTCACACGGAGACACACAGATACAAACATCCACCGTGTAGCCTTTAACAGAGTTGTTGGGGTAAGTGCTGTTAGCGAGTAGCACCTATGAAGGCCGGCACAGTGCTTGACGGGGTGGACAATGATCTGCCCCGTGGGTTAGTGAGTTTTTCCACAGCCGCCACCCCCCTCTCTTAAATTCAGCCAGTCACCGGCGAAAAAGTGTGGAGGCGGAGGAGGTAGAGAGTGGTTTTAACTTTCACATTTCGAATCAACACGCGTTTATAGTATTTGGCTGCGACTATAAATTCCTACATGATGATAAGCCACTGTGTTGAGATATCAGTTGTGGCCAGGTCTCTTAGAAACTAGAAATACTTGCACATTATAGTTTTGTATAGCCGTGTGTACGAGTTGGGTCAACGTCAGCATGTTTGCTGGGTGCGTGCTATTCCATCCCCGCGTATCACGCAACGCGCTCAGGAGTTCCATGCCAATGTCGAGGCCTGACAGCAACGAGAGGCTTCGGGAGCCAGTTGCTTTGGTTGTGCTGTTCCTCCTCCGTTGAAAGAGCGCAGACCACAATGGGTTTACGGTCCATAGTTTAGGTTGTATGGCCACAGTAACACGACTGTCGCTTGTCTTTAATGTATCTCTACGTTTCTCTGTGTCTCTATCTCTGTGGGTCTCCGGTGTGTCTCCACGTGTCTCTGGGTTTACGAGACGGTCCATAGTTTGGGTTGCATGGCCACAGTCGCACGACTGTGGCTTGCCTTTAATTTTCCATTCGTGAAGATGTGCAATGAAAAAGGGCCATTGCCCGAATCGTCACCTATCTATATATATAAAATCGCAAATCTGTCTGTCTGTGTGTGTGTCTGTCTGTCTGTGTGTCGCCGGACCATACGCAGTTTCATTGGACGAAATGTGAGGGATTTGCGAGACACGATTGGTCCGTTTGGTTTTCCACGGCGGTTGCCCCTGGCAACGGGTAGCGACGCATTCGCTGCGGGGTGGACGCCATTTTTAATTCCCGTTAAAAATATGCGCACGCATTAACACGCGACTCTGAGGTAAATTCATCAAAGTTTCACGTCCTCTTCACTCCCCCCCCACCCCAATGTGTGAAATTACTATTATAGGGTCGGTAGATAATAAAATTATAGCGATTAGACAGTATTATTGTAGCGCGGGGGGGGGTAACGGCCCCAGTACCCAGCCTCAGCCGGGTGGGCAATTTAGGCGAGGCCGGAGGCTCTGCACGGTACTAGGCCTCGACACCCCACCACACTATAGGCCGTAAATATTACTGCACAGCGGCCGAGGAGATCGTGGCTGGGGGGGGGGCAGGGGTAGCAGCCCATCTGTGTATATATGTAAGGTTATTAAGAAATATATTTTTCACCCGGGCAACGCCGGGTACTTCTGCTAGTTATAAATATATATACACAGATCGAGTTTTTTATTTATTTAGGCGAATCATTACAAGCCCAGCCATTGCCGTTCCCGTTCGGCTTCCGACTCCTCTGCGCCCACGACCAGCCACGGGAGCCCAGCAGCGTTGAGGCTGGACAGCGCTTGGGTGCCTAACAGCCGTAACGAGTGGATGCGCATGCCGGTACCTTTTGTAGGGGTCGTAGGTCGGGCTGTCCCTCCTCGCGTAGCTGCAACACAGAACAACAAGGTGGACGCGTCACGACCGGAGGCACGGGGGATCCGCCGCCAACCCCCCAAACCCCGTCTAAACGAGGGGGTTCCACCTAGTGGGGGGGGGGGGGGGGGTGGTTCCCGGACCCCCCTTAAAGCCGCTACGACCACCCACGTCGCCAGAGTGGGGTTCAGTAGAATCGTGGAAGGGTGTCCAAAGGGGTCGCAGCGCCGAGGGACAATGGCGGAGCTATCGAGAAGTGTGCAGGCGGTGCAACGAGAGTGGGGGGGGGGGCATGTGGCCCGGCCACCGGGCTACGAAGAGGGGGCGGGGTCGAGGGGTGGGGGCCGTGGTGTGGGGGGGCGAGCGATCGTGGAGGGTCCTGGCAGCATCAGCTTTGGCGGCGTGGCCGTTTGCCTCCCGGGCGTCCCGGCTGGGGGGTGGGGAGGGGGAGGGATGTGGGGGTGGCGGCAGCGGCAAATCGTCGTGGTCTGGCATCCGCGATTGGTGGGTCGCGCGTCACGTGAACTGCCCGTGGGACGCCGGGCAGCAGCGGCTTAACAAAGAGGGCAGTGGATGTGCATCGAGACCGTGGAGGAGGAGAGGGGTTACCTGGGAGGGCTAATCTTCCTCTCCTTCAGCCGTTTCTCCCGGAACTCGCGTCGCTGACGGCGCGACTTCCTGCCCTGCGCGCGCACGGAGCGTCCCAACTCTTACACCGAGTCCGCTTGGCAGCCAGACCGCTCCCTCGCTCACCCACCGCTCCCTCGCTCACCCACCGCTCCCTCGCTCACCCACCGCTCCCTCGCTCACTCCCTCACAAACCGCTCGCTCACCCCTCGCTCACCCGCCTCTCATTCACTCACCACTCGGTGGACTGGTCGAGACCAGACTCACAGAGCGCCCACCCTCCACCCTCTGGACTGCCCCCACTCTCGACTTACCGAGTACATAGACTTCTCCTCTTCGAGGGCCTTCGCGTACTTAATGGCCTCAATTTCATCCTTGTCCTTCCGGAGCATCCTGCGGTGAAGCATCATGACGGGGTGGGGGTGGGGCATTAACGTAAATATCCTCACTGGGGAGACCAAGGCGGCCGGGCGTGGTGCTGGCCACCCACCCCCTCATGCGCCGTTCCGGCCTTCATAGGTGCAACTCGCTAACGGCACTTGCCCCAATGGTCTGTTAAGGCTACAGGGGGATCTTTGTCTTTGGTGGGGTGTGGGGGCCTCACCGGACGTAGTCGGCGTCGCTCATGCCGTAGTTGGTGGCGCATTTGTTCATCTCGGCGATCTGCTCGGAGTTCAGCTCATCGATGTCCACCTCCACGTCTAGCGGGTGGGACGCGCACGGGGCGAGACAGCGACAACGCACGCGCTAACGCACACGCGGCACGCACACCACCCACAAAGACACGCACGCGCCACACACACCGCACATACCGCACGCACCACATGCACCGCACGCACACCACCCACAAAGACACGCTCCACAAGCACACCACCGACAAAGACACGCACACACCGCATGCACCACCCCACAAAGACACGCACGCACCGCACGCACCACACATACCGCACGCACCACACGCACCGCACGCACCGCACACACAAAGACACGTACCGATGTCGGGGATGGTTCCGTCGGACTCGCTGCTGCTGCTGCTGTCTCCATCGCCGCCATTGTCCCCGGCCCCCTCCTCGTCCTCCTCTCCCTCCTCCTCTTCGTCGTCGTCGTCCTCCTCCTTCTCCTCGTCGCCGCCACCGTCTCTATCGGCTCCCTCCCCGTGCTCTTCCGCTCCGCGCGCTCCAGGCCCGTGGCTGCTGCCGCCGCCGCCGCTGTTGTTGTTGTTGTTGTTGCCGTGGGATGAGGCGGCGGCGGCGGTGGCCGTGGAGGAGGAGGAGGGGATGGCGTCATCGGGGGCGACCGCCGGGGAGGAATCCTCGTAAGTGTAGCCGATAGTTGCGCGCTTCTCCGCCAGCCTGTCACGAGCGCACACAAAAGACAAAGGTCCCCTGTGTAGCCTCGACAGACTGCCGAGGGCGAGTGGGGCGCCAAGGTGGCGAAATGTTTACATTGTGGGTTCGACCCCGACCCCGACGCCTGTATATTTGGAGTCTGCATGTTCTCTCCCACCGTGGTTACATGGATTTTTCTCCGGGTCCTCCTGTTTTTCCCTCCACATTGACAAACATGCGTTTAAGAGTATTTGGCTGCTATAATTTCCACATGATAAGCCACTTCGCTGATCTGTGGCTAGGTCATTTCTGAAAAAGAGCAAAATAGCTCACAGGAGCATTACCTGGTAAAATACAAAATAGTTCAGTAGGAGCGGTGTCGTTAGCGAGCAGCGCCTACGCAGGCCGCCGCGGCAAATGTGGGGGGTGGGCAGCACCGCCACGCCCGGCCACGGTTACGATGTTTACACATCGCTCCGGGTACTCTCTTGAGGCCGAGTTGACCTAGGGGAGGCCCAGTACCGGTTCAGACAATCCGTCGCTGGTATTAGCCGTGAGCGGAAATCGAACTCGGGTTACGGGGGTCAATAGCGCAACGGCGCTAACCGCTGCACTGCCGCTCCCCTGCCACATGCACACGCACAGGCAGAGGTGCACACACGCACACAGGCAGAGGTGCACACACGCACAGGCAGAGGTGCACACACACACACAGGCAGAGGTGCACACACGCACAGGCAGAGGTGCACACACGCACAGGCAGAGGTGCACACACGCACAGGCAGAGGTGCACACACACACACAGGCAGAGGCGCGCACACACACACAGGCAGAGGCGCGCACACACACACAGGCAGAGGCGCGCACACACACACAGGCAGAGGTGCACACACGCACAGGCAGAGGTGCACACACACACACACAGGCAGAGGTGCACACACACACAGGCAGAGGTGCACACACACACAGGCAGAGGTGCACACACACACACAGGCAGAGGCGCGCACACACACACAGGCAGAGGTGCACACACACACAGGCAGAGGTGCACACACACACAGGCAGAGGTGCACACACACACAGGCAGAGGTGCACACACACACACAGGCAGAGGTGCACACACACACAGGCAGAGGTGCACACACACAGGCAGAGGTGCACACACACACACAGGCAGAGGCGCGCACACACACACAGGCAGAGGTGCACACACACACAGGCAGAGGTGCACACACACACAGGCAGAGGTGCACACACACACACAGGCAGAGGTGCACACACACACACAAGCAGAGGTGCACACACACGCACAGGCAGAGGTGCACACACACGCACAGGCAGAGGTGCACACACGCACACAGGCAGAGATGCACACACGCACACAGGTAGAGGTGCACGCACACACAGGCAGAGGGGCACACACACGCACAAGCAGAGGTGCACACACACGCACAGGCAGAGGTGCACACACGCACAGGCAGAGGTGCACACACGCACAGGGAGGGAGGGAGCCGATGGCTGGACCCGGCAGGCCCGAGCACACACGAGGCCTACCAAGGGCTTTGTTTATAGCCGCAACTCGTAACCACTGCTACAACGAGAGCTATGCGCCAGCTATACCGGATGTGATGTGCCAAATCCATTCTGTGGTTGCCAGCCCTCCAGCAACAGCGGAAGGACAGAGGAGCGACGCTCACAACGTGTTCCCCAGCGGGGAGATAAAGGTGGTGCATCTCCCAGTCATCGTAATCGGTCAACCCATGGAACCTCGGTCTGTCCAGCGTGACCCCCTGCCGGCAGCGCCTTCCCCATTTCGCAGGATGGCCTCAGGAGTGCACCTAACCTGGCACATGCGCCGTGGTGACGTCACCACAACCAAGCGGCGAAAAGCGGGTGTGTTTGTTGTCGTTGTTGTGGGTTACCCGCACCTCCGATTAACGCGGTTGGCTACGTACGGTACAAACGAAATTCAACATACAGTCTGTTCTCCTATAAGACGTGTTTCATAATGCAAATTGAATACAACGCGATTGAGTGCGCGAGTAGGAATAAGCGGCCGTACAGCTTCCTCGGTGGAGCATCGCACGAGGCAGTGGGATGCTGCTGGATGCTTCTAGATGCTACCCAAGCGCCTCGGCCTTAGTTCGTCCTGCGTAGGCATCTCACGTGTTATCACGGACTGCGCGAGTCCAATTGGGCCCTCGCTAACGAGAAGACTCGACACAGTGCCGGGCCAGCCTTAACCCTGACCCCTAGGCGGGCGGAAGCACCAGGTAGGCGCAACCACGACAGCGCAGCAGCCACTCCTGTTGCCCTGGGCTGCGGCGGGCGGAGACGGCGCGCAGAGCAGCAGCAGCAGCGAGCGACTAAGCCACTGCCGCTTGTCCATTAAAGTGAGGCGGAACACGGGGCGGCGATGTCAGCGGCCGTTAATGTTTAACGAGGTCGTGGTTGGGGGCGGCTGCATGTCTGTACGTTGGAACTTCTTTCGCGCCATACGTAGCCAGCCACGCTAATCGGAAGTGGGGGGTGGTGGGGGTGGTGAGGGGTGCCGTACTTTTTCTTCTCCTCCTCCAGGATGCGGGGGTTGGTTGCCGTGCCGTACAGCTCGTCCATGTAGATCTGGTAGAGACACTGGTCCTCCGAGACTGCCGTGGCGACACAAAGACAAAGGTTCCCAGACGCCCCAACGCAGGTGTAGCCTTTAAAAACGCAATTTCGGGGCAAGTGCTGGCACAGCAGAAGCAGCAGCCAACCATTCACGGCGACGTCACCGCGGCGCTCGTGCCAGGCTAGGTGTACTTTAGGCCGTGTGAAGTGTAACAGGCTCGCTGGCAGGAGGTTCACGGGACAGACCTAGGGGGTTATGGGTTAACATGTGACGCAAGAAAGAAGAAACGCGACACACGCACGAGACATGCGACACGCGCACGCACGGGACACGTGACACACAATCGCGTGAGACACGTGACACGCAATCGCGTGAGACATGGGGCAGACGCGCAAACCCACGCATGAAACCTACGCAACACACGCACACACAGACAGCAGACACGGCAAACACACGCGCACTCGTGTACATGTGCACTCCCATGAGCTTTAAGGCAACACTGTTACGCACAATAGTTTGTGTTTTGTTCGTCTTTGGTGTGGGGGAGCAGTGGCGCAGTGGTTAACGCACTGCGATACGAAACCGGTCCTGGACATCTCCTAGGTCTACTCAGCCTTAAACAAGTATCTGATGTGGTGTGTAAATATTAGCAATGGGGAGACAAAGGCGGTAGGACGTGGTGCTGGCCACCCGCTCCCTCGTGTGCCATGCCGGCCTTCATAGGTGCGCGCTAACAGCACTTGCCCCAACAGTCTGTTCAGGCTATTCGGGGGATCTTTGTCTTTTGCACGTACGTGCGCATGCGTGTGTGCGTGCGTGCGCGTGCGTGTGTGCGTGCGCGTGCGTGTGTGCGTGCGCGTGCGTGTGTGCGTGCGCGTGCGTGTGTGCGTGCGTGTGTGCGTGCGCGTGCGTGTGTGCGTGCGCGAGCGTGCGTGCGTGTGTGCGTGCGCGTGCGTGTGTGCATGGCAATCACTCACTTCCCGCGAACTCATTCTGCACGAGGCAGCGGTAGCGCTCGTAGTTGCACCGGCGCTCGTCCCCATCCTCCCAGACGCTGCACAGCACCACGCACACACAAAGTCAAATATCTAGTGGCGATGTTTTTACGCACCACACCAAGTATTCATTTGAGGCTGAGTCGACCTAGGGAAGGCCCATGACCGGTTCAGATAATCGTCACCGGTGTTGGCTGTGAGCGGGAATCGAACTCGAGTCGCCAGGTTCGTAGCGTCGCCCGCTAACCGCTAAACTAATGCTCAGAAGGACAGTCAAGCAAGTGCACGCACACATGGCTACACACACGCGCGCACATACGGGTTAGCACACACGTCCTCTGCTCGCTCAATGGCCACTCCTGGTCCCTTGGGTTCTCACCTGGTTAAACAAAATTAATTTAATCTCAGCCACTCAAATACTCACTCACTCACACCACTGGAACCTCATTTGCCAGTAAAAAATATAATTGGTTTTTAACCCTTCTATCTGGCAACAAAACTGACACCTTTTTTACAAGGAGTCATGTTTGCATAGACCACAATACCTGCAGTCATAATGCAAACAAAAAACATAACTCTGATAATGTATGCACTGTCCTTGAAGTTGATTGGTCCACACCCGAGACAGCTTTCCTTAGGCTTAGAGCCTAGTCTCACATGGGTTGGACCAGATGACGCCAAAAGGTGCCTTTTGCCAGATAGAAGGGTAAAAAAACAATTATCACTCACTCGTTTACTCATTCACCTAACCATCCACCCAGCCATACAACCACTCACTCAACCACTTATTCACCCACCCACTCATTCAACCGACCATTCACTCTACCACCAACTCATTCACTCACTCGCTTACCTAACCATCCATCCAGCCACTCAACCACTCACTCACTCAACCACTCATTCACCTACCCACTCACTGGCTCTACCAACCATCCACTGAACCACCAACTCTCATTCACTCACTCATTCACCCAACCACTCCCTCACCCGACCATCCATCCAGCCACTCAATCATTCATTCACTCACTCAACCACTCAATCACCCACTCACTCACTCACCCAACCTTCCATGCAGCCACTCACTACTCTTGCAAACGGTAATGTCCAGCCGGCCGGCAAACCAAAACGACCAGGGGGGGTGTAAAGCAACGGAGGGCATTGGTCACCTGTCACCGGCAGCCAGGCCCTTGAACTCGGGGATGAAGTCCAGGTGAGCTCTCACGTCGAACCTGTCAATCATGTTGTTTGAGTCGCCCTGCCAGGGCATCCTGCGGAGAGACACAAGACAGGGCACATCACCCAGGGGCTCCCTCCCGGACACTAAACTAAATCTGTAAAATGATTTTTATTTGACCAGGTCAGAGGCCTACTAAGCTACATAGCTTATTTTTCAGAAGCGACCTGGCTATCACAAATGATAGCTCAACGCAGTGGCTTATCATGTGGATATGTATAGCAGCCAAATACTATAAATGCACATTGGTTCCAAATGTCGAGGAAAAAACCTGAGAAAAATCCACGCGACCACGGGAAGAGAGATACCGCAAACTCCAAATACACAGCAGGCGTCAGGGTCGGGATGGAACCCACGGCCTCCTGCATACCCAGCAGGGGAGATAACATCTCCTCGGCAGCGTGCGGTCGCTCGCGCGTTGGCAAGGCGAGGGAGGTGGGAGCAGAAGCGGTCGTCGCGCCGCGGCGTCGAAAAGTTGGGAGCAGCCGGTGGTGCGGGGGTCAACAGCCCTGGCTGGGAGCCCCACCGCCCACAAGCAGGCCCCACGCGACCGCCGAATTATCATCAAATTAGCGCCGTGACATTTGGAGCGAACCTCCCATCTGTCTGCTCCGAGCGCCGCTGCCACCGCGACATCGCAACCACCACGCGGCTCCCCGCGGGACCCGACAGCAACGTGCGTGGGCGACTGTCTGCCTCCCTCCCTCCCTCCTTCACTCCCTCCATTCCTCCCTCCACGCTGCCCTGCCTCCCTCCCTAGCTCCCCCCCTCCCTAGCTCCCTCCCTCCCTCCCTAGCTCCCCCCCTCCCCAGCTCCCTAGTGTTGTATACTAAACCCTTCTTCCAAACTTGATATTTTTATATATTATCTTTTTACTTGATATATAATGAATGAAAACACACCAAGAAGCAGCAGGCTGCAAAACACCAGGTGTTGTTAAGTAATGAACTGGAGGAGGGCTAGGATGACAGAATTTGCAACCTTGCCTCAAGGAAAGATAAATCCAGGGTGAATGGTCAAACGAAGTGGGTCAGCTCAAGGTTGTGTACACAGGGGGGGGAGCTGATTAACAACCCTGCACGGCTGAACGTGAGGGGGCCTTTGACCTGAAATTAAGAATAACACTCCCAGAGCAGAAGGTTGGATGGCCACAGTGAGACGAATAAGAGCGTTGTATATCTCAAGGATGCAGACTCAGCTGATTAACAAGGCTGCGGGGGTCACCAGAAGTTCGCGTTCGCCTAGTTAAGACGAAAAGCTCAATTATTCTGTATTGCTATTAAAGTAACGTTAAAGTCAGAATTTAACAACAGGGTAGGCTAAAGTTATTGATATTCACACCCACTCCAATTAAACCAGGCCACAAGTTACGCCTACTGAACCATCACCATCATTAAGTCAATATGAAATGTTATTTCCATACTTTAATATACAACTCGACCCAAAGCATATGACAATCAGAACCTTCCTAAGTCAAAATTGAATCGCACCCAGACAGGAGCGAATAGTCGATATAAGGTTGAAGAGGGAAGGAAATTAAGAGCACGGCGAACTGCAAACGTAAGCAAAAAAGCCGGGAACACACCAACCCAGCGACCCACCAGCCCAGCAACAGCGAGTCGGGCTTCGACAGGCCATAAAAGTAGAAATAATAACTCCCGGGGTCAGGGGACATCAGAAGAAGCAGGCAGACAAAAACCAGAACTGACTCCAAGGTTCAACCGCCCTCACCTACAAGGAGTGACGGAAATTAATGAGGCCTTGAGTTAACGGCGTCAGCTGGACAGCAACAACAACGGCGAGCAGAGACAGAGTGAGGCAAAGACTGCGAGGCTATAAAATGCAACTTCATGTCAGTAAAGCCCTGACCAACAAGTTAAGTTAAAGACATCACAATACATAATATCGTACATAACATCAATGTTAACGCTATTCACCGTCAACTATATTCCGCTTATATAACCATGCAGACACCAAGGAATACGAATTCCTAGGATCAAGAAACTTACCCCTTAACCTAAGATATCGGAAATAAATTAATAATAATAAGCCTATGCATGAAAAGACAAAAGTAAAACTTATGAGAAGCCAGGATAGCGGGATAAATCACCACCAGGTCGAAATAAAATACATAATAAAAGAGCGATGTTAAACCCAGGGTCGGAGAGAAAGGGAGATCCCGGCCGTCTTTGTATCCCCGCAGCGCGGGATGGGAGTGTGTATGCGCTCGGGGAGGCACCTCCACTTGGGTCAAGCACCACGATGGGAAACGACACACCTTAGGTTACATACAGAATCATAACTGGGAAATGGTAAGGGACAAATGTTAATTTAAAACTTTTTAACCATGTCTGTGTGCGTCTGTGAGGGTCGGAGGGAGTGTGCCCCTCCCTCCAAGTCGTGCAACACGGACAGAGGCGCCTGTGAGACGATTTGTAACGTCTGTGTTTTGGTTCATGAAGAAGGCCAGACAAGAGATAATATTGCACCCAGACAGAGAGACGATTTCGAGGCAATTTGTAACATCTGATTGTTTGCTCATGGATTTTATGGAGGGAGTATGACAACGGAATATACCGTGGGTGATGCACACAAGGACACGGACGTACGGACACACACATGGACACACCTACCTACGGACAGATCCTGACACAGCAAAAATCGAAAGAAACCCCGCCTTGTGGGCAGGACCCAAAGGGATTTTTCGGCATAAAAGAAAGGACCCTGAGCATTGGAAACCAGTTCGACCAGAAGGGTCAACTCATCAGCCGAGCTCGACCAGTGGGTCGGCTCAGGAGCTCGACCGGGAGGGTCGGCTCAGGAGTTCGACCGGGAGGGTCGACTCAGGAGCGAGCTGCGACCAGCGGGTCGGCTCGACTCATCTTCAGCTCGACCGGGAGGGTCGACTCAGGAGCGAGCTGCGACCAACGGGTCGGCTCGACTCTTCAGCTTCTGGGACTCAGCCGAGTTCAGCCGGCTCTCGGGGCTCGACTCAAGCGGCTCCCCATCTCCTCTGCAGGCGGGCAAGACCCGCTTGACAGCTCAACTCGGCCTGCGTGGGTCAACCTCTGCCGAGTCGGAGGTCTCTCTGCAGCTGACGGTCGCGGTTTGGCGACGTGGCGACGACGCTGCGAGCGAGCTGTGGGCGCCACCTACCGACCGGGTTCCGAACTACGACAGCGTATCAACAGGCATCCAAACCAATTCAACACGGCGACAGGAGAGCGACTGATACGTATGACGCGCACCGCCCCCTCACCACACGGCCACCAGGCGTCTGTTTGACATAAAGAACCGACTCCGAACATTGACTATTCAAGACCACTCTTACCACTCAAACACACTCGAACCCATAAGCCATCCGTGGCTGTGAAGAAAACACTCGAGACCGAGTGATGGCCATCCGTCGTTTATAAGAGTATTCGTAATATTATCTTTAATATTTAGTGGGCTGTACTCTTAATCGCATAAATTCCCAACAGATCCATCAATACGAATTGATTCCTGGCACCTCCTTCCGCCGAGCCACGCTCACGTGGGGAGTGGTGGCCCACCAGATCCTTATCAGGTGATCTGGTCCCCAATTAGTAAACTTGATATGAGATAACGATCTTCGGAAAAGGAGCACCGTCGCAGGCCCTTACTCCGAGCCATTCTGTTGTCAGCTAACCTGCCGATGTATCTGTTGAGATTGGTGCCTTTAAGAATAATAACTGTTTTTGATTGTGTTTTTTTTTATCGCCGTATAATCTTTCAAGTATCTTTCAGTCATAATCGCCGCACGTACTCGCATCCTCTACAGAATATTCAACTGTCCCGTGACCCAAGGTGCTAACAACGTGATAAGGGTTGCGTATGATCAATAAGGAGGGTGGTACTGCGTGAACAATATTGAGTATAATCATTCATTAAAGTTAAGGTTTTTCTTAGCATAGTATTTGCATGTTTTAACGACTCTCTCTCTCACTAACAACCATCCATCGCGTTATGCGGGATCCATGTGCCGTTGTCAAAGTGAAATCAGACAATCATTGATGATACTGTATTGATGCCGTGTTGACGTTCCGGGATTGAGAGTTCGCATACTATATCATAGTTGAGGTTGAATTAGTAATAAATTGATTAATACAGAAGTGGTTGTGTGATTCCTTCCTGAAATCTATGCATAAGATCTGCTTCTGCGTTGAGATCTGAACTTGGTGACCTTAATAAACACACTAATACATACTCAATAAATGTTAAAGCGATAACGGGGTGAACCGGGGACCTAAAATATAAGCGAGAATGAGACGAACCTAGACAACGATGCCGAGTTAATCTAAGTTAATCTTGCATACTTACACCACACCTGCATAACTGCATACGATTAATTGCCTTATTCCGATCGATAACCCACCCTCGTCACCGAGGCGGGGTCTGGTTATCATAACGACTTGCATTATCATAATTACACCCACTCGCATAATTACTACAATTACCTCTCGAATTGGCATAATTAAATGTGCATAATTACATAAATTAACATATTTCCGGATAATTACACATTTGGCCAAATTTCATTTGATTATTATTATTTTCACTGAATATTCATAACCCACATATACAACATAATAATTTCACCCACGCACGCATACAACACATCAAAATTTTCATACCCAACATATACAACACTAGCTCCCTCCCTCCTTAGCTCCCTCCTTCCCTAGCTCCCCCCGTATCTCTCCTAAGTGTGCTAGGAGCGTGCATGGGGGTGCATACAGTGAGTGTGGTAGGAGAGCGAGTGGGAGTGAGTAGAGTGAGACGTGGTGGTGAGTGTGGTAGGAGAGCGAGTGGGAGTGAGTAGAGTGAGACGTGGTGGTGAGTGTGGTAGGAGAGTGAGTGGAAGTGAGTAGAGCGAGTGGAGGTGAGTAGAGTGAGACGTGGTGGTGAGTGTGGTAGGAGAGCGAGTGGAGGTGAGTACAGCAACTCACATGTTCACCGGGCTCTCTGCTGCCACGGCCACGGCTGGATCCAGGTTCACCCTGTAGGACCGGCCATGCACCTGCAGGAACTGTGCCGGGTCTTTTTTCTGTGCCGTGAAGGAGCATGGGGGGGGGAAGGGATGGGGGGGACAGTTCGGCAGAACAAAAATGCATAACGGTTGATTCACTATCATCAGCCATGATTATGGGTCGGCTACCAAAATAACAAGAGGAACCATTTTTTCAAATTTCAAGAGCCAAACTGCAGTCGTTAAAGAGCAACCGCATGCAGCTCCAGAGGCGCAGGTTGATGACCCCTGGCCATGATCGACCCACTGCTGGATGGAGGCACATCCGAGAGCCGCCGCCATCTATCGCCACCCCGTGATACTGTCGAGGCGATCCGATAGCGATGACGCCAAGCTACACACAAGGCCCGTACCCAGCACTGTGCGCAACATGACTGTGAGCGGAGATGGTCGCTCACTCTCGTAGTCACGCGATGACTCAGGAGGCGCGAGGAGAAACCAAACAGCAGCAAAGTGATCATCCGGACCTAACAATTGCCCAAGCTCTGCGGTCCTCTATATATTAAGGTTCTGTCGGTCAACTCATGAGTGTTTACACGTTGGAGGAAACCGATTACCCAAAGAATACACACGCATGCGAGGTGGAATCACTACCGCATAGACTATTATCACGGTTGGCTACGCACGGTGCGAAAGAAGTTCAACATACATAAATACATACAGATGGGAGCCCACATTTTTGCTAAAATGTCTTATGCCGGGAAGCCAGGGTATGGCTCCTCCTCGCCGCCCACGGGAGGGGAGGGAGTTCCACAACATCATCGGTGTGTGATCCACCGAGCCTCGCTGCTGCCTTCACAGCGTGAATTACAGGCAGCCACGTGCAGCACTGCGACCACTGCCTGGCGAATGGGTGCCGAGTGACCGGCAGGCACACACAGGTTGTCACAGGAGGCTTACGGGGCGACACAGTGGGCAGCAAAATCTGAATCTTTATTTGTCCTGGAGAAATCAGATGAGCTACGAAGCTTTTTTTCACAGATGTCCAGTCGCTTCACAAGTGCCCCCTCCCCCTCATTCCCCCTCCTGGCTCCTGCCTCTCACCGACCCCCTTTGGCTTCCCAATGCAATGATGCCCGATTATCAGCCCCCCAGCTTTACGCCCCCCCCCCCCACCACAGCTACGACCAGGCCTATCCCAACCCCTCCTTATCAATCCCTCTTGTTTCAACTGCATAAAAACTATACCGTCACTTACAATAACCCAATTCTTCATTTCAAATCATTATCATCCTATGTACAATTTTATTATTGCCATAAAGTGCCTTGGGAAAAGCGCTATACGAATCTCAAAAAGATCAAGGTGGTGCAGGTACATTCACCGCTGTACATGTGCATCCGATGAGCTATGAAGCTATTTTCCACACCCGTCCAGTCGCTTCACAGCTTGACAAACACTGCGCACCGGCACTCAGCTCTGCCAGTCCTGGGCCAGTCCGCTCAGGAGCGTCACGATGGCGCCCTCTGGCGAGAGCACTGTGGCGCTACTGCCCTACACGTGAACGCGTCTCCCGCCAAGAGGTGAGGTGCACTGTGAGAGATGGCACGACAGGTACATCACAGAGTGTGATGCATTGTGGGAACCGGCACTACAGGTACATCACAGAGTGTGATGCATTATGGGAACCCGCACTACAGCTCCGTCACCGTGTGTGATGCATCGTGGGAGACGCAACAGATTCAGCGATGAAACGCACCACGTTCGCCACGAGTCCGCCCATGAGAATGCCCTCTGGGGACGCTGCAGAAATTCCATTGCGCGTCCCCGTACATGGAGCCAAGTGAGATTCGGGACCTGGACCGTGCTCTTCCCAGTGCATCGACTGCTTACGCTCGGTGCGATTCGCTTCGTTTAAAAAACTAAACTGTTTTATGTTACCAGGTAAGGCCCACTGAGCAATGTAGCTCTTTTTCAGAAGCGGCCTGGCCACAAATGACAGCACAACAAATTGGCTTATCATGCGGAAATTTATAGCAGCCAAATACCCTAAACGCATGTTGATTAAAAATGTGGAGAGAAAAACCAGAGGACCCGGAGGAAAATTCACACGACCACTGGAAGAACACGCAAACTCCGTACATACAGGCATCGTCAGAGTTGGGATCGAACCCACGAACTCGTGTACACTAGGCGAGGTGGTTAACATCTCGCCACCGGTACGTCCCACTTTCTCGTTCACTCCTCCCTCGTGCCCATTTCGCTAATTCATTCCTGTCCCAACCCCGCCGGCTTTTAACCTCGCGACGCGCCCTGCTCAGACCCGGTCGCCGTAGCTCAACGGGAAAACCTCACAGCGATGAAGTGAACCCCCCCCCCGCCCCCAACACCGGGGCACGCTCACGACCGCGCCGCCACTCACGATCTTCTCGTAGTACTCGCGCCGGCGCTCGACGCGCTTCTTGTAGTCCACCATCATGCCCCGCAGCTTGCGCTCCTGCTTGCGCGCCTCGTGCCACATGGTCGCGGCCGTGGAGGAGGCGGCACAGAGGAAAGGGGGACCGCCGTGGCTCTGCTCCGCGCGAGACCTACGGGTTATTGTGAGACCTGTAGACAAACACAGAGACCCATAGACTAACACCCAGACCCATAGACTAACACCCAGACCCATAGACTAACACCCAGACCCATAGACTAACACAGAGACACATAGACTCACACAGAGACACATAGACTCACACAGAGGCCCATAGACTAACACAGAGACACAGACTCACACAGAGACCCATAGACTAACACCCAGACCCATAGACTAACACAGAGACCCATAGACTAACACAGAGACACATAGACTAACACAGAGACCCATAGACTCACACAGAGACCCATAGACTAACACAGAGACACATAGACTAACACAGAGACCCATAGACTCACACAGAGACCCATAGACTCACACAGAGACCCATAGACTAACACAGAGACCCATAGACTCACACAGAGACCCATAGACTATCACAGAGACCCATAGACTAACAGAGACCCATAGAGTAACACCGAGACCCATAGGCTAACACAGACACCCATAGACTAACACCGAGACCCATAGACTAACACAGACACCCATAGACTAAAATAGAGACCCATAGACTAACACACAAAGATTCACCGTATAGCCGTAAGACGATTGTTAGGGAAAGTGCTGTTAGCGAGCATCTATGAAGGCCGGCACTGTGACACACGAGGGGGTGCCCAGCATTACGCCCGACCGCCTTTGTCTCCCTCGTGACAATGTTTACACACCGCACCAGTTACTCTTTTGAAGCCCGGTCGACCTAGGGGAGGCCCAGATACTCGTCAGTGGTTGCTGGTGGCCGCGAGAGTGAATCGAACTCGGGCCGTCGGGTTCGTAGTGCAGCGTGCTAGTCACGGCACTATTCAGGGCCAACGTGAGACGCACAGATATATAGATCTATGTTTAAACTGGGACCCGATCCCCCATTCATACGCGTGGATTGCGTTCCGCTTTCTAAAGCGCAGTGCGTTAACCACTGCGCCACCGCCCCCCTTCTCTGCACCAACAACCCTCATCAGTCCACACCTCAGAGTCGACACAGTCTCAACAACAGCCAAAGGTCCCCCGCATAGTCTTTAACAGACTGTTGGGGCAAGTGCTGTTGGCGAGCACCTCTACGGCACACGAGGGGGTGGTGTGGGTAGCACCTTTGCCTTCCCCAGAGCAGGCGCTTACACGACGCGCCAGAAACACATCGCCGGTGTCGGCTGTGAGTCGAACTCCCGCCTCACCGGATTTGGAGCCAGTGCGCTAACCACTACGCCACCGCTCCCCGCCAACGACAGCCATCGCCGCTGTAAACATCACCTTTCATTATCCAACTACTAAATAATGTCGTCAGCCGCGGCCAATCTACTGCTGGATGAAAGCGCCGCCTATCGCGAGCCTGCGATGTCAACAATTCATCCAGACCCGGCAAACTAAACTAATTTTACAATATTTCCCCGATACGACAAATCTACAACATTCCCCAGTGCCCACACAGCATTAATCACTCAAGAGCAGCTGCGGCCGTGGCACACGCCGAGCGCACTGCGCGACTTGCAATCCACACGGGGTCGAGTCCCCATCTCCCGGCGCGGCAGTGGCACCAGGACGGTTCTAGAACCCACGACTCGGTCTCTGTCCAGCAGCAGAACTGTGGCGATCTACGATGGGTGGGTAAGCGTGTCGTGAGGTAAGTCGTGGGTACTCTCATCTCTTCCACCGCAGTCTGGTGAGCGTGGAATAGGAGGCCAAATATCCTCGAGAGTCGAGAGCTGCCTCGAAGCGGAGGTCCCTTCCAACAGCAGAGGCATTTCGACAGCAATTGCAGGGGGCGCCGCATGAAAATCCACTACAGGGCCTAGGCCGCAGGCTTGAAGCCTGAGGCCTAGCGACGCTCACCTGCGCTTGGCCCGGGGAAGCGAGGGACGCGGGGGCCGCTATCCCCTCCCGATGGCTTCTGCAGCCGCAAGGCCGCGAACTCTGTGGGGGTCGCCCCCCCTCCTCCTCCTCTTGAGTCCCGAGCCTTGGGACTCGCGCTCGACTCGCTCCCGACTCGCGCTCCCCCCGCACTCTCCTGGCGCTCTCCCCACGCTCTCTCCCGGAGCCTCGCGCTGTTATCCACCAATCACGAGAGAGAACCGGCGACACCCCTCCGTGTTGCGAGGGCCAATCACGAGCCAGCACCGATCCCCGCCACCGCTCCGGACACGGCACTTTGCCGGACGAAGGTCTCTTCCCTCCCGGTTCATAAAACAAAACCACCCAACACCGAACACCTACACCATTGGAACCTCACCGAACACCTATATTACTATTAAATTTGGTGATGATTCTGGCAATGGCCCTCCTCCATAGCACACATTCACAAATGGACAATTAAAGATAACCAGAGAACATGGAGAAACCCATGCTGAACAGGGGGAGAGAACATGCAAACTCCACTCGCACTGACGCCCGAGTCGGGAATGAAATCACGGTGATCTCTCAACATTGGGATCAAGTAATTCAATCGACTCCAAGGTGACATCAATATCACTGCCAAAAGCAATAATTTGATTCCGAAAGAGAAAAAAAACCAAGAACCAAAGCACGCAATTATTTGTTAATAGCTCTTTATTTAGAACTTTAGTTGTTGTGTATATGTTAGTCAGGCTACGAAGCGTTAAAAATAATAAATGAGCCACTTCATAACCCAGCAATCGGGCATTACACAGAAAATACTTCACAGTAGTCCGAGCCAGCTGTGCCTTATGTTGCAAACAACACACAAGAGACGCATGTAAAAATCCCTCGACCTTTGTGCGTTTTGCAAAAAAACTCCCTAACGGTTCCTGAGGAACTGCACTGTGGTTCCTCTTCGTCTTAGTTCACCATCAAAATAAATTTGAGCAAACGTGTAACGACTGACGGGCAGCGGCGAGACGGATATAGACAATTGTAGATCGGTGTTGTGTTTATTAGGACTCATCAGTCGCTACCTTGGCGCACAATCAGCGCGTGAACACACGCGCCAGTCCACGATGCACACCGAAGCAAACCCAGACGACGACATCGCCAGCTGCTGTCTCTCCGCACCCAGCCAGTCACTCCCTCCAAACACGGACCCGCGGCCTGCAGTGGAGAATAGCCTGGATACCCGGTATTCTTAAAATGAACTATTTTTTAATTATTTTACCAGGTATGACCCACGGAGCTACGGAGCTATTTTTCAGAAGCGACATGGCTACCACAAATGATCGCTCAACTAAGTCGCTTATCACGAGAAAATGTACAACAGCCAAATACTCTAAACGCATGTTTATAAATGTGGAGAGAAAAGGAACCGGCGAAAAATCCACACAACCACAAGGAGAGAAAACGCAATCTCCAAATATGCAGCAGGCGTCAGGATTGGGCAATCGAACTCAGGATCTCGTGTATACCAGGCGAAGTAGTTAACATCTCGCCATCGTGGCGCCACCGTTTTCTTAGTCACAGCCCGGCTCAGGCTTGGCTTCGGCTCAAGAGCCGCCTCCAAGCCCCTGTGCTTAACGTAATTCCGGCTCCAAGCATGGTCCCAGCCAGGCTCGGGACTTTACAGGAACCAGAGCCGTGCCACAGCGAAGTCGCTCACTCGCGTCACGCAAACTCCCTCCGGTCATCGCGTGCTTTCAGATGCGTTTCTGCGGCCGTCTGGAACGCTCCTTCCGAGATTAGGAAGCCACTATGCACTTTTAAATCAAAATTGAAAAACTGCTTTTTGCGTTTAATTAATCGTCCTTATCCCGCACCTCCCATTAGCATACGGTGCCAAAGATGTTCAACTTACGTACATCCGTGCCTCTTTGGAAGCAACTGAGCAGCTCGGCCTGAGCTGGAGTGTAAACGATGCCGAGACAGAGCCGAGCCGCGGCTGCGAATGCGGCCACGAGCAGCAGCAGCCGCCACTGCCAATGAGCCACTGAATGTCAAAACCGGTCCAGGGTGAATGAAAAGCAACCCTGCGAAAGAAGTCACTCCGAGTAGGTCGTGTGGCTGAAGGGGTTTGTGCAAAATAAATATTTTAGTGTTCTTACGTGGAGAGACAGATCGATAGCGGGGTATGGTCTGCTTATTTTGTAGTTTTTTAGACGTGTTCACGACTGCATTGCACGTAAAGAATCAAGTGTTGTTTTAATATAATTTAATTCGATAGTAAAATACGTTGTCTGTTGACATCCCGGGGAGCGAGGTTGGCCGATAAAGAATTGGCTGCGGCGTTATGGACATCTTACTCCGAATCGGTTGGCACTAAACTCGGACCTCACTCTTGCTTGCAGGAGTGGTCTTAACATCAATGGTTTCCTCGCCTGGTAAAATAAATAAATGCAATGTTTTCATCGACGGCTCGGGGTTTGCACGGACAATCCGTGCGTGGAACATATAGCAAGGGTGATCCATTTATAGATACCCCTACTAAATATAATAGGGAGATAGTCGAGAGAAAACTGAATGTTATTTTCAAACGCTCTACATGCACCATCTCCCCCCACCAAATAGCAATACACTTATTGAAAACGTTGTCACGCTTTCACAATATCAAATCAGCCGTTGAGAACCGAGGACCATTAGAAATCAGTGGGGTATCTATACATGGATCCTCCTGTACAGTTTACTGCATTAAAAAAAAACTCAATGCGTTCCTAAACGACACTGTGGCTTTGTGTAATATGCGACGTTTCGGGAAATGCTTCCCCCCCACAATTGCACATGGCCTGAAACGCCATGGATATTGTCCTTTAACGGAGCTACAGCAAATTCCGAACGTGGTTTCGTCGTCGTCGTTGTTTGTGCCCCGATGCGTAGGCACACCAACAGCAGCAGCGAGTAACGCGTTCATGCCCTTGGTACAAAGCACCCCGGGGGTTCACCGCGCTGCTGACGTCTTGTTCGAGACTCTCCACGGGCAGCTTGGTGGCTTCAGGTGGCCCAATACCGCGTCCAAGACATCACCGCCGACACCGCCGACACCGCCGACACCGCCGACACCGCCGACACCGCCAACACCGCCGACAGCCTGGGTTCCAATCCAGGTTTCAGCCGCGCCCGAAATGAACGGAGCGTCCTCAAGAAGACAGCGGCGCCGACGGTTCCGGGCGCCGTCACCGATGATCGCTCGCAAGAAAAAACACGCAAAATCGAATGTGTTTTCACTCCGAATCGGTCGATTCTCATGCTCCAAGACAGTGGTTCACAACCTATGGTGCACCCGCAAAGCCGTAGAGAAGTGGTCCGCAGAAATGTTGCAGAAAGGAAACACGAGATTTCGTACCGCCCGTCGCGGTATAGTCAATCAAAACAATGCAAGTTCATGGTGTCCATGGCTTTCCTATGCAACATTGAACCACACCTTGAATAAGAGTTTTAATTTTGAAAAGAATCGTTGTCTGTCCAAGGTGGCCTGCGACGATGTTGCGTGGGTACGTTTGTACGTATGTTGAACTTCTTTCGCACCGTACGAAGCCAACCGTACTAATCGGAGGTAGGGGTTGACAGTGGTTGGGAACCACCGTTACAAAAATACAAATTAGGTGTGACTGCAGCGGAGACGAACCCTGACATGGCAGCGCATCTGAGAGCATGCGAGCCACCCTCGTGTGAATAACAACCAACTGGATGGACCTCGGAAGTAGTTCTGTCGTCATTTTCCAGATAACCTCCTTTAACACGTTACGCTGCTTGCGGCAAGCACCAAATTTGTCTTTTCTCCTATAATGACGAGACAAATAGTACAAGTGGAATATAAAGATAAACGGCGGTTACCATAAACCTATAAAGCACACCCATGTTGCCAAAGACAGCATTCTACACACTTCATTGAACGGCATTTGTTGCTATTAAAGTTACTTAGACGTGCCTAGAGATGTATTAGTCTGGTCACGAAGAGAGTGAGATATGACTTGTCCTAAAAATGCATTTCTTTTGGTAGCTTGGCCCCAAACTCACAGAGCACTCACTCGACCGATAAAACCTCTCTTCTACTGCACAACCCGATCCGCGCCGGGGCCATGCCGAGCCAGACCCACGCTGTTCATTTTGCACCGCGCCGTTCGTCTTCCCATTGCAGAAGCCGAGCCGCTGGCCTCGCGCGCAACGAACGAACCGAGACGCGCACAGACGATACGGTGACGCCGTGTCCCCCCAGGGGGTACCGACATCACACGCACGACGCTGCGAACGAACCGAGACGCACGCAGACGGTATGGTGACGCCGTGTCCCCAAGGGGGTCCCCCCCCACCCCAACGTGTCCGTCCACGGCGTACCGACGTTACACGCAGTGAACGCGTTGTGTGCGCCACCGCTTGGCCCCGCTTGAGCAAAATTCAGAAGTTGCGCGAGGGAAGCGTAGCACGGTTTGGTTTTGGCTCTCATCGGCAAATAGCCGGTAGGAAAAAAACCACCCATGCCGTGATGGGCCCCACGCTGGCTCGGCGTGGATGTGCCAGTTGACAAGGCGTCTAAGTCCAAAACCACGGCAGTTTAAAATAAACAATAACGACGACTCGCGTTACACTGCACAAAGCCGAACTAATCACAAATCGGTTTGAACTTTTATTGTATGAAAAAAAAAAACAAGTCAAAATAAAACTGACGACGCCGTGAGCATTAAACGTTCGCAGGACCCAACGCGCACGGTGGCGGCGAGGGGGGCGGGGGTGGTTAGGGGGGAGGGGGGTGGGTAGATCTGACAAAAAAGGAACGCGATGGCAGGTCGCGTGAAAACACAAGGTGGGGGGGGAGGGTCCAACAGGGATTTGTAAAACCGAGAGGGGGAGGCCCAAGCAGCTGCGAAGGGTGTGCGGGTGACCTGGTCGACAGACGCAGAGAGAAACACGGGGGACCAGATGGGATCAGGTTCAGGTTGACTTCCAATAAAGAGAACATTCCAAACAAGAGCGGCGACACACACACACACTGGCACACAAACATACAAGCGCCCACAGGCACACAAATACACACAAACAGGCACGCGTGCACACACAGACTCACGCACACAAATACACACACACACGAAAACACACAGGCGCGCACACACGAATACACAATCTCATAGCAAGACACAAAAACACATGAACACACCGTAATAACGACCGCCATTCGCCACTAAGTGGCGGTGACGTCACATTAAGTGTCGAAGGCTCGCTCAGACGAGACCATGGGACAGACCCAGGTGCCATGGGTTGGCTGACTGAGATGACTGTCAGATGCACCAGCTGTGTCCCCTACTGTGCCAACTTGTTGCAGACACTAATACATACACACACTCATACCCACAAACAAGGACATGAATACAAACACACGTACACACAAAATCATACAAAGATCCCCCGTATAGCTTTAACAGACTGTTAGGACAAGTGGTGTTAGCGAGCACCACACACTCATACACAAACGAATACACAAACACACACTTATGAACACACACACACTCATACCTACACACAAAAATACACACACTCACAGCCACATTCAAACATGAACATACACAAACATTCGCGCGCGCGCACACACACACGTGCCTCGTGCCTTCCCCGCGCGGCCTCTCTGAATAAACCATAGCGCTGCACCATGCACAGAAAGGCGCAACTGCAAGCAGCTACAGACAGTGAGGGGGATGACCGTTCTCTCTCTCTCTCTGGGTTTATCTCTTGTGCTTCTGGCGAGCCAGGCTCGGGGTCGTCTGTGTCGCGGTCTCCGCCAGGTCCTTCGCCTTGGCGGCCTTGGCCTTGCCCGCCGCGACCTTGCGACCTCGGGCCGCTCCACCTGCATCCGACGAGGGGGGGGCGACAGCAGGCGCTGCACATTGCGCAACCGGCAGTCGTGTTTCCAACACACAAAGATTTACGTCGTAGTTAGTAATTATTATAAAGTAACATATAACGCAGAGTACTTACTACTCGATTTAGTAAAGACAAGTATCCCCCATATAGCCTGAACAGGATTGGGGCAAGTGTTGTTAGCGAGCACCTACGAAGGCCGGCGCGGCACACGAGAGGGCGAGCGGCCAGCAACCACGCCTGGCCGCTGTTGACTCCCGAGTGGCAAAGTGGTGGCTATGCAAGTGGCCTGTAATCCAGCAGGAGGCAGCGAAGGTTGCTTGATCACCGCACAAATGCTGAGAAGCTCCCTTTCCGTGGGCGTCTGGGAGGAGTCACACCCTGGCTCGCCATGAGAAGGCATTACAGCAAAAATGTGCTCCACCTTTTCCATGTTGATGAGATAGTGTTTCCCTCTCAGTTTTCTTTGGGTGCTCTGGTTTCCTCTCGCATGTAAACACTCGTTGATTGGCCGACAACACCTTACAATCGAGGACTGAAAAGTTTGGGCAGCTGTTGGTAACATCGGCTGATCGCGTGGCTGCGAACCTGCCTGTCTGTGGTTCCTCCTCGCAAGTCATGCGGAATGTCACAAGTTGATATTATTCTAATTATTACTATCACTCACCACAACAAATTGCACTACAACTCCCCATCACTCACCACCATTACCTCCCACACCACCAACATCAGCACTACTCTACTCCCCCACCACGATCACCACCACTCCCCCTCCTCCATTCCTCTAATACCAATACAGTACCCGCCATTCGCCACTTCGTGACAGTGACGTCACCAGGGCGCCTGTGCCACGCCAGGTGCACTTTCAGGAGATTCATATAAAGCACTTTGAGGCAACGCGAAGTGTTGAAGGCTCGCCGACAGGTCACGGGACAGACCCAGATGGTGCCACCGACTGATATGACCAGAAGATGGACCAGCTGTGCCCACTGTGCCAACTCCTCCCTACCACTCACCACCACCACCGCCCCCACCACCACGATGACGCCCCCGCACCTCTGTCCGCCGCTCACCTTTCCTCGCGCGCGTGGACGAAGCCTTCGACTTGAGCAGACGGATCTCATCCTCCTCCTCGTCCTCCTCCATGCTCTCGTCGAGCTCGGCATAGGACACGGGTGGCCGCGCTCTGCCGCGACCGTTGGCGGCTGCGGCGGCGGCGGCCGCCTGGGAGGAGGGAGTAGTGGCGGGCGACCGTTGCCGTTTCTTACTCAACGGCTCCACCACCACCTCGCCCGCCCCGTCCTCCTGCTGCTGCTTCCTCCGGGCAGATGCGGTCCCGGCCGAACGCTGCAATGAGTCACACCCCACCACCACCACGACGGCGACGAGTCGTTAATAACTTTTAAGGTCGTGCTCATTCCACACAAAGTGCTTGCCACAAATGAATCACAACACCCTGCCGATCTCGTCAAGGAGCATAAACCATCACGTGAACTCCAGTCATCTCGCGCTTTTAGGTGCGCTTCTGCGGGCATCTGGAACGCTCTTCCTTCTCATATGAGGTAGCCGCTGGAACGATGCACTTTTAAATCGAGATTCAAAACGAATTTCTCTCAAACTGCTTTTGTGTTTAGTTTGTTATCCTTCCCCTGCACTCCCATTAGCACGGTTGGCTATGTATTGTGCGAAAGAAGTTCAACATACTTGCGTAGGTACAAGAGCCGAGCGACGATAGTGGCCAAGCAGTAGCGCAGTTTGTCGCACAGGTCGACGGTTCGGGCCCGGCAGTCAGTGTGCCCCCATTACTCCCTCCCCCCTTTTCCCCTCGAGCCCCCCTTTTTCAAGTGCATCTCTTTCCCCCTTTATCTTTCGTAACGCTTTCCCACTAAGGTCGAGCGCTTGAACACGTGAGCTCTGCAAGTCTGTCTGTCTATAGCGGTGGAGGGGGCGGGGTCACGGCAACACTCGTAAAGACGATCCACGAACTCAACTTCACGTAAAGTCGTGCCGCTATTAGGCGCTTACCTGAGAGGACCGGGCACTTCGATCCAACGGCTGGTGGCAAGACTCAACAAATTTTTGTTCAAGTTATTTTTAAAAAAGGTTAAAATAGATGGCTCATTACATTTCTTTTGCACATCGTTCTGGGTGTTTATTGTTTGTGTATTAATCGTGCGCTTGTTCCATGCAGCTCCTGTAAACCCTCCCTCCCCATGCAACTCGCTTGCCGCCGTCCCCATTGAAAAAGAAAGAGCTTCATAGCGCAATGGGTCTGACCATGAAATAAAGCCACCCACTGGGGTCTGCTGCACTTCCAGTACGACTAGAGATCACTTAAAAAACAGACACCTTGACAAATGCATGGACGAACAAATGAATGGCTCAAATGAGCGAACCTGCTTGGCGGAAGTGGCCGCGGGCCTGTCGGTGCGTGCGGGACCGAAGCGGAAGGTCAGCTGGTCGTCCTCCTTGCCCCCGATGGCCCGCAGGCCCCTGGTGAGGATGGTGCGGAGTTTCTGGTAGTCGGGCCGGTCCTCGTAGCCAATGGCGTGGGCGTACGCCAAGTACTCGGCAATCTCGGCTGCGGGAGTGAATAATCATCAGAATATCCATCATTGCCGGAGGAATCCAATGGGCTGTAATATAGCTCGCAGATGTCCGGTATGGGAGTGGGGTCAGAGCGGAGGCGGGGACACAGCACCGCGTGGGAGCGGTGAACCGACGCCAAAAACGCCACGGCGCACTGCCAACGCGGGGCGACGAACGCCACGGAGCGCCGACACACACACAAAACCAGTCTACCACACACACACACACACCGATGAACGCACAAAGACACAGCTTGACACCCCAGCAAACACAAGGAAACACCACAACACACCGTAACACACACAAAGACTCAAACACACACAAACGCACACCACAAACTACAACGCGTGAACACACCACAACACGTAAACACACCACAACACGGGAACAACATACACACCAACAAGTACCAACACATTCAACGGCACAACACGATGCACCAAAGCACACCGATGCAGAGGACAGCTCTGTGTAAAGTGCACACGCACGCACCTGGCTTCTCCTGCGATGGGGGGAAACACTTGTTCATGAGCTCAGGAATATTGTCCTTGAACCTACGAGTGAGGCAGACAGCGCAAGACTCACACACGGTATCCAGCAACAGCCGTGTGAGGTGTTGACATGGCCCAGCAGAAGCAAAAAAACTTGTCAGGAACCTCCCGAATAAATTAGTCCCGAGACTCAGCGTGGCTGTGGCCGCAGCTGCAGCACCACAGCTATGCTGCTGCCTGCTGCCCGTTATTTGAGTCTCTGCTTCTATGGCCTTAAATCAACAGGGAAGTCCAACCTCTGCAGGTCCCGCCCTTTCTCTTCAGACCTCGCCCCGACTCCGTAGGCCCCATCCCTTCCTGACGAGGTCCCCATTGCCTCCTCCTCCTCCTCCATCTCCGCACCTTTCCTTTTTAAGCCCCACCCACTTCTTTAGGCCCCGCCCCTTCACCCCCCCAGACAAAGGATTGTGGCTGCTACGGGGTAGTGGTAGGGGGCACGAGTGGTGCAACTTCACCACGACAACGGACCTAAATCCCTCTTAGACCAAAGATAGAATAATAAGCAATACAGTAGATCATCGATTATCCGGCGAACAATTATCCGGCTTCAAACATTATCCAGCGGTCCCAGGCCAATCTGACGAATCTCTATCACAACTTGTGAAGTTGGATTCCGACTGAATAACCACCTCCAATTCTACACCCCCTGTCATCACCCCATGCAGAGTCTTCGAGATTGGAGTGGTAAGTACAATACAGTAAATACAGTAACTTATTACAAGAGGATATTATACTTTTGTATGTTTATTTATGCCAATTTAATATTGTAAACACATTAAAAACAATAAAAAAACGTAAGATACAACACCTCAAACATGTTATTCAAGAATGTGCAGAAATAAGCTATTTTTGGTAATGATATTATTATCCGGCAATCCGGTGCACAATAAGTCACGAAGCCAATGACCCGAGTGTTGTTATTGTTGTTGGTGGATTTGTGTGGTAGCGGGGCGTCACCTGATCTTGGCGTCGCGCACGTAGTTGGGGTCCTTGAGGTTGTCCTCCCAGGGCAGTTTGCCGCACAGCCACTGCAGCAGGCAGTAGCCCAGGATCTGCACGTCAGCGCGGCGCGACGGGGCTGCACGCACGGGGACACGGCTCGCGTGGTTAGGGTGAGGGGTAGAGGCCGGGGCTAGCGTTTGTGGTTAGCCTGGTGAGGGATACAGGCAGGGGCAAGGCGTCTTGGCTTGCCAGGTTGGTTACAGTGAGGGGTAGAGGACGGCTGGCGTCTGGGTGGTGGCTAGTGTGGTTATGGTTGGAGGCAGGGTTAGCGCCTAGGTGGCTAGTGTCTTTGTAGAAGCTGGGGTAGAGGTCGGCTAGTGTTTGGGCGTGTCCAGTGTGGTTATGGTTAGGGTAGAGGCAGGGCTAGCGTGGTTGGGGTCTGGTTGTCTATTGTGATTATAGGTTAGGATATTGCTTACCGTGTGAAACCTTAGAATCGACAGTCGTATTTGTCAACTGCCTGTCTCATTTGTATCGTCTGCTTTTCACGTTCCGTCCCATTAACTCCATTGCCATAAACGTGACGTGTGCAGCCACCGCTCTATTGTGAATCCACTGTTGGATGAGGGTCTCCCCACACCCGTGAAGGCGCGGGAGAGCAGAAGTACAGTACAGGATTGGATTGTCCCCCTCACTTCCCCTCTGTCGCACTCACCACCTATCCCCTGCAGCCTACAACACACCCGTGTCATGCATGGTGGTCATCAGTCCATCTACTATCCGGAGACCTGTCGAGATCAGGTGCGTTCCCGGGCGATCTGACCGTGGGGCACGTACGCACCTACTCCCTTGTGCGCATCAATGCTGGTGAACTCAATCGTCCCGTCGTGGCAGCGCTTGGGGTCTTCCTTGTACTTGTTGTGAACCCCACAGGGGCCGTAGCGGTACGCCAGGCCATAGTCCACCAGGCTAACCTAAGTCCAAAGGTAAACAAGTCTGTCATTTTGGTACTCAGTCGATATCCTTTAAACCCCCCGTATAGCCATAACAGACTGTTGGGGCAAGTGCTGTTAGCGAGCACCTATGAAGGCTGGAAAGGCACACGAGGGGGTGGGTGGACAGCACCACGCTCGGCTGCCTTTGTCTCCCGAGTGGCGACGCACCAAGTAATCAATTTAGGCCCAGTCAACCTAGGGGAGGCACAGGACCGGTTCAAAAATTTGTCACTGGTGTTGGCTGATTGATATACCAATACCCGCCATGAGCCACGAAGTCGTGGTGACGTCACCGTGGCGCCCGTGCCAGGCCAGGTGCACTTTGAGGAGGTGAATATAAACACGTCCAGACACAGGGGGCTCCGGCGGTAGCGCCGCGTTTGCAGATTGACGCGGAGGTTCACCGCTCAAATACAGCAGGCCGCCCTAGTTAATAACTTTGGGTTGTACTTAAACCGTAAAATAGCGATTCACGGTGGACGTGAAGGATTCCGTGATGTCACTTAAAGAAGATTAGGTCAACTGTCCCAGTGTCACAGTCTACATTTTGCGATTTTGAAAGATTACACCGCAAATTACTTTATTGGGAAACACATCGCTAACGTTGTCCCAGACTGTGAAAAAGTTGCAGAACCCAGAGACAGCAAAACAGAAAGACACACAGAGACACAGATATAGCGAGACATGGTGGGACAGACATAGTGAGACCAAGAGACACACAGAGACTATACAAAAAAAACTAAGCGTCAGAGACCAAAACAGACACACTGAGACACATAGATACAGACAGATACAGAGCTGGAGACAGAGACACAAAGAGAGACACGCAGACACAGAGAGACAGAGACACATTGGAAGAGAGACACGCAGACACACAGAGTGACAGTGGAGGAGAGACACAAGAGACAGAGAGACATGCACACAGTCAGGCACCTGGTTTTTATCCTTGAAGCCGAGCATGAGGTTGGCCGCCTTGACGTCCGCGTGCACGTACTCATTGTCGTGGATGTACTCAAGGATGTCAAGCTGTGATAAACAACGTCACTCGTTTAGCCAGCACAGCCTCACCGGGCCTCATGACTCACTTTCAGAGGTTTTCTGCTCTATATGCATGCTTGGGAAATTTCATCGAAGCAAAAACAAAAATAGTCTTCTCCTATAACGCCGCGTGTTTTCACGACGCGAATTGGGAATAATGCGATGAACGCATGAGGGAACACATTTTTATAACGCGAATGTGAATTGGATATAACGCGATTGAGCGACCGGAACTACGTCGCACGAGTAGGAATAATTAAGCGGTCGTACGGCGGCCTCGGCGTAGCGTTGCACGAGGCAGTGGGATGCTGCTGGATGCTACTAGATGCTACCCACGCGCCTCGGTCTTTGTCTGACCTGCGTACGCATCTCACGTGTTATCGCAGAAGTGTGCTTTACCCCTATATTATATATTATAACACGATTTTTCCATAACGTGTTGTTGTTCAGAAACGCTACGACTACAGCGTTATAGGACTAGAGACTGTATATAGAAGGTAACTGATATTGGCCAAACATCCGAATGCTGAGAAATTACCTTAAAAATTACTCAATTGAGATTTCACGCAGTAGCATCACACCCCGACTACAAAAACTTGGCAGAACCCTTCCAGAATAGGGTATTGCGTCTCAGTGAGGCTTTCCTGAGAAAACAAGCTAAATAATAATACAATTAAGGAGGCCTTTATAGTGTCAAACTAGCACAGGAGGCAAACTACTCAATGCATCGATGATAGAGATTGTATACATTTGAGGCTGCGCGCCTTTGGAAGAAACCAAAATATCTGGAGAAAACGCATCCCGTTTTGAGACACCCCACGATAGATTGACAGACGAATGGAGTCAAAAAGACAGTTGGGCAAATGGATGTATGCATGTTGAACTTCTTTCACACCGTACGTGTGCAACCGTGCTAATCATAGGTGCGTGGCAAGGACAACAAGCTAAACACAAAAAGCAGTTGTAAAGAAATCCGTTTTCAATCTAGATTATTTAAAAGTGCAAAGCTCCAGTGGCTTCCTAATATCAGAAGGAAGGGCCTTCTAGACGGCCGCAGAAGCGCATCTGAAAGCGCCACGCGATGCGGTGACCACCGCCTTTGGATGGATAAACAGATGGACAGACGGACAGTCTAAAATACATTCGGCTAGACAACGAGACAGAGCTTATGCACTTTAACACTTTCATACTTTGCTGGAAAGCGTTAACAAATGGCAGTGGCAGCAGCAGTGAGGCATGTGAAGGTGCGTACCAGCTTCAGACCGAGCTGCAGGACCGCTTTCCGAGGAATCTTCTTGCCGTTCTCTTCCAGTACCTTCTGAAGATCGCTCCCGAAACGGTCAATCACCATGAAGCGCATTCTGTCAAAGTGCATATAAAAGAGACATTGGCAACATCAGGTCAAGTATCAAGTGTGCTTCGCTTAACCGTGACCCCCTCCTAAGTAACCCTCTATTAAGGCCACCCATTATTCAACCGCGCGGCGCCGCGATGGCGAGATGTTACCGACCTCGACAGGTATACCGGCGGTTGTGGGTTCGATCCCGACCCTGACGCCTGCTGTATATTTGGAGTTTGCATGTCCATCTCCCCGGTTTTTCCCTCCATATTTAAAATCAACATGCTTTTAGAGTATTTGGTTGCTGTAAATTTGCACTTAAGACAATTCGGTGAGCTACCATTTGTGGCCAGGTCGCTTTCTGAAAAAGACCCATATAGCTCAGTGGGCCTTGACTGGTTAAATAAAAATGGTTTTAATTTAGTAACCCTTGCACAATCTACTGTCTTTACTATGTTAAGCGCCTTCAGTGAAGTCGCTTTGTGTAAATATAAAATAAGATAAGAACCGTGTTGAGGGGAACTCATGAGACCAGGATGAGTCTCATTTGCAAGAGTGACCACCTGGGTCAGTAAATATTACAAAAGTAAAAACAAAAAGTATAGCAATGAAGCAAATAGAAATCAGAGCAAAAATAACTGTCGTCACCCTCCTGAAAGTCAGTCTCGAAACTCAGTGAAGTTGTCCTGGCTAAACCACCAAAACAATAGAAATAATAATAATCTTATCCGAAGCGTCAGACATCACAACTCACGCGCTGCCCTTCTTCTCCAGCATCCCCATTCCCCAGTAGCGTGGAACTCCAAGAAATTTCAAACGTTTCTCCTTCACCCACTTTTCAACTGCAGAACGGAGGGGGGCAGGGTGCAACAGAAACGACAAGATAAAGGGAGGGGAGTGAGCGTGGAGCACACAAGTGATAGCGGCAATGGTTTTATAGAACGGTCTAGCGGCACCTTCTAGGGCGGGCGACACGGTCCGGCCGGTCGCGCATTCGCCACTTGTTGTTGCAGAGGCTCACGGCTCGAACCCTGCAGGCCGCCCCGGTTTATTGGTGCGGAAATGCGCCCGTGTCTGGAATCGAACCCAGGCGCTTGCTTCCCACCGTCAGGCATAAGTGAGCTACGCGGCTGTCCAGCGGTATTAGCGTTGCTGGTAGTGGTAGACTGAAGCTGCATGATGGTACGGTGGTAGAGTGGAAGTGCTGGTGATGTAGTCACGTTGTGGTGGTGGTGTTGACGTTATGGAGGAGGACCGTTGAGGATGCTACTGGACAATTGGAGGCAGTCGCCCTCCAACAATAGTGGAGGGCTCACAACAACGGAGTGCCGGGCATCCAGGGGGCACAAGTAGTGCACCTGCCGATCATCTGTAAGTCAACCCATGGCACCTGGGTCGGTCCCGTGACTTCCTGCCGGCTAGCCTTCAACAATTCACGTGGCCTCGGAGTGCACCTAGCGTGATTTACACAAGTGCCGTAGTGGCGTCACTACAACTTAGTGGCGAATGGCATCTGTGGTTGTTGACAATAGCGGTGTGAGCGATGGAAGTTGCTGATGCATCGATTTAAGTGGCTGCACGGCCTAGCGAGTGCTTCTGCGAACACGAGGCACCGGCGGTGGCTTGTGACAGCTCGGCAACACTCACTGAGCTCGGGTTTCGCTGCTCTTTGGTAAAACTTGAGCTCCGTGAAGAGGGGCCCGTTCTCATGAGGCTCCTGTGTGGACGATGGCAAAAGTGATATTTTATTAATCATGATGTTATGCCGGGGCCTTCCAAACAACGCTGAAGATCCCCCATATAGTCTGAACAGACTGTTGGGGCAAGTGCCGTTAGCGAGCACCGATAAAGGCCGACACGCCACACAATGGTGTGGGTGCTCATAAATCTGAAAATCGGTCTTGTATACAAAATGTTTCAGATCGATTTGATATTCATTTCTTTAGAACTGCATGTTGTATTTAGTTTATTGTCCTTCCCCCCCCCCACCTCCGATTACCACGGTTCGCTACGTACGGTGTGAAAGAAGTTCAACATACATACATGATGACGTCACATTCTGTTACTCATGATGATGTCACTTCCACGTTTTCCCCACCAAAAAGGGCATCGCGTGGCATTGGGTACCATGAAGAGGTGTTAAGTTGACGTCACATATCATGTAAATTACGCAACATAAACATCTAACATTTTTCTTAACGTCATCCCGAGCACATATACATACGTGTAAGCATGTATATACACGCGTAACCCTGATGTGTGTGGTATGAATGAGTGTTTGTTTGGTTTATAACCAGTTGCTGAGCACAGGTCCAAGGGCCCAGCACTATAAAAATTATAATCGCTAAGCGGTGTAATTGAGCAAGGTGATTATCATCACTACCGTCATAACAAGAGGAAAAGATGCAAAGAGGGGAATAAAATTCCAAGTGGAGCAGACGGTTACCCCATCGCGAGCTTTCAGATCCGCTTCTGCGGCCGTTTGGAACGCTCTTCCTTCCGATATTAGGAAGCTACTGGAGCTGTGCACTTAAATGATCGAGGTTGAAAACACATTTCTCCAGAACTGCTTTTTGTGTTTAGTTTGTGGTCCTTCCACACCTCCAATAAGCACGGTTGGCTACGTACGGTATGAAAGAAGTTCTACATAGGTACAGCGCGATGGAATAAGGAGAGAAGGGGGGACATGCCGTGGCCTGCAACGGCGGTGGCCGAGCACAGGGTGGATGCGGACGTACGAATAAGTATACACGGTTTATCTCACCACTTTAATCACATAGTCGGCATCCTCTCCGACCGGCTGGGAGGTGTTCTGGGCGGCTAAAACAAAATCAACAAACGACAACAACGCAAGATCGACACGTCCGTCATCAAACACGCCGAGCGCAGTTAGCCAGACAGCTCACACTGGCACCAAGTAGCGATGTAACGATTCACCCCCCCACTAGCCCGTCTGTCCCCCCCACTAGCTCCTCCAGTTGCCCCCCCACACACCCCTTCGGTTACCCCACCCACACTAGCCCCTCCGGTTACCCCACCCCCACTTGCCCCTCCAGTTGCCCCCCCCCCCGACTACTCGTCCCTCCGGTTGTACCCCCCCACTCGCCCCTCCGGTTGTCCCCCTCACCCCCCCTATTTGCCCCACCGTACCGAGGTAGAGACGGCCGAATCCACCCTCGCCCACGGCTCGGCCCAGCTTCCACTCCTTCTTGACGACGTCGGAGAGCACTTCGCCGGGCGCCAGCAGCTCGGGCAGCTTGTGCAGGCCACCGGCCTTCCTCTTGGGCGCCATCTGCAGGGAGAGCAGAGACCGCCAGCTCATGAGTAACGATGACGGAGAGGCCGGGGGTGGGGGACGACGACGTTTTCTCTGTGCCTCATTACAACAGCCCTCGCCCGAAGCCTCCCACACCAGCCAAGCACTACCCCTAACCTTATTTACACGAGCTAATCAGTCGAGCACCACCCACAACTTTATCCACACGAGCTAATCAATCTAGCACCACCCACAACTTTATCCACACGAGCTAATCAGTCTAACACTACCCACAACTTTATCCACACGAGCTAATTAGTCTAACACTACACCTAACCTTAGCTACACCAGCTCACCAAATCCTCGCCTTTCCCCTAACTCGACCTACACCGGCTAATCAGACCCAGGCCATAACCTTAACCCTCATTACACGAGCCAATACCAGAGCATTACAGGTGACCCCCGACTAACGACGGCTCGACTTGCACCCCCCCCCACCACTTTTACGACCTTTCTTATAGTAAGACCCCCACAAAACTCGTATAAATGACCGCCTAACGACTGCTACCGACGATTGGCGCCGCTTTGCTTTTCAGCTCTACGGCTATGTACAGTGGAGCCTCTCAGTCTGCAGCTGCGCCTCCAGCGAACGCAGCGTCTCTTTTGCAACGCTCTTCACTTTTTACAACATTTTATTCAAATAAAAAAAATGTTCGCCTTTTCCTGTCTTAGAGGAGGAAATGTGAGTCACATACAGAACAGTACTTAAGGATTTTCAAATGTGTTTGTTTTTATTTAATACATGTTTATAAAAGTAATGTTAAGTTACAAAAAATGTTTGTTAGGGTTATTTTCATTTATTTTCGTGGTCAATTTTGCTATTTTTATGTTACGTAATGGGTTTCCAGGAACGGAACCCCAATGGAAACATTGTGCCTATGGGAAATAAGGATTCGACTGACGACGGCTCCATTTGCGACCGTCATCCAGGAACCAATTAGGTCGTAGGTGTGGGGGATGCCTGTATCCCTAGCAACATCAAACTCTTTTAGCCTCACTAGCCAAACAAACCCGAGCAGTACCCCAAGTGACACTATCCAAGCACACCTTTCCACGACCCCTTGCCACACCATCCAACCAGACCCTAGCACTATCCCTAGCCACATGCGCTAACCAGACGATAGCACTATCCCTAGCCATACTACCCAAACCGACCCTAGCACTATCCCAAGCAACACTATTTGACCAGACCCTGACTGAACCCCAAGCCACACTAGCCCTCGCAACATCACCCAACCAGACCGAGGCAATAACCTCTATTCTAACCCCAGCTGTTCTTATCACCGACTGTTGGAACGCAGCTCAACTCCACATCTGCCTACCCTACGAGCACCAGCCTACAACTGGTGCGCTCGCCGTCACGCTCCCACGCACACCACTCACTTCCTGCGCCACACCACTTACTTCCTTCTGGGCATAACCTGAAAATAACGGGACACTTCTGCGGAAATACACGAGTTAAGTGCTCGGCAGCGCGAGCTGCGATGCAAAAACACAAACCGATAACTTAAAACCAAAGCAGCTGCAATGCCACCAATGTCGTCGGCTCTCTTAAGCTAAGCCAGACCCAGTCCTGCTGCTGCGGTGCTGCTCCGTTGTCAATTGAGGGCGGTGTGTATCAAAAATCGTCTGTTGTAGTGTAGCATGTAGTTACTACGAGCATCCTTACTTCACCCAGCTTGGTGAAGTATGTTCATATTATGAAGACAATCCACACGGCATGAGGCCCTTATCCAGCTGTGGATTGACACAAGGGATGCTACAGGTGCACACTCAAAACAAGTGGATGCAATGTCAGATGCAATAGCTCTAACTTGACAATCAACAACTTTTATTTTCGAAATGGTAAAAAAAGCATTTGAGCCATTAAAAACTGGAGATGCGTGGAAGGCAGAGTGACGCAGTGGTAACGATTGTGCTTCACAGCGCGGGCCTGGGTTCGACTCCCGACTTGGGCACCTTTCTGTGGTAAGTTTCCAAGTTCATATCAAAGGTTTTTTTGGGGTTAGATCACGTTACAATCAGCTTCATCAGGCGATGAAACTGTTTGTTTTGCTGAAACGTCGTACTCGAATTGTAAATGTTGTGAATTCACTCTCTAACACACCGTTGTGCTGAAGTAGTAATTAATAAGCACATTGTTTGCGTCACAAACCTTACTAATTGGCTGTGTCGGGTGGTGGTGGATTTAATAATATATTTACACAATCTAACCCAAAATATCATCCATAAGAAAAACCTTTATTATGGGCATTGGTGGCGAAAGTCTTCATGTTGAGTTTGTAAGTTCTCCCCGTTCCACTCGTTGACCCAGTAAAGCCTCATTGAGTCTCACGACTCTTGTTCAGGAGGGTCCTGTGCAGCAGAGGGTGGCGATAGCCACGTCGCCACTCTCTACCGCGTTCCCCTTTCTGCGTCTCGATTGTAATTCCACGTTTCTTATGCAGAATTTTCAGGGTTTCTGTTTAATGTTTTCATCAATTTCCAACTTTCTCATCCACACGTCATAGCGGGGCAATACACACCGGTTAATCACTTGTCATTCCGGTTAATTTCAATAAAATGTTACGGAACCAAACAAAAACAGAGGTGGCCGCCAAGCAAGCGCTCGTACGTTGAAGGCTCTCAGATGGTGATGTAAATTTCACATCGCCACAAGGATCGGTACAATACCTGCATAGCAAAACACCTTTACAAACGCATTGTTAATGTGTATAGAAAATATGAACTCGTTTCTAAATCCATGGCATTCTCTTCACCCAACCCGAAGCTAAACTTGGGTTAGGGCTCCCGGGGTTTAGCCCCTAAATCTGAAACTGATCTAGGGGTGAGACGGTTAAATCAATTGATCGACTGACAACTGTTATCAACTTGTTTTGTAAACTATTACACGGGCACCATTAAAAGTGGACCCCCCCCCACAGCCGTGCCCAGCACGACGCGCCTGATGATGCCGATAGCTCCACCAAGCTTCGCCCGTGACATCCCGTCCAGCGGCACACATTGGAAATCGAGGCGATACTTTTCATTTTCTGCCCCCCCCAAAAACTTGTGAAAAAGAGCTTCATAGTTCATCGGATTTCTCCAGAATTAATCAATATTCTAATAAAAGATTCAAATGTTCTTGCTATCAGACGAGTCCGGTAATGGTTGCGACATCGCGACAGCCAGTTGGGAGCAATCGGTGGCTTAAATGGGACACGCCGGCTGCACTCTGAATGTCCCCTACGCCTGCCCAGACACTGAACCTGGGAAACATTGGTGAAGGACTGTCATCATAATCCAATAACAAATTAACGCGTCAGTGTGACATTGCACTCAAACGTCACATTTAAACTCACGTTCGTCAATAACAGTTGTGGCCTTTTAAAGAAAAAGTCTATAATCGTCGTTTCGGGCAATGGCCCTCCCTCACACCATTATATTTGTCGATGTGTTAAGTTCCATTTAACTATGCTTGCGCACCACTGAAAACGCTGCGTGCCACTCAATCGTCTGACATGAGAGCCAGGCAGATTTAAGCAAACCGCGCTCGCTGGCGGCCCCTGTGCGCGGAGTTCGTGAAGCCACTGCTGGATGAGGGCCTCTGGTGGGGGTTGCCTGCACGTGCCTCACCAGTCACCACGCCGGTCAGTGCGGGAAGGGGGGGGGGCATAGGACGACGTGAGAGTACAGCACAACAATGCCGACTCACTGACATTAGCTTGTTTTAGTTTCCGAAGAACACGATTGGCTACGTACGGTGCGAAGGAAGTTCAACATACATACATCAGCCGTCCAACATGTGGCGAATTCCACATTCCTATGCCGGGAGCCCGTACTTTACATGTCTCCAGCGATGTGGCCACTGTAGTCATAAACTGATGTTTCCAAGCCAGTGGCGGATATTCCACATTCCCATGGCATGCCTAGACGACTTCCAACAGGTACTCGATTTACCTGCCCAGAAGAACAATTATGATTGGTCGTGTGTACCCCCCCCATCCCCTCAAAACGAACGATAACCATCGAGTTAATGGGTTTTTTAGTGAGGAAACCAAAACGGAGACACCGAGAGTGGAGGCTGCGGGGAAGGCCGCACGATTTTCCCGCGTAAATCAACGACGGCGGCGGCGGCGTCGTCGCGAACCGGAGCGCGACAGGACGCGACGCACGCGACGCACAGACGGCCGCGAGGAAACCGTGAGGGGGGAACGTCTCCCCCCGCTCTCCTCGTTGTGAGGGCGAAAGAGGCACCGTGAGGAGGCTGCGAGCGGGCGAGCGGGTGGGCCGAGGAGCAGTCGGCGGGTAAAGATGGCAGGAGCCGCCGTGAAGGGGAAGTGGAAGGGGGGGGGGATCCCAGCTGCACATTTCCCAGCACGGATAAGCACGCCGCGACGTAACGGCGCCTCCCATTGGTCCGTTGCGCGAGCGCGTGAAGCGCGGAAGCCAATCGGAAGTGGTGAGACGGCACGAGTCCCCTATGCGGTGTACGGTTTATAACGTGCGATTTATGCTGGGGGGAGGTTTGGTTTAAAAAATATATATATAAGATTATTATGTAATGTTTTGTGTTTTCTTATGGTTTGTTGTTGTTTAAAAACAGCGGTAATTGCACACACAATGTGCACGAATAGGGGGGGAGGGGGGGCAGCTGTGAAAATAGCTTTATAGCTCATCGTATTCCCGCGGCGTGAATGTCCGGGCTCTCTAATGTGATTCTCACCGCGCTACTGCTGCTGCAGCCACTCCGGCGTGCAAGTCTCTGGGGCTTGAAGCCGAGAGACTCCACAGCCTCCAGAGGGGCGCGCGGGCGTGCATTGGATTCTATCATTATATATTATTATATAGAGACCTCTATATATATAGATATATATAGAGGTCTCTGCGTTGTTACAGAGAGCGCTGTGACATTGCTACATCTTGGGTGAGCGATGCAACTCTACTACCGTGCTGTGTTTCATGGGGTGCAGAAGGCAGCTCCTGGCGGTGGCTCCAGTTCACAGCGTCCGTTCTGTTTCTGCCTTTCTATGAGAAAAAGTTGGGAAAACTCACAACTATCCAAGGTTATTAGCGGTTTCTCGCACCTCCCATTCGCATGGTTGACTACGTACGGTGCGAAAGAAGTTCAACATACACACACTTAGGGGCCATCCATTTAGTAGGTACCTACGCGGACCTTTTGCACCCCTCCCCCGCCCATGCGTACGGACTAAAGTGACTAAATGGATGGCCCTTTAAGTTACTATGGGAGGGGGTGTCCACAAGTGCTAGTTCCCATTTGCCTCTTAGCGCCAAGCAAACTTATTTACTAAACCCCTCGCCCCCCCCCTCATTCCCCAAGAGTGGACTGGCCCTCACCTGCGTGGCAGGCCGCTGCGCCGCCGCCTCGGTTGCTTGGGGCGCTCTGCACGTTCCTTGGGGTTCCCTTCAACTTCTCGAGTTCCCCCTCAACGCTTTGCAGACAAGTCTCGCTGATGCCTTTAGTTGGGGTTGCCATGCACCACTGACTTTCCACAAACTGTTACGCAGTTCGTTTTACCCCTCCCCCCCCATGTAATGATGGGCGCCACGGTGGCCAGGAGATGTTAACTACCTCGCCTCGTATGCAGGAGGTCGTGGGTTCGATCCCGGTCCTTGCTGCTGTAGATTTGGAGTTTGCATTTCTCTCGCCCCGTGGTCGCGTGGTTTTTTCTCCGGGTCCGCCGGTTTTCCCCTCCACATTTAGAATGAACATCACGCGATCACGATAAGCCACCACTTGGTTGAGCTATCATTCGTGATAGCCAGGGTCGCTTCTGAAGAAGAGCTACAGTGGGGCCTTACCTGGTCAAATGAAACATGGCTTCGTGATGATGGGCTGAAGACAAATGAACAGCTATCACTGGCAGTGACAAATACATCGAACTTAAAATGCTTTTTGTATTTGGAAAGGGACAAAATTCCAACACCAACGTATTCATTGCTCGAGTTAAGCCGTCGTTGTATCTCTGGGAGTTTAGTGAACCACGGACTGCGACTTTAACCCACTATCTGTGCTGTCCGTCCAGATCTCTCACAAAGCAGCGAGATCATTCGTGTGATATGATGGCCCATGGAAGTGGATACCACAGAGCTACCTCTGAGATCCCTTCCATAGTCACGTGACAGCACTTTCCACACAGACTGCACTGCCATCTGCTAGCCACCTTGCAGCTCACCGATCTCAAATCATCCCACGGTGACCTCTCATGGTCAAGAGCTCACGATGGCCAGTGTCTTGAATGCCACCTCTCCTCGCCATCGCTTCCTTCCTTCTGACAGATACTTCATCTGTGCCACCGTCGGCAGTCTCGTACTGGGGCACGGTGCTGGTCAATGACGAACTGGAACTAGAAATCGGCCCCCAGGCATTTGTAAACGGACCGGGCCCAAATTGCCATGCGATCTCATTGGCCCATTTGGGCTGGTCCAAAAAAGACAAATGGGCCGGTGAGCAAGAATATTTGGGGCTGCCTAATATGACACATTGCAGTACAGATTAGGAACATTGTAGTGCAAACATTTTATGAAAAAAATGATATTCTTTTTTAAAACTTTTAATTACACTTGCAATCCCCCTTATAGACCGCCCCCCCCCTACTGGCCCTCGAAATAGAATACCCCACCGGGCATTTGCCCTATGGACCGCTTCCCTGTGGTCAGTCCGGGGCCTGGTGCTGGTGACTCCGTTTCACGTGGCTTTCTGTGGTCCAGCACTGTGAGGGCAAGCAGTGAGTGTTGGTGGATCACCGCACGAATGTTGCAACAAATCTCTTCCCATGGGCGTCGAGGAGGAGCCGAACCCTGACTCAACAGCAAGGTACCGACTATTTGTCCCTGCTGGATGGGATAGAGTGTTTCCCCTTCACACGCAAACTCCGGTCATCCTCGCAGCGGCTTTTGGCTAGCCATGGAACAAAGACGGTTACCGCATCACGTCCTTTCAGATGCGCTTCTGTAGCCGTCTGGAGCGCTATTCTTTCCGATTTTAAGAAGCCACTGCAGCTATTCACTTTTAAATCTAGATTGAAAACTAATTTATTGAGAACTGCTTTTTGTGTTTAGTTTGTTGTCCTTCGCCCGCACCTCCGATTAGCACGGCTGGCTACGTACGGTGCGAAAGACGTTCAACATACATACACGTGAGTTTTTTCCTTCGGGTGTTCTGGTTTCCTCCCACTCATTATTTAGATGAAAACATCTTAATATATAGAGGACCACAGAGCTCGGGTAAATATTGATAGTGCCGGCTTCACCGCCAGGCTGCTGCTGCTGCCGCCTTCCAGCTCGTCCGTAGTTCCTCAGCGACTCCTCAATGGCACAAACGAAACATAAAACGAGACTGGCGGCAGTGGTGACACACTCGTGCCTCACAGCCAAGAACCTTGCCGAGGTTCGATTCCCGACTAGGGCGCCTCTCCCTGTGAGTGGAGTTTGTATTTCTCTCCCCTTGTTCTGCGTGGGTTTCTTTCGACTTCTCCGGTAGCTGACAAATACAAAGGCCCAATACAATGTAACCGGTATTGGCCAAAACCACATCCCAATGCTGAGAAATCACGTGCACGTTGCTCAGCTGAGATCAAACAAAGCAGCAGCAACATCACCTTAACTAAACAATTTTATTTACCAGGTAAGGCCCGCTGAGCTATATAGCTCTTTTTCAGAAACGACTTGGCTATCACAAACGATAGCTCAACGAAGTGGCTTATCACGTGGACATTGACAGCAACAACATGCTCTAAACGCGTGTAGTTTCTAAATGTGGAGGGGAAAACCGGAGGACCCGGAGAAAAATCCACGCGACCATCGGGAGAGAGACACGCAAACTCCGAATATAGAGGCATTAGGGTCTGGATCGGGGATCGAACCCACGACCTCCTGTATACTTTAAATAAGTATTGAGACTAAGTGAGGCTTCCCTGTGTAAACAAGCGGAATAATTTTTATAAAAATAAATAACCAGCAGCATCACCATCTGGCTTTATGCGTGAGTCAATGGCCCTGTCTCTCAGCCTTCTCAGTGACACGGAGTCGTAGATTATGAGATTATTTGACAGGGGATGAAAGAGAGGCGACGGTGGAGAAGGAATTTGGTGGACGACAGAAGAGAGGGGAGAGAGGGAGGAGAAAGGGAGAGTAGGAAGAGAGAGGCGGGAGGGAATTAATTTTTTTTTTTTACGAAATGATGAACGAAACAAAGTGCCGAATACACCGAGCATCTTCTTGTTTCCACTGATCGTAAAAAAAAAAGAGAGGAGAGGAGCAGAGAGTAAATTGGAGAGAGGGGGATGAGAGAGAGAGGATGAGAGAGAGAGAGGGGATGAGAGAGAGAGAGCGGGGATGAGAGAGAGGAGAGAGGGGGTGAGGAGAGGAAATGAGAGAGAAAGGGGATGAGAGATAGGAGAGAGTAAATGAGAGAGAGAGATGGGATGAGAGAAAGAGGGGAGGAGAGTTAGGGGATAAAAGGGGCTGACTGAATCCCACATTCCTGCGCCCTCTTCTAACCCGAACCATATGGGGCTTCGGGATGGGAGGCTCCATTGAGTATGAACACTCACCTACTCACCCACTCACCTATTTACTCACCCACTCACTGAATCAACCACTTACTCAGTTACTCATTCACTCATCCATTCTACCACTAACTCACCTACTCATTCACCCATGCAACCACTCGCTCACGCACTAACCCACCTCATCACCCACTCTGATGCTCACTCTCTCATTAACTCACTCACCCCTTTTCTCTCTCTCCCTCGAATTCGCGCTCTCACCCACTCACTCATCCGTGAACTCTCGCTCTCTCACCTCAATCTCCCAATGCTCTCCACCAATCCCCGCTCTGCACTCGTTTTACGCAATCTCTGAGTGAATCTCACAACAACATGGGGGAGAGAGAGAGCCCGGAGAGAGAGGGAAAAGGGGGGGGGGCGAGAGGAGAGGGAGAGAGTTGGGGGGAGAGAGGGAAAAGGGGGAGAGAGGGGGGAAGCGGGGGACGAGAAAGGGGAGAGGGGGGAGATTGGAGGGAGAGAGGGAGGGACAACCGGGGGAGTGAGCAGGGGGAGAGAGAGGGGGGGGTCACTATGGGGGAAAGGGGGAGAGAGCTGCAGAGAGAGTGAAATGCAAAGAGGTGGGGGGCGAATTGAGGGGAAAGAGAGAGAAGGGAGAGAGAGCGTGAGAGAGGAAAGAAGCAGGGGGAGGGAGAGTGGGGAGAGTGAGAGTGGGGGGAGAGTGGGGAGAGTGAGGGGAGAGGGGAGAGAGGGGGGAGAGAGGGGGGAGAGAGTGGGGGGAGAGTGAGGGGAGAGGGGGGAGACAGTGGGGAGAGAGTGGGGAGAGAGAGGGGAGAGAGAGGGGGGAGAGAGTGGGGGGACTGTGCGAGGGGAGGGGGGCTCAACTACATCGCACTTCAGCGCGCTCTGCTCGCCTCTCTTCGTCATCACAATCAGCAGCAGCAGCTCGTACCTCTCGATCATCACAATCAGCAGCAGCAGCAGCTCGTACCTCTCGATCATCACAATCAGCAGCAGCAGCAGCTCGTACCTATCGATCATCACAATCAGCATCTTCACAATCAGCATCTTCACGATCAGCATCTTCACGATCAGCATCATCACAATCAGCATCTTCACAATCATCATCTTCACAATCAGCATCTTCACAATCAGCATCTTCACAATCAGCATCATCATAATCAGCATCTTCACAATCTGCATCTTCACAATCAGCATCATCACAATCAGCATCATCACAATCAGCATCTTCACAATCAGCATCTTCACAATCAGCATCTTCACAATCAGCAGCATCAGCATCATCAGCGTCCGCGCTGCTCTCCGCCCCGCGTGCAGTTGCCTGCGAGTTTGCGTGGAGGCTGTGAAGTCGCGAGTTCACAGAGGAGCACCCTCCATCACCACCATCATCATCACCACCATCATCACCAACCTCATCACCAACCTCATCACCACCATCATCACCACCATCATCACTACCACAGCGGCCCCAGCAACGGGCGCTTTCGGGACATTGCATTGGGCGCGGCGCTAAGACCTGGCAGCCGCTGCTGCTGATCGATAGGGAGCAGGAGGGGAGCAAGGTGGAAGCAGAGGACAAGCAAGGGAGGAGCTGAGGAGGAGCAGAGAGGAAGCACGCAGCTCGGAGCAAGCAGGGGAGCAGCAGGGCAAGTGCCATGCTGGCCGGGAGGAGAGGGGGGGGTCCCTCTGCTGGGGTCTGGGCCCCGCGTCTCGTCGGGGTCTGTTTTCTCCTCGCCAGTCTCACCTCATCGCAGAGTCCCAACGGGGTCACGGCACCACTAACGGTGAGTGGGGGTTCCTTCGACTACCCCCTCTCTCGTGCCCTCTCATCCCATCCCCTCTCTTGCTCTCTCTCATCTCTTACCCCCTATCATCCCCTCTCTCATCCCCTCTTTCATCCCATCTCTTATCCCCCCCCCGCCCCATCCTCTCTATCACGCGAGAGAATGAGTGAGTGAGCGTAAGGAAACTGCTGAATGAGTGAGAGAGCAAGCGATTGAACGAATGCATGATCGCTAACTCGGTGAATGAGTGTACGGTGAAGTCAATGAATGAGTGGCCTGTGTGATGAATGAGTAACACGAGGAATGAGAGTGAATGAAGTGAGCCAGAGAGGTAGAGCAAGCAACTGGAACGGTGAGTGAGAGAGTTGACGTCAGTGAATGCGCGAATAAAGTAAAAGAATAAATGAATGAGTGAGTGAACGAGTTCAGAGAATGAGATCATTGAAGAGCGACTGGACAAGAGAATGTGACAGTGAATGAGAGTTTCATGATGCATGAGTTGGCGAGAGATTACAGTGCAAGGGAAGTAAACGAGTGACCAAGTGAGATGGCGAATGGTCGAGAGTGTTTACGCACTACGTCCGTCAGCCTGTCTGTCACGACGTGGGTGTGGGGCTTGTCACGACGTGGGTGTGGGGCTTGTCACGACGTGGGTGTGGGGCTTGACACGACGCAGATCGGGTGGGTGGCGGTTCTCATCACGTGACGACGACGGATTTGCGAGACGACGTCAAATGTGGGAAGACGAAATCGCGGCGTTCAAGTTTGACTGCATCACTGGATTTGAACACAAATCTTCGTGGAGTCCATGCGTTTGCGCGATTGTTCTTCATTGGTTGAGCGTGAAACATTTGCCGTCGCCTCTTGTCCAAGCTGGGTAAATCGGACTTAAAAACATTATTGATTTATGGTTTGGTGACTTCATGTTACCTTTTCATCTATTTTGCACTATTGTCGTGTTTGCGTGTCATTGTGTTTGTGTGTGATTGTGTCTGTGTGTCATTGTGTTTGTGTGTCATTGTGTTTGTGTGTCTGTGTGTCATTGTGTTTGTGTGTGATTGTGTCTGTGTGTCATTGTGTTTGTGTGTCATTGTGTCTGTGTGTCTGTGTGCCTGTGTGTCATTGTGTTTGTGTGTCATTGTGTCTGTGTGTCTGTGTGTCATTGTGTCTGTGTGTAATCGTGCTTGTGTGTCATTGTGTTTGTGTGCCATTGTGTCTGTGTGTGATTGTGTCTGTGTGCGATTGTGTTTGTGCGTGATTGTGTCTGCGTGTCATTGTGTCTGTGTGTAATTGTGTTTGTGTGTCATTGTGTCTGTGTGTCATTGTGTTTGTGTGCCATTGTGTTTGTGTGTCATTGTGTTTGTGTGTCATTGTGTCTGCGTGTCATTGTGTCTGTGTGTCATTGTGTTTGTGTGTCATTGTGTTTGCTGTTGTAACTTTGCTGACCCGCCCATACTGGGCATCTGTCAAAAAGAGCTTCACGGCTCATCGGATTCCTCCTCCTGCAGTCGACATCAAGATTCTGATCCTGAGTTGTGCAATGACAACGCAATGGACATTGGATCTCATCAGCAAGGCCACGTGCATCGCTCGCCGTGTGCATGGGGAGAGGGACAGTGTTGTGTGTGTGTGTGTTACAATGTAACAAAACCCCTGTCATTTAACCCCGCGTGTCCCGTAATCACGGCAACCTCTCTGTTTACACGCACAATGCATTCTTTATGTAATCGGCGCTCAGATTTTGCTGAGCGTTGCGCATTTTGCCACAGCTCAACGTTTCTTGCATGTGTGTACTTATGAGCGTTTAATACTTACATGCAAAGATCCCCCGTGTAGCCTTAACAGACTGTTTGGGGGCAAGTGGCGATGTTTACTACACACCGCACCAGGTACTCGTTTGAGGCTGAGTCGACCTAGGGGAGGCCCGGGATCCGTTTAGATAATCGTCACCGGTGTTGGCCGTGAGCAGGAATCGAACTCTGAACGCCGAATTCATAGCGCAGTGCACGACCGCTCCCACAATACAGGGGGAGTCGTGGCGCAGTGGTTAGCGCACTGCGCTCCCAACTTTGTGGTTGTGAGCTCGATTCCCGCTTCACGGTCAACATCCTGGACCTCGCCTACGTTGACTCAGCCGTAAATGAACACTTGGTGCGTTGTGTAAACATCATCACTGGGAGACAAAGGCGGCCGGGCGTGGGGATAGCCACACACACCACCCCCTCGCGGTACCGTGTTGGCTTCAGAGGGTGCTCGCAAGCAGCACTTGCCCCTAGGGCCTGCATGGGCTCTACGGGGGATCTTTGTCTTTGTGTGCTCTTGCGCTGCAACCCCCGCCACGCGGGTTCCATGTGCGGCCATGGCTCACAACAGTGACGGATTTGCTGAACCGCTCCTGGCTCTCCCCTAGGTTGATTCGGCCTTAAACGATGTTGTCTGTGGGCCGAGCCGCTCTTGAAAAAGAGCTGCTTCGATCAATGGGAAATACACTTTCATTTCGAAATGCTTCAACACGGTGCGCTGTGTGTAAAGATCAGGATAGACAAAGGCGGCCAGTGGGGCGTGGTGGTGGCCACAACCCGACCCACCTCCTCACGGTGGCGAGGAGATGTTAACTCCCTCGCCTGGTACACAGGAGATGTTAACTCCCTCGCCTGGTGTGCAGGAGGTCGTGGGTTCGATGCTGACCCTGACCCCTGCTGCTGCTGCTGTGTATTTGGAGCTTGCGTCTCTCTCCCCGTGGTCGCGTGGATTTTCCTCCGGGTCCTCCAGCTTTTCCTTTCCACATTTAGAATCAACATCACCACGCGTTTAGAGTCTTTGCTGAAATTAATTCCACGTGATCAGCCCACGAGCTATCATTTATATTTAGGTGGCTTTTGAAATACATCTATCTCGCTCAGTGGGCCTTACCTGGTCAAATAAAAGATGGTTTTAAAAAGTTTAGTTTGAGTAGGCGCGGGCTAACAATAGTCGATACTTTGTCTGTTTCAGGACTGCTCCGAGGGTTACCTGTGGAATGCCGACCGGCAGCAGTGCCTGGGTGAGTCACGGCGAATCGGGGCGACCGTCCCGGCCCCCCCCCCCCCAGGCCCCCCACGCTTTGGGGGGCCCCGTGCCTTGACGTCACGGCCTCAGGTGTAATCGCTCCGCTTGAGCTTGAAGGCGTTTGGGGGCCCACACAGCGGGATTTGCCCCGGCCCCACGGTGGCTATGAGATGTCAACTACCTCGCCTGGTGTGCAGGAGGTCGTGGGTTCGATCCCGACCCTGACGCCTGCTGCTGCTGTAGATTTGTGGTTTGCGTGTCTTTCTCCCCGTGGTCGTCTGGGATTTTTTTTCGGATCCTCCGGGTTTCCCTCCGTATTTAGAATCGACATCACGCGTTTAGAGTATTTGGTTGCTGTAAATGTCCACGTGATGAGAAGCCACTTGGTTGAGCTATCACTTGTGATTTCCAGGTCGCTTCTGCAAAAGAGACACATAGCTCATTGGGCCTTACCTGGTACAATAACAACATGTGTTTAGTTTAGTTTCGACGGCCCTGCGTGGGAGAGTTGTACTGTGGAGGAGGGCATGAGATGTGCCCTCGGTGGTGGCTTTTAAGAAGCCGGCTATCAGCTGGGCCGTGGTGGCTACGCTACACGTGGAGTATAAAGAGGCATTGAATTGAGTTTTACAATCGAATGCAACGGGGAGGAAAATCTGATGCAATGTTCTGGAGCAAACATCATGGACAAAGCTCCACGGGAGAGAGACGGCCACGATTGCTGACGTCTTGGACGGAGACAGATGCGTGGCCCACAGATGGTGATGATGGCAAAGTGGGTTGGTCCTTCATGGCCGTGTCGGAGACGCCGGGCTCAGCACCGCTGAGATCGTGGAATACACAGAGACTCGCATAGAGATCCATAGACTCACACAGAGACCCATAGACTCACACAGAGACCCATAGACTCACAGAGAGACCCATAGACTCACAGAGAGACTCATAGACGCACCCCCCCAACCCCCTGGCCCCCGCCCCCACATTGCGACTCCCACAGACGTGAACGAGTGCGAGATCATCCCGGACGCGTGCAAGGGGCAGCTGAAGTGTATCAACCACTTCGGGGGCTACCTGTGCCTGCCCCGCTCGGCGCTCGTCATCCGCACCCCCTCGGGCGAGACCCACGGCGGCGGTGGGGGCGGCGCCTTCCAGCCCGCCGGGGAGAGCCCCCCGGGGGGGCACGCGGCCCCCCCGCCCAGGAGGGCGGTGACGGAGGTGGGGGACGCGGCCGAGGACGTGATGAGCCCCTGCGCGCCGGGACACGGCCTGCAGGATGGCGTGTGCGTGGGTACGTGTGGGTATGTGTGTGTGGGTACGTGTGCGTGGGTATGTGTGTGTGGGTACGTGTGTGTGGGTACGTGTGTGTGGGTGCGTGTGCGTGGGTACGTGTGTGTGGGTACGTGTGTGTGGGTACGTGTGTGTGGGTGCGTGTGCGTGGGTACGTGTGTGTGGATGCGTGTGCGTGGGTACGTGTGCGTGGGTACGTGTGTGTGGGTGCGTGTGCGTGGGTACGTGTGTGTGGGTACGTGTGTGTGGGTACGTGTGTGTGGGTGCGTGTGTGTGGGTGCGTGTGCGTGGGTACGTGTGTGTGGGTGCGTGTGCGTGGGTACGTGTGTGTGGGTACGTGTGCGTGGGTACGTGTGTGTGGGTACGTGTGTGTGGGTGCGTGTGCGTGGGTACGTGTGCGTGGGTACGTGTGTGTGGGTGCGTGTGCGTGGGTACGTGTGTGTGGGTACGTGTGTGTGGGTACGTGTGTGTGGGTGCGTGTGTGTGGGTGCGTGTGCGTGGGTACGTGTGTGTGGGTACGTGTGTGTGGGTACGTGTGCGTGGGTGCGTGTGTGTGGGTGCGTGGGTACGTGTGTGTGGGTGCGTGTGCGTGGGTACGTGTGTGTGGGTGCGTGTGTGTGGGTGCGTGTGCGTGGGTACGTGTGCGTGGGTACGTGTGTGTGGGTACGTGTGTGTGGGTGCGTGTGTGTGGGTGCGTGTGCGTGGGTACGTGTGTGTGGGTACGTGTGTGTGGGTACGTGTGTGTGGGTGCGTGTGTGTGGGTGCGTGTGCGTGGGTACGTGTGTGTGGGTGCGTGTGCGTGGGTACGTGTGTGTGGGTGCGTGTGTGTGGGTGCGTGTGTGTGGGTACGTGTGCGTGGGTACGTGTGTGTGGGTACGTGTGTGTGGGTGCGTGTGTGTGGGTACGTGTGTGTGGGTACGTGTGTGTGGGTACGTGTGTGTGGGTGCGTGTGCGTGGGTACGTGTGTGTGGGTACGTGTGTGTGGGTGCGTGTGTGTGGGTACGTGTGTGTGGGTACGTGTGTGTGGGTACGTGTGTGTGGGTGCGTGTGCGTGGGTACGTGTGTGTGGGTACGTGTGTGTGGGTGCGTGTGCGTGGGTACGTGTGTGTGGGTACGTGTGTGTGGGTGCGTGTGTGTGGGTACGTGTGTGTGGGTGCGTGTGTGTGGGTGCGTGTGCGTGGGTACGTGTGTGTGGGTACGTGTGTGTGGGTGCGTGTGTGTGGGTGCGTGTGCGTGGGTACGTGTGTGTGGGTGCGTGTGTGTGGGTACGTGTGTGTGGGTACGTGTGTGTGGGTACGTGTGTGTGGGTGCGTGTGCGTGGGTACGTGTGTGTGGGTGCGTGTGCGTGGGTGCGTGTGCGTGGGTACGTGTGCGTGGGTACGTGTGTGTGGGTACGTGTGTGTGGGTACGTGTGTGTGGGTGCGTGTGCGTGGGTGCGTGTGCGTGGGTACGTGTGCGTGGGTGCGTGTGCGTGGGTACGTGTGTGTGGGTGCGTGTGTGTGGGTGCGTGTGCGTGGGTACGTGTGCGTGGGTGCGTGTGCGTGGGTACGTGTGTGTGGGTGCGTGTGCGTGGGTGCGTGTGTGTGGGTGCGTGTGCGTGGGTGCGTGTGTGTGGGTGCGTGTGCGTGGGTGCGTGTGCGTGGGTGCGTGTGCGTGGGTACGTGTGTGTGGGTGCGTGTGCGTGGGTGCGTGTGCGTGGGTGCGTGTGCGTGGGTACGTGTGCGTGGGTGCGTGTGTGTGGGTGCGTGTGCGTGGGTGCGTGTGCGTGGGTGCGTGTGCGTGGGTACGTGTGCGTGGGTGCGTGTGCGTGGGTGCGTGTGTGTGGGTGCGTGTGCGTGGGTACGTGTGCGTGGGTACGTGTGCGTGGGTGCGTGTGCGTGGGTGCGTGTGTGTGGGTGCGTGTGCGTGGGTGCGTGTGTGTGGGTGCGTGTGCGTGGGTACGTGTGCGTGGGTGCGTGTGTGTGGGTGCGTGTGCGGGGGTGCGTGTGCGTGGGTGCGTGTGTGTGGGTGCGTGTGTGTGGGTACGTGTGTGTGGGTGCGTGTGCGTGGGTGCGTGTGCGTGGGTGCGTGTGTGTGGGTGCGTGTGCGTGGGTGCGTGTGCGTGGGTGCGTGTGTGTGGGTACGTGTGTGTGGGTGCGTGTGCGTGGGTGCGTGTGCGTGGGTGCGTGTGCGTGGGTGCGTGTGTGTGGGTGCGTGTGCGGGGGGTGGGTAGAGCAGTGTAGTGGTTAGCAAACTGCGCTACGAACCCAGTGACCCGAGTTCGAATCGCGCTCAGGGCTAACATCGATGACAAATATTTGAACTGGTCCTGGGTCTCACCTAGGTCGACTCAGCCTGAAATGGGTACCTGGTGCGGTGTGTTAAACATCTCCACTGGTGAGACGAGGGCGGTCAGGCTGGCCACCCACCCCGATGCCTACCGTTCCAGCCTTAATAGGTGCTCGTTAATTGCACTTGCCCAACAGTCTGTTCAGGCTGTATGAGATCTTTGTCTTTGAATGGGTGGTGCAGGCTGTGTTTGGGCATGTAGTTAGTGAGGTTCGTGTGTGCGAGGGGCTGGTAACCCCTCCACCTGATACCACAACATCGCACGTCGGAGAACGAGGAGGCTTACCGCAGCTGTAAGGATGAGTGGTGGGCGCGGGTTGCTGATGAGATGGAATCTGCCTGGTGAGCCGTGATCACAAATCTCTGTAATTCCATCAAAAGAGTAACATGCAACACCTCACTGTCGCCATCCTTAAGGGAACAGGTTTTTGTTATGTGAAGTCTTGGAAGGGGGGGGGGGTGAATTCCCTCAGCCCAGACACCGTCACGGGGCGAGGTGGGGGCGGCTGCGGCGCCATCTGTCGAAGAAGCGCAAAGGGCGGTCCCGAGTCTGAGAGCAGGAAAAAAGCGCCGGGCAGAGATGATTTCCCAAACGAAGTGTCTCTATGCAGACTACCCTACATGACATCTTCACAACTGGCTGGATCACATGATGGGTTCTACAGGATTGGAAGGATGCCCTCGTGGTTCCCCACTTTAAGGGGCATCTCCCTCCTCAGTGTGCTGGGAAAGGTCCTGGCAAGGACAATTCAATGTCGCCATGCCAGGTACACTGAGGAGAGGCTTGCGGAGCCCCAATGTGGTTTCAGGCCGAGGCAGTCCTGCCTGGATGCCATAATCCCTGTCCGTCTGCTACAGCAGAGGTGTAGGGAATTCCAACAGGACCTACATCTCTGCGACCTGGTCAAGGCCTATGATACCATCAACAGGCTAGAGCTTTGGGTTCTTCGTGCTTTCGGGATCCCTGACTCTGCACACAATCATCAAGGCCCTTCGTGATGGTGGGTAGGCCCGAGTAAAGTTGTGTGGCCACGAGTTAGAGCCATTTTCTGCTCATCTTGGAGTGCGTCAGAGTTGTCCTCTAGTTCCCACATTGTTTAACATCGTCTTCGGCCACGTAGTTCGGGAAGCCTTACATGGCTGTACCAGTGGAAATCCCATCTAGTGCAGATGCAATCGGAGGCGAATCGATGCCCGCGTGCAGTCAAGGGATTGCTCCCGACTGGTTAACCATGTCATGTACGCTGACGATCTGGTGGTTGCTGTTCAATCTTAGAAGGAGTTGGAGGTTCAGATAATCGTCACTGGTGTTGGCCGTGAGAGGGAATCGAACTCGTGTCGCCGGGTTCATTGCGCAGCGCGCTAACCGCTGCACTATCGCTCCCCACACACCCTCACACACACCCTCACTCACACACTCTCACACTGACACACTCTCACACTGACACACTCTCACACTGACACACTCACACACACACACACTCACTCACTCTCACACTGACACACTCTCACACTGACACACTCACACACACACACACTCACTCACTCTCACACTGACACACTCTCACACTGACACACTCACACACACAACAACAACAACAACAACCGCCATTCGCCACTAAGTGGCGGTGACGTCACCACGACGCTTGTGCCAGGCCATGTGCACCTTGAGGCCACGTGAAGTGTCGAACGCCCGCTGGCAGGAGGTCACGGGGCAGACCCAGCAGGTGCCACGGGTCGACTGACCGAGATGACCGAGATGACTGGCTGATGCACCACCTGTGCCCCCTACTGTGCCAACTTGCTGTGCTTTAGCCACCCGGCGCTCCGCTCGTTGTTGTGAGCGTCGCTCCTCCGCCCTCCGTTGTTGTTGGAGGGCGACTGCCTCCAACTGCCCAGTAGCGTCCTTCACGAGCCTCCTCCACTGAGGCCGATCTTGACACCGCTGGTACCAGTCATCGGCAAGTCCACTCAGCTCCACGTCCTCCTGTACCACATCACTCCATCTCTTCTCTAGCCCGTGCTGCGCCCGTTTAGCCCCCTCGATCCGGCCGAACAAAAGCTGTTTAGGCATGCGGTGGCTGGGCATGCGGGCTACATGACCCAGCCAACGCAGCCTTGCCTGCCGGAGGAGCTCACTGATGGGACTTTGCCCAGATCTTTCAAGGACTTGTGAGCTCCTCACACAATCCAGCCTGGTTAAACCCAGGATGGATCGTAGGCAGGCCAGCCTAAATGTTTCCAACCGGCGAAGATGCTCCACTAGGGGGGTCCACGTTTCGCAAGCATAGAGAAGGGAGGGAATGACCGTGGCCGAGAAGACCTGAAGCTTCGTGCGGAGCGACAGACCAGGTAGCTTCCACACAGCGTTACGCAACCGATGAAAAGATATTGCCGCTCGACTGATTCGGAGTGAGACCTCTGCTGATAAACTGGAGCCGGTCATGAGCACACTGCCCAGGTATGGGAAACTCTCTACTCTCTCCACAACTGCCCCATCACCGATTGGGAGTTGTGGGGGTGGAGTGCCCGATGGTACAAAATACCCAGGCAGGTGCTTAGTTTTGGTGGGGCTGATGGTAAGGCCCCACCTCTTAGTGGCACGCTCCAGTCTCAGCAGCAGCGTCTCCAACTCCTCTTCTGAATGAGCAGCTATTACCAAATCATCGGCATACATAACGTGGTTGACCAATAGGGAGCCATCCCTTGATCGCACCCGGGCGTCGATCAGCCTCCCATTGTATCTGTACCAAATGGTAATTCCCCCGGTACAGCTATTGAAGGCTTCACGAACTACGCAGTCGAAATAGATGTTAAATAATGTGGGAGCCAGAGGACATCCCTGTCGCACCCCAAGGTGTACAGGGAAAGGCTCCGACTCCCGGCCACGTAGTTTTACCCGGGCCCGCTCACCATCATGAAGGTCCTTAATGATCGTGAGCAGAGGGTCAGGGACTCCGAAAGCACGAAGAACAACCCAGAGCCCAGTCCTACTGATGGTATCATAGGCCTTGACCAGGTCAATAAAGCAGAGATGTAGGTCTTTTTGGAATTCCCTACACCTCTGCTGTAGCAGACGGACAGAAAATATGGCATCTGTGCAGGACCGCCCTTTCCTGAAACCACATTGGGGCTCCGCAAGCCTCTCCTCAGCATGCCTAGCAAGGCGATGTTGAATAATCCTTGCCAGGACCTTACCCGGCACACTGAGGAGTGAGATGCCCCTGTAGTTGTTACAGTCGGTACGGTCCCCCTTCTTAAAGAGGGGGACCACCAGGGCATCCTTCCAGTCCTGCGGAACCCGTCCAGTGGTCCAGACTGTTGTTATGATGTCATATAGGGCAGTCTGTGCACAAACGCCACCCTCCCTCAGCATTTCGCCTGGGAGATCATCTCTGCCCGGTGCCTTCCCTGGTCTCAGACTCCGGATCGCCCTCAGTACTTCCTCAACAGCCGGTACCTCAGCCAGCCACTCACAGGGGGTGACCTCTTCCAATATTTGAGGCACCGCAGCCTCAGCAGGGTTATCCCCACTTTGTGCCATGATGTTTTCCTGGCTGAGAGATTTTCCCTCCCCCAGGACCTCACAGAAATGCTCAGCAAATCTGCAAACCTGTTCCTGGGGGTCGGAGATTGGATCACCGTTTTTTCCTCTAATGATGGTAATAGGTGTGGCGCTGCAGGTTACTTTTTTGATGGAGTTAAATAGTGATTTGTGATCGCGGGCTACTGAGGCAGACTCCATCTCCTCAGCAACCCGCGACCACCACCCATCCTTACAGCGCCTCACGGCTCTCCGAACCTCCGAGCGAAGACTGCGGTAAACCTCCTCATTCTCTGACGTGGGATGCTGTAGGCGATGAGAGTGGGCCTGTCGCTTTTTCTCAATTAACCTGAACACCTCCTCCGTCAGCCAGGGTTCCCGGGGAGGTCTGGACCGCGTACCCAAAGCAGCCATTGCAGCTGCATGAGTCACAGTCTTAAACCTCGCCCATTTACCCTCGACATCAGGTGGAGTGGGGGACGATGCCAACCCCAGCTGCAAGCGATGATGAAATTCTCGCTTGCAACTTTCATCAGCTAACTTAGACCAGGCCACTTTTGGTTGGAATGGGATCCTGGGTGTACACCCACCACCGGAGTGGAAGAATGGCAGGCGCATCTTACAGATGACTAGTCGATGGTCAGAGGGCAGATCAGCTCCACGGTAGGTCCTGGTGTCAAGGACATGGGCTCGCATCCGCTGGTCCGTCACTACGTAGTCCAGCAGATGTTCTTGCTTGGACCCGGCATGCATCCATGATGTTGTGTGGATGCGCCGATGCCGGAAGAGCGTGTTGGTAATTACAAGCCCATGGGCTGCACAAAAATCTAGCAGCCTCCTACCGTTATTATTGAGCTGATCTGGCCCATGCCTTCCAATCACTCCAGACCAGGTGCCAGCATCATGACCAACTCGGGCATTGAAGTCACCCAACAAGATGACTCTGTCCCGAGTGGCCACTTTAGCCAGCACCTGTGACAGGAGGTCATAGAAAGCGTCCGACTCATCGGCTTTGCCTGCATCCCTCCACAGATGTTCGTCTTCGGTGGGGGCATAAGTAACCACGACCACCACTCCTCGCCTCTGGTTGATGGGAAGGCGAGCCCAAAGTATCCTGGGGCTTACAGCTTCCCACACCTCACCGCCACGCTCCCACGCCCCCTTCATTCTTTTGTTCAGAAGAAGAGCCACACCCTGTTGTTTGGCAGTCTCCTGCCCCGAGTAGAGGACTGTCCACCCCTCATGGTGGCAGGAGCCAGAACCGGTCCACCGGACCTCCTGAATGCCACAGAGATCCAGGCGGTACCGGTCCAGCTCCCGACAGAGGAGTGGCAGCCTCTCCTCCGCAGTGAGCGTTCGAACATTCCACGTGGCCATCCGCAATGGTTTTTCGTTGTTTCTGGAGGAGCCCCGAGGGTTAAAATTCAATCTCCTGGCTCCGCCAAATGGGGTTTGGCCAGGAGACGTCATAAAAGCCTGACCCCCCGGGGCCTCCGGCACAAGCTTATTAATTACAGGTTTATGTTTACTTCGTAGTTTAGTGGTGGTTAATTGAAGGTGGAGGGGTTACCAGCCCCTCGCACCCGTCCAGAGCCCCCGTTTAGCCACTGTGGTGGTCACAGACGCCATGAGGGGAGAGGCCAATGGGCATTGGCCCTCCCCCCACAGCACTGCCCACGACAATGTTGCCCGTCCGGCACCGCGAGGAGGTAGGAGGTTGTTTTGCCGGACACTCACACACACACACACTCTCACACTGACACACTCACACACTCACACACTGACACACTCACTCACACACTCTCACACTGACACACTCTCACACTGACACACTCACACACACACACACTCACTCACTCTCACACTGACACACTCTCACACTGACACACTCACACACACACACACTCTCACACTGACACACTCACACACTCACACACTGACACACTCACTCACACACTCTCACACTGACACACTCTCACACTGACACACTCACACACACACACACTCACTCACTCTCACACTGACACACTCTCACACTGACACACTCACACACACACACCCTCACACTGACACACTCACACACTCACACACTCTCACACTGACACACACACACTGACACACTCACACACTCACACACTCTCACACTGACACACTCACACACTCTCACACTGACACACTCACACACTCACACACTGACACACTCACTCACACACTCTCACACTGACACACTCTCACACTGACACACTCACACACACCCACATGTGCTCCCGATTTGGGGGTCTATCAACATGTCCCCTGAGTGGGGTCATTGGCGGTGATGGGTGGGGCGGGGGGAGCGGAAACACGCGGGCTCGCAGATGTGAAGAGCTCTGGGGCTTTGGGGATGATGGTCGCGGTGTGTGTTCGTGTGTGTGTGTCACGATGTGGTGTGTAAACATCACCACTGGGAGACAAAGGCGGCCGTGCGTGGTGTTGGCCACCCACCCCTTCGTGTGTCGTGCCCGTCTTCATAGGTGCTGGCTAACAACACTCGCCCCAACAGTCTGTTCAAGCTATACGAGGATCTTTGTCTTTGTTAGCGCGCTGCGCGATGAACCCGGCGACCCGAGTTCGATTCCCGCTCACGGCCACCACCAGTGGCGATTATCTGAATCGATCCTGGGCCTCCCCTAGGTCGACTCAGCCTCAAATGAATGGTGCGATGTGAAGAGATCGCCACTGGGGAGACAAAGGCGGCCGGGCGTGGGGCTGGCCACCCAGCCCCTCGTGTGCCACAGTGCCGGTAGCCTTCATAGGGGCTGCTCGCGGACAGCCAACAGTCAGTCTGTTAAGGCTACACGGGGGACCTTTGTCTTTGTTGAGTGCTAGAGTGTGTGTGAATATAAAAAATATTCCAGTGTATGTGCGTATGTGAGAGCGTGTGTGTGTGTACGAGTGTGCTAGAGTGTATGAGTGTGTGTGCACGCGTGTGTATAAGTGTGTCAGTGTGTGTGTGTGAGTGTACGCACGTGTGTGTGAGTGTGTGAGTGTACGCACGTGTGTGAGTGTGTGTGAGTGTATGAGTGTGTGTACACGCGTGTGTATAAGTGTGTCAGTGTGTGTGTGTGAGTGTACGCACGTGTGTGTGAGTGTGTGTGTGAGTGTATGCACGTGTGTGTGAGTGTGTGTGAGTGTGTGTGTGGATGCACGTGTGTACACTCACGTGTTTACTCTCGGGGAATCACGACGTCAGTCCTTGCCCCTTTGGCAATCGACTGCTGGACGAGGGCCTCCCCACGACTCGTCCGTGGTGGTGGTGGGGGGGGGTGGGGGTGCTTGACCATACTTCACCACACTGATCGGTGCGTAATTAACGCCGGTTCGAGAGCGCCCGTCAAGGTCAACTTCCCCCACGACCCCTCCGCGCCCCCTCTCTGCCGCTACAGACGTGGATGAGTGTGTGGGGGGGGGCGAGCCTGTGTGCCCCCCATCCAAGACGTGCGCCAACACCGCGGGCAGCTACACGTGCCAGTGCCCCAGCGGCTACCAGGAGAGCTACGGAGGCGTCTGCGTCGGTAAGTGGCCGCCCCACGGGGACATCGGGGGGTTGACAGCAGCACGACGATGATGATGGTGGTGGTGGTGGAGGTGGTGAGCGTGAGGGTGGTGGTGGGGGTGGTGGTGGTGGGGGTTGCGGTGGTTGTGGGGGTGGTGGGGTTCTTTTCACTATCTGTGTGCTGTCTGGGGCCGCACTAAATAACAAAAGATAAACAAATAACAAGAAGACAAAAAATAAAAATAACAAGAAGATTAAAAAAATAACAAGAAGATAAAAAATAAAAACAAAAAGATAAAACAATTTAAATAACACGAAGATTTAAATAAAAAAAGAAGATAAAAAATAACAAGAAAAATTAAAATAAAACTAACATGAAGATAAAACTAACAAGAAGATAAAAAATAAAAAATCACCGAAGTCCAAGAGCCCCACTGCAGTCCTTAGAGAGCCACCCGCCTGCAGCGCCAGAGCCGCAGGCTGACGACCCCTGCGGTGGAGCAATGGGGGTACAGAGAGGGGGTACAGCAAGGGGGTACAGAGAGGGGATACAGAGAGGGGGTACAACAAGGGGGTACAGCAAGGGGGTACAGCAAGGGGATACAGAGAGGGGGTACAGCAAGGGGGTACAACAAGGGGGTACAGAGAGGGAGTACAGCAAGGGGGTACAGCAAGGGGGTACAGCAAGGGGATACAGAGAGGGGGTACAGCAAGGGGGTACAACAAGGGGGTACAGAGAGGGGATACAGAGAGGGGGTACAGAGAGGGGGTACAGCAAGGGGGTACAGAGAGGGGATACAGCAAGGGGGTACAACAAGGGGATACAGCAAGGGGGTACGGAGAGGGGGTACAGAGAGGGGATACAGCCTAGTATATGGGGTACAGCAAGGGGATACAGCCTAGTCACCTAGTGTATGGGGTACAGAAATAATCTGCGGCTGCTGTGTCTCCCCGTGTGTGTCCCGGCGTCTCCGTGTGCCTCCCGGCGTCTCCTCCACTTCTCCGCGTGTCTCCCCCCGCCCCCCCCCCCCCCAGACATCAACGAGTGTCTGTACGGGCACTGCCAGCAGCGCTGCGTCAACTCGCCGGGCTCGTACCGCTGCCAGTGCTCGGCGGGGTTCGTGCTGGCGGACAACGACCACTCGTGCCAGGGTGAGCGCTCGAGCGAGCCACAGGTCTGTGAGCATCCACCGCGCAAACCACGGCAGCGGGAGATGCGGATGGTAGCTGATGATGCACAAATGGGAAATAAACAAACTGGTGGTCTGACTGTGGTCATCCAGAACTGAGCGTAGTACAACGTGGAACGACACGTTAGCGAAGGAGACATCATCACAGCGACGACGACGATGGTGACACGACTCCGCTCGTGCTCCTGACGCCGTTGTCTGCGCTTGCCCCACCTGAGTGTGAGACTGGAGACGTCGCTCTGCGTCTACATCAGCAGCAGACGTCTGGAAGAAGAAGATCGACTCAGCACTATCCATACACTCAGCACTGTCATAGACTCAGCACTGTCATAGACTCAGCACTACCCATAGACTCAGCACTGTCATAGACTCAGCACTGTCATAGACTCAGCACTACCCATAGACTCAGCACTGCCCATAGACTCAGCACTGCCCGTAGACTCAGCACTGCCCACAGACTCAACACTGCACCATAGACTCAGCACTACCCATAGACTCAGCACTGCCCGTAGACTCAGAACTGCCCATAGACTCAACACTGCCCGTAGACTCAGCACTGCCCATAGACTCAGCACTGCCCGTAGACTCAGCACTGCCCACAGACTCAACACTGCAGTCCATAGACTCAGCACTGCAGTCTATAGACGCAGCACTGCCCATAGACTCAACACTGCACCATAGACTCAGCACTTCCCACAGACTCAGCACTGCCCATAGACTCAGCACTGCCCACAGACTCAACACTGCACCATAGACTCAGCACTACCCATAGACTCAGCACTGCCCACAGACTCAACACTGCACCATAGACTCAGCACTACCCATAGACTCAGCACTACCCATAGACTCAGCACTACAGTACCCGGTACGATGTGTAAATATCGATGTGTAAACATCGTACCGGGGCTGCGACAAAGGGGGCGCTCATCGGCGCGCCGTGCCGGCACTTTCTAAAAAGAGCTCTTCATTTGTCTTGCCTGCGCGGGGCTACCTGGGGGAGCTTCGCCTCTGTGTCTGTGTGCGCGCAGACGTGGACGAGTGTGCGGGCGAGCAGCCGCCGTGCGCCCAGCTGTGCGCCAACTCGCACGGCAGCTTCCAGTGCCGCTGCGAGGCGGGGTACTCGCTGGCTCGCGACCGCCGGGCCTGCACCGGTACCGCACTGGCAGGGGCGATCACGATGATGATGATGATGATCACGATGATGATGATGATCACGATGATGATCACGATGATGATGATCACGATGATGATAATCACGATGATGATCACGATGATGATCGCGATGATCACGATGATGATCACGATGATGAGCACGATGATGATGATCACGATGATGATGATCACGATGATGATGATCACGATGATCACGATGATGATGATGAGCACGATGATGATGATCACGATGATGATGATCACGATGATCACGATGATGATCACGCCGATTATGATCACTATGGTGATTACGATGACGATAATGATCACGATGATGTTCATGATGACGAAGATCACGATGACAATGATGACGACGCTGATGATGACGATGATGATGACGATGATGATGATGACGATGATGATGATGATGACGACGATGATGATGACGCTGATGATGACGCTGATGATGACGATGATGATGATAACGATGATGATGATGATCACGATAATCACGATGATGATGATGATGATGATGACGCTGATGATGATGACGATGATGACGATGATGATGACGATGGAGACCAGAGAGTCTCAGAATTTGCTTTTGGGAACTCGTCACGGGAAACGGTGAAATTGAGATTCGTTAGATTGAGATTAGTTAGATTAATTTACTTGAGCATGAAGGTGTTGGGCTCTTCCTCTCTGTCGCTCACCCTCTCTCTTACTCACCCTCTCGCTCACCCTCTCTCTCACTCACTCACCCTCTCTCTCACTCACCCTCTCTCTCTCACTCACCCCCCTCTCACTCACCCTCTCTCTTGCTCACCCTCTCTCTCACTCACCCTCTCTCTCTCACTCACCCTCTCTCTCACTCACCCTCTCTCTCTCACTCACCCCCCTCTTACTCACCCTCTCTCTCTCGCTCACCCTCTCTCTCACTCACCCTCTCTCTCACTCCCCCTCTCTCTCACTCACCCTCTCTCTCTCACTCACCCCCCTCTCACTCACCCTCTCTCTCACTCACCCTCTCTCTCACTCCCCCTCTCTCTCACTCACCCTCTCTCTCTCACCCCCCTCTCACTCACCCTCTCTCTTGCTCACCCTCTCTCTCACTCACCCTCTCTCTCTCACTCAGCCTCTCTCTCGCTCACCCTCTCTCTCGCTCACCCTCTATCTCACTCACCCTCTCACCCTCTGTCGCTCACCCTCTGTCTGTCCACCCCACGAGATGTGGACGAGTGCCGCCACTCCACCTCGCTGTGCCACTACCGGTGCCACAACACGGACGGCAGCTTCCACTGCAGCTGCCCCGAGGGCTTCTCCATGCACAGCAACAACCGCAGCTGCCTGGGTGACTCGCACCATCAACACCGTCAACACCGTCACCACCGTCTCCATCATCATTGTCATCACCGTTATCATCATCATCATCACCACCGTCTCCATCATCATTGTCATCATCGTTATCATCATCATCATCACCACCGTCTCCATCATCATTGTCATCACCGTTATCATCATCATCATCACCACCGTCTCCATCATCATTGTCATCATCGTTATCATCATCATCATCACCACCGTCTCCATCATCATTGTCATCACCGTTATCATCATAGACTTCATTATCGGCATCATAATAATCATCGTGAGCATCCCGCACCTCCAATTAGCACGGTTGGCTACGTACGGTGTGAAAGAAGTCCAACATATGTACATAATCATCGTCGCTAGTATTGCCATCATCATGATCATTATCGTCATCATCATCGTCATCATTGTCGTCATCATCCTGTCCCCGTGTGCCCCTGCATGTCCTCGTGTCTCCGTGCCTCATTCCTCTCCATGTCCCTTGCCCCCCCCCCGCCCCCCGGCTAGACGTGAACGAGTGTGAGGGGGGGTCTGGGGGACCCGCTTGCCGCGACTCCCAGCGCTGCTACAACCTGCCCGGCGGGCACCGCTGCATCGACGCGCTCGTGTGTCGCGAGCCCTACACGCAGTCCGCAGACGAGTGCGTGTTCATGTCGAGTCCACCGAGGAGTGGACCACGCACCCACTCACTCACCCGCTCACTCACCCGCTCACTCACCCGCTCACTCACCCGCTCACTCACCCGCTCACTCACCCGCTCACTCACCCGCTCACTCACCCGCTCACTCACCCGCTCACTCACCCGCTCACTCACCCGCTCACTCACCCGCTCACTCACCCGCTCACTCACCCGCTCACTGACCCGCTCACTGACCCGCTCACTCACCCGCTCACTCACCCGCTCACTCACCCGCTCACTCACCCGCTCACTCACCCGCTCACTCACCCGCTCACTCACCCGCTCACTCACCCGCTCACTCACCCGCTCACTCACCCGCTCACTCACCCGCTCACTCACCCGCTCACTCACCCGCTCACTCACCCGCTCACTCACCCGCTCACTCACCCGCTCACTCACCCGCTCACTCACCCGCTCACTCACCCGCTCACTCACCCGCTCACTCACCCGCTCATTCGTTCATCAGCCCACTCACCCACTCACTCATTCAACTACCACTCACTCACTTACCCACTCACTCATTCAACTACCCACTCACTCACCCACTCACTCACTCACTTACCTGCTCACTCACTCACTCACTCACCCACTCACACACTCATTCAACTACCCACTCACTCACCCACTCACTCACCCACTCACTCATTCAACTACCCACTTACCCACTCACTCACCTGCTCACTGGTTCATCAGCCCACCCACCCACTCACTCACTCATTTATCAACCCACTCATTTATCTACCCACTAACTCATTCAACTTCCCACTCATTCACCCACTCACTCATCCAACTACCCACTCACTCACGCACTTACTCATTCAACTACCCACGCACTACTTTATCTACTCACTCACCAACTTACTCACTTATTCACCCACTCACTCATTCACCCGCACACGTACCCAAAACTGAACTATTTTTTTATTTTACCAAAGGCCCACTGAGCTATGTAGCTCTTTTTCAAAAGCCACCTGGCCACAAATGATATCTCAATGAAGTGGCTTATCATGTGGAAATTTATAGCAGTCAAAATACTCTAAACGCGTGTACTTTGTGTGGAGAACCGAGAGAAAAACCGGAGGACCCGGAGAAAAAAACTCCAAATAAAGTACAGCATTATATAGCCGAGTACCCAATCACCCACACACACTCGTCCACTTACTCGCTTATTCGCCCACCCACCTGTCTGTGCGTGTGTCTGTGCGTGTGTCTGGGCGTCTGTGCGTTTGTGCGTGTGTCTGTGTGTGTGTGTCTGTGCGTGTGTCTGTGCGTGTGTATGTATGTCTGTGCGTGTCTGTGCGTGTGTCTGTGCGTGTGCCTGTGTGTCTGTGTGTGTCTGTGCGTGTGTGTCTGTGCGTGTGTTTGTGCGTGTGTCTGTGCGTGTGTCTGTTCGTGTGTCTGTCTGTGTGCAGCCTGTGCGTGTGCCCCAGCGAGCTGCCCGCGTGCACGGACCTGCCCTACTCAGTGCGCTACAAGTTCATGGACATCGCGGGCGGGCGCCGCGTCCCCGCAGACATCTTCTACCTGCAGTCGCGCGTCCACTACCAGGGCGCCTACAACTCCTTCCAGATCCGCGCCGGCAACGAGGCCAAGGAATTCGTGCTCAGGGTGAGAGAGGTCACCCCCAGCGGCAGGTCGCGTTTGCCAACCTGATGCCCGCCTGCCCGCTCGCCAGCCCACCTGCCCAAACGCCCACCCACACTACCACCCGTCCTCTCGCTTACACACCCACCCATCCACTCGCCCGCCCGCCCACCCGCTCGCTCGCCCACCCACCCGCTCGACCGCCCACCCACTCGAACCACCCACCCACTCGCCCATCCACCCACCCACTCGCCCACCCACCCACCCTCTCGCCCACCCACCCACCCTCTCGCCCACCCACCCACCCATCCTCTCGCCCCCCACCCATCCGGCCAACGTTCCGCCCACCCTCCTCCCGCAGCAACTGAACGAGCACACGGCGATGCTGGCGCTGATCCGTGCGGTGCGAGGGCCTCGCGACATCCCCCTGGAGCTGGAGGTGTTCACGGTGCACCCGCTGCTGGGCCTGCACACGTCCTCGCTGCTACGCCTGCACATCTTCGTGACGAGCCAGCCGTTCGGCAACCGCTGAGTCCCAGCGTCGTCATCGTGACCCCCCCACCCACTAACCCCCCCACCCACTAACCCCCCCCCCCCACTAGCCCCCCCCCCCCCCACTAACCCCCACACACAGCGCAGAGCCGCCCGGCGCGGACGTTCCGGATGGCCCCCGCCCCGCCCCATCGCATGGAGTCGTCGCCACGCTCGAATCGTAGCGACGCAGGGGGTGCACGCAGTGACGTCGGCAGCCCCCCCCTCCGCTCTCCTATCCTCATCGAACCCCTCTCAGCCCCCCCTCCCATCTCCACCCGGGCCCCCCCCCCACCCTCCCTCCTCCCCCCAGCGTCTCCGCGGGCCGAAGTCGCTTCTCCGCGTGCTGCATCCGTGGGGGGTGCACGGCGGCGGCGGCGGCAGCAGCAGGAGCGGCGCTGCACCGGCAGCACCCAGCCCCCTGCGGGCCGCCGCCTCCTCCTCCTCCTCCTCGCCCCGGCAGCCGCTCGCGTCGTTCTGCGTGCGCAGTGTGCCGCTCGCGTCGTTCTGCGTGCGCGATGTGCCGCTCGCGTCGTTCTGCGTGCGCGGTGTGCCGCTCGCGTCGTTCTGCGTGCGCGGTGTGCCGCTCGCGTCGTTCTGCGTGCGCGGTGTGCCGCTCGCGTCGTTCTGCGTGCGCGGTGTGCCGCTCGCGTCGTTCTGCGTGCGCGGTGTGCCGCTCGCATTCTGCGTGACCTGGCCGCATAGCCTGTGTATATATATAAACTCATTCGACGGAGACTTTCTATACTTTATATTTTAAGCTTGTCCCGCCCCTCCCCCGCTTTGCCCAAAATATTTTATATTTGTATCGTTCTGACATCGGATGTGTGGGTTCGGCCACGGCAATGATCCCGGCCAAATCTGCGTTGTTGAGAACCCCTCCACCATCCGGCAGCAAACGGAATCGTCGAGCGAGCGAACGAGCAACGGGCCAAGTTTGACAAGAAACCTCTCTCTCGTCTGAGCCACCCGAATCTCATTCCATGCAATCGCAGCAATCGGTCTCGTTGCTAAACCCGGCCGCGAGAAGTGGTTGCTCTCCGGCGAGTTTAATAACAATCGGCGCATTGTGAAACGGGTGTCACGGTGGCTAGGAGATGTTAACTACCTCGCCTGGTGTACAGGAGGTCGTGGGTTCGATCTCGACCCTGACGCCCGCTGCTGTATATGTGGAGTTTGCGTCTCTCTCCCCGTGGTCGCGTGGATTTTTCTCCAGCTCCCTCCGGGTTTTCCCTCCACGTCTAGAATCGACATCACGTGTCAAGAGTATTCGGCTGCTAGACATGTCCACGTGATGATGATGATGAGAAGCCACTTCGTCGAGCTCGCGGTTGTGATGGGCAGGTCGCTTCTGAAAACAAAAACAGCGATGGAGCTCAGTGGGGCCTTACCTCCTAAAAAAATACCAAAATATTTCCGGAAAAAAAGTTTTAGCACGACGACAACAACAACAACAACAACGACAACAACAACAACGACAACAACGGCGACGACGGCGGCGACGGGCGAGCGGTGACGCAGCTGGCGCGCGCGTCACAACTTCGGTGCGTTTGGGTCCCGTCGGGTGGCGGAGGGTTCTTACACGGCGACGATTTTGGCCGTCGTCATCAAATCGCTGAACCGAGATGTTTAAACTCTCGCCCTCCTCGCGTCGTCAAAACCCCGTCTCTGCGTTCGCGGCGGTGACGCTGCCCTTTTGCCTCTTGATTATTAGGGATTTGTTGATGCATTCGTTGTTTTTGTATATTCCTTCTAAGGTTACATCCCTGTGTTTGACCGATGGCGCGCGCGTGTGTGCGTGCGTGCACGCGTGTGTGTGTGTGCGTATGTGCGTGCGTGTGTGTGTGTGCGTGTGTGTGTGCGTGTGTGTGTGTGCGTGTGTGCGTGTGTGTGCGCGTGTGCGTATGTGCGTGCGTGTGTGTGTGTGCGTGTGTGCGTGTGTGTGTGTGCGTGTGTGCGTGTGTGTGCGCGTGTGCGTTTGTGCGTGCGTGTGTGTGCGCGTGCGTGTGTGTGCTCACGGGAGCGAGCGGTGGCGCAACAGTCAGCGCGCTCCGTGCTCGGTCGCCCGGCGGTCCCGAGTTCGATCGCCGCTCGCGATCGCCAGCGATCGGCGAACATCGGAACCGGACCTGGGGCCTCGCCTAGATCGACTCGGCCTTAACTGGATAACCCAGACGCCGTGTGTAAACATGAGCACTGCGTGGTCTCTGGGCGCAGCACCGCGACTTGTTGTTCGTGCGCGAGGGCTCCCTTCATGAGCGTGCGCTCGCAGCACTTGCTGTGATTATTCTTTTTAAACCCATAGAATATATACATGAGCAGTGTTAACCCTCGCTCTAGTTAACATCCTGTCGTCATGAAACGTGCCATCACACACACCGTGACAACCACACACACCGTGACAACCACACACACCGTGACAACCACACACACACCGTGACAACCACACACACCCCGTGACAACCACACACACACCGTGACAACCACACACACACCGTGACAACCACACACACACCGTGACAACCACACACACACACCGTGACAACCACACACACCCCGTGACAACCACACACACACCGTGACAACCACACACACACCGTGACAACCACACACACACCGTGACAACCACACACACCGTGACAACCACACACACACCGTGACAACCACACACACCGTGACAACCACACACACACCGTGACAACCACACACACCGTGACAACCACACACACCCCGTGACAACCACACACACACCGTGACAACCACACACACCGTGACAACCACACACACCGTGACAACCACACACACCCCGTGACAACCACACACACACCGTGACAACCACACACACACCGTGACAACCACACACACCGTGACAACCACACACACACCGTGACAACCACACACACCGTGACAACCACACACACCCCGTGACAACCACACACACACCGTGACAACCACACACACCGTGACAACCACACACACCGTGACAACCACACACACCCCGTGACAACCACACACACACCGTGACAACCACACACACCGTGACAACCACACACACCGTGACAACCACACACACACCGTGACAACCACACACACACACCGTGACAACCACACACACACCCCGTGACAACCACACACACACCGTGACAACCACACACCCCGTGACAACCACACACACCCCGTGACAACCACACACACACACCGTGACAACCACACACACCGTGACAACCACACACACCCCGTGACAACCACACACACACTGTGACAACCACACACACCGTGACAACCACACACACCGTGACAACCACACACACCGTGACAACCACACACACCCCGTGACAACCACACACACCCCGTGACAACCACACACACACCGTGACAACCACACACACACCGTGACAACCACACACACCCCGTGACAACCACACACACCCCGTGACAACCACACACACCGTGACAACCACACACACCCCGTGACAACCACACACACACCGTGACAACCACACACACCGTGACAACCACACACACCCCGTGACAACCACACACACCGTGACAACCACACACCCCGTGACAACCACACACACCCCGTGACAACCACACACACCGTGACAACCACACACACCCCGTGACAACCACACACACCGTGACAACCACACACACACCGTGACAACCACACACACCGTGACAACCACACACACACCGTGACAACCACACACACCCCGTGACAACCACACACACCGTGACAACCACACACCCCGTGACAACCACACACACACCGTGACAACCACACACACACCGTGACAACCACACACACACCGTGACAACCACACACACACCGTGACAACCACACACACACCGTGACAACCACACACACCGTGACAACCACACACACACCGTGACAACCACACACACCGTGACAACCACACACACACCGTGACAACCACACACACCGTGACAACCACACACACCGTGACAACCACACACACACCGTGACAACCACACACACACACACCGTGACAACCACACACACACCGTGACAACCACACACACACCGTGACAACCACACACACACCGTGACAACCACACACACACACCGTGACAACCACACACACACCGTGACAACCACACACACACACACCGTGACAACCACACACACACCCCGTGACAACCACACACACACACCGTGACAACCACACACACACACCGTGACAACCACACACCGTGACAACCACACACACCGTGACAACCACACACACCGTGACAACCACACACACACACACCGTGACAACCACACACACCGTGACAACCACACACACACACCGTGACAACCACACACACACCCCGTGACAACCACACACACACACCGTGACAACCACACACACACACCGTGACAACCACACACCCCGTGACAACCACACACACACCGTGACAACCACACACACACCGTGACAACCACACACACACCGTGACAACCACACACCCCGTGACAACCACACACACACCGTGACAACCACACACACACCGTGACAACCACACACACCGTGACAACCACACACACACCCCGTGACAACCACACACACACACCGTGACAACCACACACACACACCGTGACAACCACACACACACACCGTGACAACCACACACACACCGTGACAACCACACACACACACACCGTGACAATTACACATAGAGATACAGAGAGATACCTATGAACCCAGGGAGACACATCGAGATACACAGTTTATTTTGTTAACCGGCTGTGAGAACTCAGGAGGTCGTGGGTTCGATCACGAGCCTGACGATGCCTGCTGCTGGAGTCTGCGTGTCTCTCTCCCCGTGGTCGCGTGGATTTTTCTCCGGCTCCTCTGGGTTTCCCTCCATACAGAGCACCGTTGGTCTTACCTGGTACAACAAAAACAAGTTTAAGTTTTAAGTAGTTTAGTTTACAAGTTACAAGTCAGGCCACGTGATGACAAGTCGTGCCTTGCCCACAGGGCTGTATGTCGTCGGCCTTTCTCACTGCTCACGGTAAATTCACCCTCTCGTTACCGTCTTTAGTGGGCATACCACATTATTTTAAGGTTATAGTAAGTGTATATTTTTTAAACGTGATGTACCTTGATAATGTTAATAATTAATATATACCCAAGTCAAACACAATATCACGGTACAAGTTTTATAGAAGTGCCTGTAATTCTCTGCTGAGCTGGTAATCATTAAGTTCAATAAACATTAATTTCTTATCAGTGTTGACTGCAAGTCATTTGAAAGACGTATCCGTAGTGTAATCAAGATAAGCAAACAATATCATATTAACATAGTTTCAATTAGTAACACACTGCAAAATATCTGTTCTCTCTCTAAGAGAGAGGACGACTCAGAGGGAGAGAACGACTCAGAGAGAGAGATAGGGAGGACGACTCAGAGAGAGAGAGGACGACTCAGAGAGAGAGAGGACGACTCAGAGAGAGAGAGGACGACTCGGAGGCGCCAGGAGGAGGGACCACAGACGAGGAGTGGGAAGGCAGCAGCAGGAGTAGCAGCAGCAGCAGGAGCAGCAGCAGCAGCAGCCGCAGCAGCAGCAGCAGCCACGCGGTGAGGATCCGGCGCTACCAACAATTGCCCGAGCTCTGCGGTCCTCTACTCATGGAGGTGGCATCGGCCCAATTCATGTGTCTAGACACCCGGAGAAACCCCCACGTGTGCGAGCGAGGCAGCAGCACTCTGCCCCCCTCCCCCCCCCCCGTACAGAAGGGAGCACACACACACAAGCCCCCCCCCCCCTCGCTGAACCCCAGTGGCTCGCCCCCTCTCTGTCGCCTCAACAGTGCGGGGTCACAGGCGGCCACGTCCATCTGCCTCTCCACGGCAATGACATGAAGTCACATTTGTACACAATCCATCGGCCCACGACGTTCTTGGAATGCATCATTTCAGCGACATTGAATGAGGACGAGGAAAGATACTCCGAGTAGCACGGTTGGCTACGTACGGTGCGAAAGAAGTTCAACATACGTACACATGTGCATACATACAGACCCATATCTTCACGAGAGGGTCCTTGCCTGTAACATCTGCCAGTTCGCCAGCATTGTTTCAAGGGAGCCTGCTACTGCTGATGAGACAGACGGTGGTGGTGATGATAGTGGTGGTGGAAATGGTGGTTATGGTGGTGATGGTGGTGGTGATGATGTTGGTGATGGTGGTGATGGTGGAGGTGGTGGTGATGATGCTGTTGGTGATGGTAATGGTGGTGATGGTAATGGTGGTGATGGTAATGGTGGTGATGGTGGAGGTGGTGGTGATGGTGGTGATGATGATGGTGGTGGTGATGTTGGTGATGGTAATGGTGATGATGATGATGTTGGTGATGGTGGAGGTGGTGGTGATGGTAATGGTGGTGATGTTGGTGATGGTAATGGTGGTGATGGTAATGGTGGTGATGGTGGAGGTGGTGGTGATGGTAATGGTGGTGATGGTAATGGTGGTGATGGTGGTGGTGATGTTGGTGATGGTAATGGTGGTGATGGTGATGGAGGTGTTGGTGATGAGGCTGCGTGCTTGGTCCATGAAGGACGTGTTGGCTGCATTCGCTTCGGAGTCCGTCAGCACTGGCTCAGGGGCGACTTGCGTGTGAGCGGGTCGAGTCCACGTGTGTCACGGGCTCCACCTCTCTGACATCTAAAAACTATCTCTTTTGTAGTTTACCAGGTAAGGCCCCACGGATCTGTGTAGCTTCGGTGAGCGATCACAAATGATAGCTCAACGAAGTGTCTTATCATCATCATCATCACGGTGTGGAAATGTATCGCAGCCAAATACACTAAACGCGTGATGTCAATTATACATGTGGAGGGGAAACCCGGAGGACTCGGATGAAAATCCACACGACCACAGAGAAAGAGAGAGAGACGCAAACTCAAAATAAACAGCAGCAGCAGCAGGCGTCAGGGTTGGGATCGAACTCACGACCTCCTGCGTACCAGGCGAGGTAGTTAACAGCTCCCAGACACCGTGGACCGAAACGTCGCCTATCATACGCCACTGGGGGGCGCTACCCCACTGGGGGGCTACGCCACTGGGGGGCTACGCCACTGGGGGGCGCTACGCCACTGGGGGGCTACCCCACTGGGGGGCTACGCCACTGGGGGGCTACGCCACTGGGGGGCGCTACGCCACCTCTTGCCGGCTGTCTGTGCCGTGAGTCAGAGAGACGCAGAGGGAGACGCGCACTCTGAGACCCTGGGGGGTTGAGCCCAGGCCCCCTTGACCCCAGTGAAGACGCCTGTCACCTGTGTGGTGGACTGCCTCTGGGGGGCGCTACGAGTTGAATGGAACAATCGACGCACGTGGTCATGTCGAGGCTCAGTATTGTCGAGGGGGTAAGTGGAGTGAATACGGGGGGCGGTGATTGTGGGAGGGGCGTAGGACGGAGGGGGCGGGGGCTTAAAGTGAGAGGCGTGGTTTATGGGGACGAGGCGAGGCTTAGGTGCAAAGGAGGGAGGGGCTTATGTCGTGGAATGGCCCTTCTTTATATCCTGTACTACACCATGAATAAGGGCCATTGTCCGAAACGTCTCTTACGAGGTATCGTGCCACAGTGTTATCGAATGAAGGAGCGAACCATTCGGCTTAGGGGTGGGACTGGAGCTCAGGGGCGGGGCTCGGGCTATGAGGGGCGGGGCTTGGCCTGTGCGACGGTTGGGGGGGGCCTCGCGCCGGAAGTGACGTAACGCGCGGGAAAGGCCGCGGGGCTCGCGCGCGCGCGGAGCGAGAAGCGGCGGCGCCTCAGAGCGCGGACTCGGCTCGCCTCAGAGCCGCCAACCACCGCCGATCGCGGGATAATCGCTCTCGTCCACTCAATAAACATCGCGGGTCAAACACAATACTATTTTCTTTTATTATAACAGTATTCTATATATTTGTAATAATGATTTTAAAAAATTATGAAGTACAATTTACCTCAGCGCTGCCTGCTGCTACCATTGGAATGAATGGGATGGGAGGCGACTTTCGACTGAGGGCGGATTGAGGAGTTTGTAGAGACGACGACGACGACGAGGAGGAGAAGGTGAAGAGCAGGAGAAGAGGAGGAAGAGGAGACGAGGAGGAGGTGGGGGGAGTACCGCCAGGAGAAAGACGCCGGCTGCTGTGGAGACGTCATTGGACCTCGCTTTGAGCAGAGACTTAAACCGCCAACCTCACCCACCACCATTCCATCACAACACACGCAGTGGTTTCATTATTGTTGACGTCTTCATTTTACCATTCTGGGATTTAATCGTTCGGAGTATATCTATCGACCAGCGTTTTGGTTTTCCTGTACAATACAGTATATGTATACTGTCGTGATTTACTGTATGCCGTACGCTGCGTTACAGTACACATTTACAACAATTAGTTTGTGTATCGTTTTAAGTAGTGAGTAATCAAACTACGTTATTCTAGGTTTCAACACAGTGTACAAATGCATTCCGTCTAATGTTGGTCTATGCACTGCACTGTATAATATAGTGACGTGCAATTATATACTGTAGCATTGCATATGCAATGCAGTAAAGACTACTGTACGCGCTTTGGACATACTGGAGGATTGTTAATTCATTATGGAGTGTTAACAGTTTTTGCTCACTTCTGTGTATATTGTAACACAACACTCTTAATAGTACTGTATGCAGTAATCAGACGAGTATATACTGTTACCAGCCGAGGCAGAGACCTATATCTGCACATTGTATGCAGGAGAGAGAATGTGCAGTCTATATATCTTTACAATATACATAGACGGATTTATTTTAGTGGCCTCTACTGAATAATTCGCCCATTTGACACCGGGCTCTTGACAGGCAGTTCCTTCTCTTGTAACTGCGTGAATATTATCACGATTTAATGTTATCTGTTTACTAGGCTAGATAGAACGCGAAATGATAAAATACTTCGAAGGCTAATTCCGTGTATAGTGTATATTTTGTATTACTTTCGTGGGATACCCTTTGCTAATACAGAGCCCATTTGATGCAAGTCTTAGATCTATTAGTTTACTGTTCTTTACCTAAGTGGGATCTCATTGGTGGTGTGTAAGGGTTGTGTGTATATAATGTCTGAATATGTATTAGATTGGAGTAGCCGTTTCCAATAGAAACCCTATTGATACAAGACTTGCAAGAGCGTTCTCGTAACTAGTGTACATTATTCGTTTACTATCCTTTACTTGTAGAGAGCCCATTCACATAAGTATTTTGAACGGGTGATAAGTGTATATATCTTATAGTTTATTCTCATTTACTAGGTGAGCGTAAATCGACACTAAGATATTGGAAGGGGGGAGACCTACCTACATATTTTACGAAGTAGAATACACCTCAGCATCCACCCCCATCACAGTGCACGCATCATACTCATCACCTCAGCATCTCAGCAGCAGCCGCTGTCGCATCGAGCCACACCGAGAAGACATCCAGAGACACCGAGCCCGTCTTGCGAAGTGGCCGGGAGGACAATAGGCCCCGGCGCACCCCACCGATCGCACTCGACGGTGACCGTCATGGCGAAGAGCGGCGAGGACGCCAAGGAGAACCTGTCGAAGCTGCCCGACGAGGAGCTGCTGCGCTGGAGCAAGGAGGAGCTGGTGCGGCGCTTGCGCAAGTCCGAGGCCGACAAGATGTCGCTGATGATGGACCACGGCAACCTGATGAAGGAGGTGAACCGCCGCCTGCAGACTCACCTGCACGAGATCCGCGGCCTCAAGGACGTCAACCAGCGGCTGCAGGACGACGCGCAAGAGCTGCGCGACCTCTGCTGCTTCTTGGACGACGACCGGCAGAAGGCAAAGAAGTTGGCGTGGGAGTGGCAGCGCTTCGGGCGCTACACAGCCGCCGTGCTGCGCAAGGAGGTGGCGGCGCAGCAGCGGCGCCTGCGCGAGCTGGAGGTGCGCCAGGACGCGCTCGTGCGCGAGAACTCCGACCTCAAGGAGCTCTGCCTCATGCTGGATGAGGAGCGTAACGGTGGCGCCGCAGGCAGCCGCGGCTCCGTGGGCAGCCAGACGAGCCTCACGGGCGCCACCGGCGCCGTCGCCCCCACGGGTGGCGTCGGTGCACCCGCCGGTGTAGTCGTCGCTGCGGCAGCGGCCGTGGCAGCGCCTTCGCCGGGCGCGGGGACCCCGGCTGGCGGGGCGATCGTGCGAGACGGAGGCGACGGCAGTAGCAGCAGCTCGTCCAGCAGCGGCAGCACCAGCAGCCCGGATCACCAGCACAAGGCGGCGGCGGCAGCGGCGGCGGTGGCGGCACAAGGAGGTGCCAACGCTGTTGCCCGGGAGGCTCAGCTGAGGGCGTCTGCAGAGGACCTTGTGGATGCTCAGCAGCAGCAGCACCAGCAGCAGATCCGTGGGCTCGGCTACCCCAACGGAGTGAGCGGTACGAGAACCGCACCTCGTACGCGCCGGTAGCTTCGGAGCTTCCCAAACTCCAGCTCCCCTGCGTGCGGCCACGTGGTTGTCTCTCCCTCCAGAGTCTTACACGTGGAGGAAGATTCACCCCGTCCATAGGATGGGCTGCCATCTAGTCTACATTATAAAAAAAATGATTTTCTCGTCTGTTGTGAGTCCGTCTGCCAGTCACAGCACTTGTAGGCGAGTGAAGGCTCATTCTGACCGGAAGTAACCAGGGACCGATGGTATTGACACTGAGCTACGTGTGACCTAAGACCTTTCAACTTGATCAAAAAAGCTACGGATGAAAAATGTCATCCTATGGTAAACTTACATAGTTTTAGACATTTCCGAACTTTCTTCGTGTTCCTATGGGAATAGTTTCGTAAATTCTGAGTAATGTCACTCACGTACAATGTATGCAGCTTTGTTGGATCAACGGTTTGGAGGTCACTCGTGACCGGGTGGTTGAGGGAGGAGTGTAGTTTAGAAATATTTAAGGTTTCACCCCGTTCTGTCAGGGAGGGCTTATTCTTCATGATTTTGTAGATGACCCTTGCTATATGCGGTGCTGTGGCAGACTGCCTGACTCACAATCCAGAGTTCACAAGGTCAAAGTCAGGGGCCAATTGAGCCCATTGTTATCAAAATCGTCGTTGTCATCTCTCCAGGCTCAATAAGCAAGTGGGAGGTAACACTTTGTGGGAAGTCAACGGTGAGATTGGTCCCACCGTAGGGATGTGGATTCTTCATGGCTCGTTCAGGACTGTCAATGGCGATAAGTGTAAGCCGCCATTGCTCATTTGATCAGCAGGACGCTTCTATATTGGAAACGACGAGTGTGTTGAGTGTGCACTGAGGTGCAGACTGGGATGTTGTAAAATATAAAGATAAATCTTAGCCCACATGTCACATCTCACTCATTGAACTCTCCACCCATGTTGAGGACTTGGTCTACCAGACTGACTCACGTGCCTCATCGACACAGTGTTCAACCAACACACTGCAGGTCACGACAACTCACCTGCTCACCACACTGCAGGTCACAACAACACGCTCACCAAATTACCTACCACACTGCAGGTCACAACACTTCTCGCTCTGCTTCTTCCCTCGCACTGCTGCATTTGAGAATCTTCTCTCATTGTCTCTTATAACCTTGCTGAATTCAAGAAACGTGTTAAATCTTATCTATCACATCTTTAATAGTGCGATCTGTCGCTGCCTGCTTGACATGTTGAGTATTTGGGCCTGAGCTAAGAAGCTGCATACAAAAAAGTGGAGGTGTTGCTGCTGTCGATGTGGGGCAGTTACCTGATAGAAGACGTGAGGGACTGGCATTTTGGAAGCTCCAGACATACATCAATCAACAGGTGGTCACTAGGGCCGGATTTTAATTCCTTGTCCCTCACACTAGAGCAGACAAGACCACCCCTTCTCCTGACATGTAAAGACACACAAAACCCGAATCTATTGCGGTACACACTCCAATGAAGATAGCATTGTTTATATTGTTCATATTAAAAGGATAATATGAATAAACAGTCCGAATTTTGTTAAGAAAAAAATCTTTATTTTGTGGGACCTTATTCAGAGTTGTACCCTGGACAAATGTCATCTTCCCCCCTCCTCACCTCCCAAAAATCCGGCCCTAGTTTTCCCTTACACAAGAAGCTGTCACAACTGCACAAGCACCAGCACCCTTCACTTTCGTTTCTAACCAATTCTCTTACATGCAAGTGTGCGATGTGCGTGTGTGTAGTCTCACACTGAAAAATGCACAGGTGCGAAGTTTTTAAATCTATGGTACCCTATTTGAAAACTGCAGCCAATGTTGGTCGATAGATTTCTGTGAATACAAATGGGTGCTGCTGCCTTTGGCCCCATGCACCAAAAACAAGATTGTTTTGCTTCCGTGTTTTTGTCTCTGGCGAGCGCTCTGCGTTGGGCGAGCAGCCTGCTGCATGAGTAGTGGTTTTGTTTGTTTGTTGTTTTGGTATCAATAGCCAAGGCTGTTTGCCCTGACACCCATGTCTGTCTAGTGAAATAAGAGTCAATGCACTGCGTTGGGAGGAGGACGCCACCACCGCAGTGGTGTTGTAATGGTTAGTACTCTCGACTTGCAATCCAGAGGTTGCAGGTTTGATTCCATCTCCTTGCGCGGCAGTTTTGATCAAGTTTCTTAAAAATCCCCCCGGCTCCCACCTCTGTTCACCCGGCAGTATACATGGGAATGCCACAGTTAGCCAATCAGCAGATCACGTGTGGTCAGATAAAATGTGGGTGCTCCACCTTTTCCGAGATGTCTGGCCGGTGCGAAATAGTCGGAAAAATACCCTCTAGATGGGAGCTCAGGAGCTCCCTCGAGTAAAGGCCCTTTCACCAGCAGTGGTGGTGAGCAAGCAATCGCAGGGCTGCGCCTTTATCAGGTACGCGTTATACTTTTGCACCATAAGTGCACCGTAAGTGTCGTGGTATTTAACAATTCACACGTGATTATTTAAAATCGATTCTTTACGCTCGTGAAACATGCGTCCATGTGCGAGAATCGATTATTAAGTATTTGTGTGTGATGTATGTAATCTGTTCCTGTAAACTCCTGTAATCACTGCAGACTCTGTTCACCATCGTGACAAAAAAATTATCGATTATTAAATTTAATTGGGACCCCTTCCACCCCCTCCAGATCTTTACTATTCATAGAATCAGAGTGTTTTTTTTAATCAGAGTATGTTTTTTGTTTGAATTCTCACCACAAGCATTGTGGTTAATGCAGACATGATTCCTTGTAAAAGATTTCAGTTTGGTGTTACAACATCTTAACACCTGTTTTGTTGCCAGAAAAAAGGGGAAAACCCTATTATCAGACTTCTTAGGTTTTTTCGGTATTATCAGATTCATAGAATTGCAAAGGTGGTGATGAGTCGCTGTCCACTGTTATGTTTGGGATGAATTCTTCTGTGGGCTGCTTTATGTTTTTTGGCTTCAAGCTTCGATGTTCCATTATAATTGTTAAGAGTTCACTGTTAATTCCTGAGCCATACACAATGGTCAACTACCTAAATCACCACTCGGATTTTTCGCGTTTATTGTTAATACCCAACGTCGACAGAGTTTGACTCGGGTACCATTGAAGATCGTTCAGGATGAATTTCATATCACAGCGCCTGAGGTTTGCAGAGCCTGACTAAAGCATCTTAAGGCATCCCTTGGAAGATAAGTACTCCATTAAAGTTGACACTTTCCTCTGTCATCGAGGCCACACCGAAGCACCCTTAGGAACATTGGGGTTCATTCCTCACCTCCGATTAGCACGGTTGGCGCTGCGTACGGTGCGAAATAACTTCACCATACACACATTCTGAATGCCCGAGGCTTGTAGAGCCAGATTAAGGTTATTATAACTCAATGGTTAATGCCTGTTTCTCATTCAGCCAGACTAGAGCACCATTTCCTTTCTTGAGGGATCATTCTCAAGGCTCTGAGACCCCACACAGAGGCACTCCGCGTGATTCTTGAGGCGTTCCCAACGACTGCTGCTTGACAAGTCGAGACTTAAGCGCTCTCTCAGGGTGCGTGGAGTTGGGTGCTAACGCTTGCATTTTCCGTGCCTTTGCTTTCTCCTTGCTCGTGACACCTCCGTGTTTTTTTTGCGCCGTCAACAATTAAGTTAAGTCGGTGCACGCGGCTCTATTCCAAAGTCTCCGCGGGTGGTGCAGTTATTATTATTATTCGCTTTCATCATAGGTCTTTCGTTTCATTGGAATTTAGAGAGCAGTCAATATTGTTGTGATCAGCTTTCTATTTCGCTTAGATTTGATTTATATTTGTGAGTGTAGTTTACGTGTATGCACAGCGCTTTGAGATGTACATCAATATGAAAGGCGCTTTTTCAAACAGAGGAGATGATTACTGTTATTACCACCTCGCCGTTAGGTTGCGGCGTGTGCTACCCACAAACGTCACACCCCCCTGTCTTGTCGTGCGGGCGTGAGCTTGTTTAGATGGGGGCCGAAACAAAAGTCTTGGGGGGAGGTGGCGGGGTGGCCACAACACAAGTCGGCGTTAGACAAACTTTAAACAAATGTTCAACAAACGACAGAACGAGTATTGTACGGTCTGCTCCTGTCCAGCGTGTATCCTCCCGCTCGAGCTCTCACCGTCGCCATGTTTAGGATGGTCCAAATGTCTTGTGATCCCCCAATGAATCGAATCCGAACATTTTTTTGGGGAAATTAATTACATTACACACACATTGGTATATAAAACAAATGTTAAGTTTTATAGAATTTAATGAGGTTTACAAGACATCTGAACCAACCTGTACAGTACGGAAGTCTGCTATGCCCAACGTGTATTGGCTTGATCACCGATAAAAAAATTTCACCAGCCCCTGACACTGGGGTGGGGGGCTGTGTGTCGCACCCCTGGTGGGGCGAATGAGCCATTTCCCCCATGTCCATTACCTGAGTGCCGGCCCCTCGGAGCTCGGCATTAAATGAAGTGAGGCTGCTGTGTATGTATGTTGAACGTCTTTCGAACCGTATGTAGCAAACCGCGCTAATCGGGAGGTGCCGGGGGGAGGTGACAATAAACTAAACACAAAAAGCAGCTCTAAGGAAATGAGTTTTCAACAAAGTCCCCGTTGAAGTAAACGGGGGCAAATGTTGGCCTTGAAGTCGGCATGTAACGAGAGGCGCTTGCGGTTCTCACGCTTGGGGGCAGCTGAACAGATCGCACCCTGGCGATCGGTTGTTAAGTAACGATGCAAATTGAGGTGTGGCATCTGGAACTTCTGGAATTTCTTCTTCAGAGCAATGTTGTGGGTTCCTGGTTGGATATATATGGAGAGAGATCTGCATAATTTTTATCCTCTAGTTTGAAGATTCGATCTCTTATCACGTGCAATGGTTACATGTTTCTCTCCAAGGGCTTCAATTTGCTAATTATACCTTCGGGCTAATGGACAGACAATTAAACCGAGTCACGCAGAACATACGAAAGGGTACAAACCGTACTGAACGGGGATAGTGTAAGCCAGAACAAATGAAAGGGGCAGAACAAACCCCGATGGTATGAGACGGTACACTCCAGAGTGCAAACAAGATGCAAATTAAAGTGACGCGCGTGTGTGTGCGTGTGTACGTGTGTGTGTGCTGGACAGGAATGCTGCCGCAGTGCAATGGTTAGCACACTGGGCTTGCAATGCAAAGGCCACCCGGTTCGATCTCCCGGCGTGGCGGTTGAGACAGTGAGGCACGTTTCTTGAATCTTCCCCCACCCACCTCTGTCCTCCAGCCAGAAGTATACATTGGTACTGTACACCACAGTCAATCGGTGGCTTGCATGTGGTGTGGTGAGGTAACGTGTGGGGACTCCGACCTCTTTCAAGAAGTTTAGTCAGTGTGGAAGAGTAGGCCAACAATGCTCTCTTAGGCGGTGGTTCCCCAACCTTTTTAGACATTCGGACCACTTTCAACCGTTATTTTTTTCACACACCACCACTCAGCAATAATGTTTTTATTTTAATAAGCCGACTAAATCGTCGTATCTGCCTCCATTCCACGGACCAATTCCAAAAGCATTGCAGACCAGTGGTGAACCACAGGTTGGAAACTACATGATTGGTCTTCTGCCAGCAGTGGAGTGTAGCAAGATATTGCAGGGCTGCACTTGTACCTTGTTTTAATATACAACACAGGAGACCAACATCAGAGGTTGGACGGCACAAATGAGGCAGTGGGAAAATGGCATTTTTAATATAAATATTTCATAAACTCAACTCTTAATTGACACGTGGTGTGCGCCCGTCCACTCCACTGTCAATCGTCGCCCTCTTTGCTCGGCAGCTCATGGCGACCTGCTGATGGTTTCCGCACGCTCGGACAGCGAGATTCGGGCCACGCAGCTTTGGAGGTCAGCAGACCATCGGCCTGGAACTCGCTGCTTTGATGTGTTCGAGGCTCCTCACAGGCAGTTCACCAGTTCAGTAGAAAATGAAAGTCATAACTGTTCAATAGAGCTTACAGTGTATGAATATTGCACACACGTGATAACCTAGGTTTGTAAGGGTTGCGCGTTGATAAATATCATTACTCTTGAATCAATCCATGAGCACGAATTGTGACAATTCCTTGTGGCAATTCATCGTTACATGCCTAGGGTACAGTGTGTGCGAGTGTCGCGGAGCCACGCAGGAGAGCTACATCTCGCTCTGGGTGCTGCAGAGCAATCGTGCAAAATCACTCCTGCACTACTTTCCTTCCTCTCAACCTCCCCCTGGAATAACGCTGCACTGAGCAAGGCGCTCTGTGGAAGACAGTGCAGTGCAAATGTCTGGCGTGCGTGAATTTGATTGTAATTTATTGAAAAGAAATTATCTACGCCAGGCATGTTTTGCTGCATCTGTGATAATTTTTTTGTTTCATCTTGGTGTTGGTTATTGGAGTTCGGTGCGGGACAGTGGAGTAATTCTAAGTGTGAATTAATTGTCGGTTATGCGTAATGAAGCAGAGTGCGAACACAAACAAAAACTGTAAAGTCTCTTGTTAGAATTTTTTGGATATCTGGGAGAGCCTTTTTTTTGTTAGTCTAAGGAATATTTTTCAGAAGGGTCCAGCAATGTAATATTTGGTTAGTTCCATATTGTATTGTCCGTAAAAATGGAAGGAACCGGAAACAGAGGAAGACCTGACAGAAAATGACTTGACGACATAAGAGATCGGTGCCAAAAAGATGTGGCACTACTTGAGCATATTGGCACAAGACAGTGGAAAGTAGAAACAGATGACGAAATGTGCAGTGGATACCGGTGGGATATCTGCCCATGGATCGTGAAGAGGATGACCTCAAGAGGTGTTTTGTATCATGTGTCATGAAAAACCAGATTAATAATAAATATAATTTACAGACATTTGTCAATTCACTTTGGCTCCGCACACTGTGTTGGTGAGGCGGGGTTTGACCATACTTCACCTCACTGGTTCGTGCGGCTTCGTGAAGGTAGTAGGGGAAGGCCCCAGGACCAGTTAATATATCACTTGCCACATGGTAGCCGTGGCTCGGGATAAAACTTTGGTTGCCGGGTTCATAGTTCCTGATGCCAACCACTGCACCACCGCTTGACCCCAGAATACCGAGAGAAAATTGGCCGTAGATTCGAGCGTGGTTAATGTTCAAAGTTCCACACTTATGGGTTCATCGACCCTGTTGCTGTACTGTCATCTCCTGACGCCCTTTTGTGGCCCAGTAGTCAGCTTTGGGCAGGATTGGGAGTTTCACGCATATCTCTACCGCGTACTTGAGCCACCAATCACACCCGCCCATTCCCTTAACGGCAACCCACATCCTAGGTGTGGTCCTGAGCAGTGGCGTGCCCACTGTGTGAGTTGGCAGTGTCACTGCACTGGGGCCTATGGCCCGGAGGAGACCCACGTGCTGGGCTATGATGAAGGGGGGGGGGGGTGGGCGTGAAATTGGACAGGGGGTGCCCCAATTTTATTTCTGGTGCCAGGGCCCATGCCAAACGCATTACTCGACTGGTCTTATCATACATGATAGATGGAAAAATAAATCTAGATTGAAATCTCATTTCTTTAAAACTGGTTCTTGTGTTTAGTTTGTTGTCCTTCACCCGCACCCTCCGCTTAGCGTGGTTGGCTATGTACGGTGCGAAAGAATTTCAACGTACATATATCCATACATTTCTGAGGTTTTTATTTGTTGCCATGTGACGGCTGAGGGGAAGCCAAGAGGGCCATGGCTGAATACGGTGCTCGTGTGTACACACGCACACACACGTACATACGGTACTCGCTCAATGCCGTGCGCGTTCACTTGCGCTTTTTAACGTTTGTCCATTTCCGGTTTTGCATTCTCAGCCGTTGTGCTCATGTACACATGCACCCGTGCAGCCCTGTTGTCTCTCCACTGCTGGATGAGGGGCGCCTCCCCTGCGGCATGCGGTTATTTTACCGTCCCTGACCATGCTGGTCAGTGCTGGGTTGGTGAAGGCAGCCAGCGTAGACGTGGAAGCGTGTAAGTATAGTAAAACAATGGGTTTTTCTAAAGACTAAACTAACTTTCTATTTTACCACGTAAGACCCACTGAGATGTATGTATAGCTCTTTTCAGAAGCGACCTGGCCACAAATTATATCTCAATGAAGCAGCCTATCATGTGCAAATTTTAAAGCAGCCAAATACTCGCGTGATGTTGATTCTAAATGTGGAGGAAAAAAACTAAAACTGGAGGACCTGGAGAAAAATCCACACGACCACAGGGGGAGAGAACATACAAACTCCAAATATACAGGCGTCAGGATCGGGATCGAACCCACGACCTCTATACCAGGCGAGGTAGTTCACATCTCTCCACCGTGGCGCCACCCTCTGCTGACAACGCAGACCCGCAGCAGCCTATAGCAACCTGTTTTACACACGGTGATCACCCATCTGTCGAGATCGGGCACTCTCCGTGTGATTTGGTCAAAGGTGGTGTTCCAACGGCTACGCATGCATGCCTTAATGTACGAGGTGTGCGTGTGTTTATGTTGGACTTTGTCACTGGTGGACGTGCTTGAAATTCCTCACCTTGTTTTTACTGCGTACACTCCACGTAAATCACCGAGGCCATTCCTGCATGTGCTTTCAATGTAGCTTTGTGTTGAATTTATACAAAAAAGTTTCATTTCGACGTCCCGTACACCTGCAGCATGAAAGTCGTTCATTCAGCCCTTAATAAGCATTCATTGTTTTCATTACGATTTGGCGGCGAGGTTAATCTTTCTCCCGGCGAGGAACGCGTGTGCTGCTGCTGCTGTGGCCACCATTAGGCACTCCTATCCAGTACACACAATACCACCATGTGTTTTGGTGGTCGGGCCTGGGTACGATTCCTGACTTGGCTGCCTTACCATTGTGTAGTTTGTACGTTCTCCCCCTGTTCTGTCCTCCGGTTTTCATAGCTAAAAAAAAACATACGTTGTAGTGGGCCGCGACGGTGACGCGATATTAACTACCTCGCATGGTATGCAGGAGGTCATGGGTTCGATCCCGACCATGATACTTGAATATATGGAGTTTGTGTGTCTGTCCCCTTGGTTGCGTGGATTTGTCTCCGGGTCCTCCGGTTTTTCTTTCCACATGTAATCAGCATCATGTGTTAAGAATATTTGGCTGTTATACATTTACACATGATAAGCCACTTCGTTGAGCTATCATTTGTGGCCAGGGAACTTGAAAAAGAGCTACATATCTCAGTGGGCCTTACCTACTAAAATAAAAAAAAATAGTTTTACTTGAGTTTTTACTGACATTGACTAAATATCCCAATGCTGGAAAATGTCCTGCAAATGGTTCAGTTGCGATGACATATTGCAACATTTCCCCTGGCTGCAAAGACTCGGCAGGAACCTCTTGAAAGAACCTTAAGACTCAGCGAGGTTTTACTCGGCAAACGTGCGTAGCAGTAATTATGAAGCGCCACACAGTGTAATGCAACGGCCCCCTGCAGAGATATTTAATCATCTCGATCTTATATAATAAGACGCTTGTTTGTCTGTAACGCTGGCCGGGTGGGGATGGGGGGGGCGTTATGACGCCACGCTGGTGAGGTGGAGGGGAGGGGCTGATGACCTGATAGACACTGGGCTGTTGGGGAAGAGGAGTCTCGATGTCACGCAAGATTTGGGGTGATAGGAGGTGGGGGCTGTTCATGACATCACGAGACGTAGAAGGTTGTGAGGAGCCAGGAGGAGTGATGACGTCACGCGACACTGATGAGTTGCAGCAGAGGGGTGATGAGGTGACGCTAAATTGGGGTGCGTTGGTGAGAAGGTTGACGTCACGCGAGATGGGTGAGGTGGACGACGGAATTATGACGTCATGGGAGTGGTGGGGGGGGGGTTATAACATCATGCGACATTGGTGAGGTCCAGGAGAGGCAGTGGTGATAAAACGTACAAATTCGCCATCCTTTTACCACAAGTTCCGCGGGTTCCTGCTCGGGGCATCATGCTGGTGTTATGATTGCGTGTTCTAGCCTTAACCTCGGGGTCGATGACTCAACAGACCAAAGTAGAAAAATATATGCTCATATCAGTCACTGCGTTGGTGATTTTGGGGATATTTTTTTCCCAGCACTGCAGCAATTGTCGAGTTATTCATGGTCCCTGTCGGTATGAGCCAATTTCAAGTCACTGCTGGACGAAGGCCTCCCCAGGCACGCTGCTGCCATTATTCGCAGATTGGTCATGCCCCAATCCATCTCGCTTCTGCAGATGAACAGCGATCACCTCCGTTCATTAACTGACCAAATTAATTAAGAGAATTTCCCACACCGGAGCTCAAAAGGACCCACCTCTGTGTCCCAGCCCTGCCTGGCAAGGCACTCCCTGGTGGGCAGGGCCACTAGCCGAGTCCCTGCTATCTCAACGTGCCCTACGGACATGCTGCTTCCTGCACTCCGAGCGAGAGATGGCGACCGTTAGTTTCGCAAATTGGTGATAAACGCACCTCCGATTCGCACGGTTGGCTACGTACGGTGAGAAACAAGTTCAACATTCTTTGGGTCTTTCGGTAAAGTCACGTAGATAGGTACAAATATATACAAATAATAAATATAAAATAAACAAAAAACTACGACGTTCGATCACACCACAAGCGATCGTCAGAACGTAGTTTTTTGTTTATTTTATATTTATTATTTGTATACATTTGTATTTATCTACGTGACTTTACCGAAAGACCCAAAGAATAAGAATTCCTGCAGTCACGAAAGCTTTAAGTCAAGTTCAACATGCATAATACTCCCCAGAACAAACGCATGTTGGAAAGCGTTACGGACACATGCGTGTGCGTGATTCTTCTTACTTGGTTCGTCTCGTTTGTACAGTTTTGTCCTTTCCATGAGCCTCCATGGAAAATCGGTTTCCCATCGTCACAAATCATTAATAATCGATTCGCATGCAATCCGTTTGTTGCACGTATTGTGAGCCTCGGTATAATGAATGCTAGTCGGTGAATCAATGCTGCCGTGGGTGTAACGGTTCGCACGCTGGACTTGAAATCCGGAGGCCGCTGGTTCGAATTGATATTCAGGCGCGGCAGTCAGTGACAGTGATCACGTTATTTATTCCCTCACCCAGCCGCGGTCCATCAAGCTGTATAAATGGGTACACCACAGTCGCATCGGCAGGTCATGTGGCGCGGTCTAAGTGTGATACTCCAAGAGCCAGTTTGGAAATGTAGGCCAACATATCCGCTGGAGGGGCTGACTCGCAGTGGCATGAGCAAGTAATTACAGGGCTGTACTTTTACTATACTAAACTATAAACTTTTTTATTTTACCAGCTAAGGCTCACTGAGCTGTGAAGCTCTTTTTCAGAAATGACCTGGCTATCACAAATGATGGCGCAACAAAGTGGCTTATCGTGTCAAAATTTATAGCAGCCAAATACTCGAATAGCATGTTGATTCTAAATGTGGAGGGGAAAATCGGAGGACCCCGAGAAAAATCCACGCGACCACGGGGAGAACATGCAAGACTCCAAATATACAACAGGCGTCAGGGTCGTGATCAAACCCACGACCTGTATACCAGGCGAGGTAGTTAACATCTCGCCATCGTGGTGCCCCTTTACCATTCCAGCCTCCCGCTGGTGCAAGCGATTTCCACACGACCTTGTTCATTCCAAGCTGTCTGTTCGCACGCCCCCGTGATCGATGCCCAGAGACGTTGCAGTTGCTTTGCTGCACTTACAGACGAGTCGCGTGAGCACTGAAGCCCTCCTCCACCTCCCACTAAACACTCGGACTTTCTAAAGATTAAATACCATCCTCGCTTTCGTTTCCACACCCTCATCTGCCCCACCGTCACGGGGAAGTTCACGATAAAAAACACACCGGGGGCATCCAAGAGGCAACTGTCCGTAGCCACGTGTTTGCGTGAGACTGTTGTGCTGCTATTATTATTACCGTTTTTGTATTTATGTTGTTATTTGTATTAATTACTCAAGTCCTGCATTGGGATGTTTGGCCATTTTTTTGGCCAATTTAAAGAAAGCAGTGGTTTGATTCTTGTGGGAGATAACCGGAGTGCCCGGAGAAACCCCGCTATTTATTTCGCCCAGTGACCAAAGTAGAAGTAAGAAAAAGGTTGCACATAGAAGGCATAATGCAGGCAGTGATGAGAAGGAAACTGACACTATTTGGACACATGTAGGATGGACAACAACAGGAAAATAAAAAATGTGTTGTTCGTAAAAATATGAGACCTAACAGAGAATGTTTTGACGACGCCGCCGCCAGAAGAGATTGGTGCCAGGAAGATGTTGCACTACTTGAGCATATTGACGCAGGAGACAGAGGAATGTGGACACCTCGCTCTGCCCATGGAATCGTGGTGATGATGTTGATGGAAAATTATCCCCCACTGCTGCTCGTGTACCCCTATCCAATGAACTCTTTTCATCTAAAAAATTAGCGGTTGTAAAAACCATCGCACGCTCGGCTTCACAGGTTCACGCCACCTCGTGCCTCGTGTAAGGGTGCCACCGTGGCGAGACGTGAACCACCTCACCTGGTATACAGAAGGTCTTCGATTCCGACCCTGACGCCTGTTGTATATTTAGACTTTGCATGTCTCTCTCCCCGTGGTCGTGTGAATTTTTACTCCAGATCCTTCTGTTTTCCCTCCATTTATAATCAATGTGCATTTAGAGTATTTGAATGCTCGTAATTTCCACATGACAAGCCACTTCGTTGAGCAATCGTTTGTGATAACCAGGTCACTTAATGGCGATGGCTTGGGAAGGCCTTTATCCAACAAAGAAAAATCACGGCTGATGATCATGATTTGAATGCAGTCAGCCAATCAGAATCCCTGCAGCTTCTGTGGATTTGAGGTTGAGTTTATTTCCTGACTATAACATCAGTGGCGAATAGTTTAGTTAAAATAGAATGCCTGCTCGTGTTGACTGATCCCTGAGAGGTAGCAGGCCTTGGTTCAGTGTTTAGACGCCCCACCTGATAAAACATGCCTTGTGATCTTGTCACACCATCCATCCCCCCCTCCCAGCTACAGCGATAAAGTTGCCTCCGTGGTTTTGGCACGTAGACCCCGACTTGGCCGTGCACGCCAGTATGAAAAAGATCCTGGCGTGGGCGGACAGTTCTGAATGTTATTTGAAATATGTTATCTCCCTCTTGTGTGCTCTGGTTAGAATGGGGCGGTGACGTGCCCCAGCGGAGGCGCGTTTGCCGCTTTCCAATCGGGCCGCCCCGCTTATTACTGCAGGTGTATTCACCAGGGAAACCTCTTGGCTTGAACTTTACTTTTCCAATCATTTTCCACTCCAGACCAATGAAAGCCATTTATGCACGGAAACATATATGACGGGGTTTTTGTTTTAACTATGACCATTGCCCACAACTAAATCATCTGGAATGCACCCAGATCTCGTCGTATCTCAGATGTCAAGCTGGTTTGAGCCTGGCTAGTGCTTTCACGTGTACCCACAATTCCCACAAACAGGATGCTGCGGCACCCAATTGTGGGCAGCAGAGGGCAGTGCAGAACATTCCATTGTACTGTGCTGTGTACTTCTATGCTCCCACGTCTTACTCCCTGCATTCACCGACTCGCACTGACCAGCGTGGTGAAGTATTTTGTGGTAAAATAACCCCTGAAACGTGCACGGTATGAGAAAGCCTTTGTCTCGTAGTGCATTTCTTTAACAAAAAGGTCTGTTAATTATTTTTTAAACAAATTATATGTTTCAAAACATCACTCTGTGGGTGACTATGTAGTCCAACGATTTGGAGGCACGGGTTGACGGATCACGTGGAGATCTGTGAAACTCAAAAGAGATGGCCGGTAATGCAAGTAGGTTCGTGAATCTATCTGTGCGGAGCATGCGCAGCTGTATCCACTGAGACCAACCTTTCTCATTGGTGCATTGGGTCACCACCTGTTGAGTTACAGAAAAAATTGGACCTCTAATGGGAAAAAGAATCGCGCACAATACCAACATAACGGGGGGGAACTTCATGTCTTGAGTGGTGGATTCTTACTCGGACTATAAAAACCGTGGCTTTTAATATCCCAGGAAGATTGCATATTTCCCAGGACGGCTTGCTTCCTCCCCAAGAGGATGGTCCTGGGAAAACCAGATAATCATGTAGCGTCGTCGTGAAGGATATACGTAATAAAATAAATAAGCAGATAATGCTCTGCCTTCACATGCTCCTCTATATAATAAACAGATCCCATCAGCCGCACGGCCTTCTGGGAGCGCATAATTTCAGCAGCATTGGGTCAACACCAGCAAACTCTGCGCCGGTTTCGACATTAAGTGACGCATCAGCATAGTCAGGCTTGTTTGAACCAAAGTTGGTGAACTGCCAGATGTTTATAGGCAAGGACACTCCCTGTTACATAGGGGTCTTTGTTCTATGCAAAACTATACCTGCAATACCCAACACAAAAATAATCATTCGTGTCATTGAGAATATAACAAAATTAACAAGCAAGCAACACTCCATGAATCTGAACCCGCCACGTAAATAAACGTATAACCAGCAGAGAGGGCAACCAAACCTGTTGGCCAAAGTCGACCGCGGTGGTGAGGTGTTAAATCCCTCGCCGTGTATGCAGGATGTCTGGGTTAGATCCCGACCCTGACGCCTGCTGCTGTATATTTGGAGTTTGTATGTTCTCCCCCTGGTAACATGGATGTTTCTCTGGGTCCTCCGGTTTTCCCCTCCAGATTTAGAAACGTGCGTGAAGGGTATTTGGCTGCTATAAATTTCCTCCCGATGATAAGCAAGTTACTTCGTTGAGCTATCATTTGTGGCCAGGTCACTTCTGAAAAAGACCCATATAACAACGCAGTGGGCCCTACCTGGTAAAATGTTTAAAAGAGTATATAGTTTAGTTCAGACCTGTAAGGTGTGTTCCAAACCAGCGCGCGGGGCCGCGCGGAGTTGCGTTCGCGAAGTGAGAGGAATGCTTGGCCGCTCCACCGCCAGGCTCGCTCGGGCCAGGCGAGGCGGGTCGCAGCCTGCCGCGCTGCTGCTGCCCCCCCCCGCCGCCGCCGCCGAGCATTCCTATCGCGGCGTGCCAAGGCACCGCGCCCCCCCCCGCGTGCGTGGGCGGTGGGGAGCGGTGACATGGCCCCGGTGGTGGCCACTTTCGCCACTTTTGACTTCGAAGGCGGACAGGCCTCCCCTGGTGATTACAGTCTGTTCTGTAACACCACGTGTTTTCATAACACGAATTGGGCATAACGCGATGAATGTAGTAAGGAACACATTTTTTCATAACGTGGATGTGAATTGGATATGACGTGATCAAGCAACAGAACAATGAGCGGTCGTACGGCTGCCTCTGCGCGGGATAAGGACAACAAACTAAACACAAAACGCAGTTTTAAGCAAAGCAGTTGGAAATTAATCAGTTTTCAATCTAGATGATTTAAAAGTGCAAAGCTCCAATGGCTTCCTAATATTGGAAGGAACCGCATTCCAGACGGCCGCAGAAGCGCATCTGAACACGCCACGATGCATTGGCCGCCTTTTTCGATTGGCTATCGCTGCAAGTGCAGACTGGTGGTGGAGGATTGGGGGTGGCAGTGAGCTTGTGTGTGCACCTGTGTATGTATGTGTGCGCGCACACGGAATGTAGCGGGGCCTGTTTGGTTGGACCTGGTCACCGCAACCTCTCACGCTTGCCTCGAAGACGGCGACGACGAGGGGTGCGATGGGGGGAGGCGGGCGTTTAGCCCTGAGGTGGTCGCGACAAAGTCTCGCGCAGAATGCGCTGGGTGCTCTGCTCCAACTCGACTCCAGTGCCCCGTGGGGGTGGGGGAGCGACGGCTGCCAAACGCAGCGGTGCGTGCGTTGCGTTCAGAATGTCTCGTAACCGTGCGGCACGCATCCACGTGCACCATTGCTGCCCTGAAATTGTGCACCCCATCGTCGAACGAGACATCGGGAAAAAGCGGTGCTCGTTTTTTATCGGCCGCGGATGAGTGAAGATGATGGGCTGAGTTGACAACCCCCTCTCACCCCACACCGTCACCAACCTGGACTTGAACTCATACCGTCCGATTTTCAGTCAAGCCGTGTCTGACCACGTTGACAAGTGCACGTCCAACCCTTTTGCCAATCCACTGCTGGATGCGAGCCTCCTCCCACACCGGTGCAGGTTTGCGTCAGGAATCTCACCGTACTTTACCGCGTTGGTCAGTGCTCGTTGGTGAAGGTGGGAAACATGGACGTTGTAGCATAGATGTATAGCACAACGATGGATTTTGCCGCACTACCCTCTGCTGATAGTACCACAGCCGCCTAGAGCATCTGCTTGGTGAGTGACTGTAGTCCGGCCATGCACTATCCAGGCTCAAAGCTGACTTGGCTTTGGAAATCTGCCGAGATCGGGCACATTCCGGGTGATTTCGTGATAGATGAAATAACGTTACCAAACATTTTGTATATGACGTGTATCTGATGTAGCAGAGAGACACAGATTCTCTCAGGGTAGGTGATGTTAGTGAATACCTGTTAAGGCCGGCACAGCGCAGAAATTGCTGGTTTGACCAGCACCCCACCGTTTGTCTAGCTGTTGTTGATGTTTACACACCGCACCGGGTTCTCGTTTTAAACTGAGTCGACCTAGGAGAGTCGAACACAAGTTTGCTTACGTATGTATGTTGAACATCCTTTGCACCATACGTAACCAACCAAGCTAATCGGAGGTGTGGGGGAAGGACAACAAACAGAACACAAAAGGCAATTCTAAGTACATGAGTTTTCATTCTAAATTTAAAAGTGCATAGTTCCAGTGGCTTCCTAATATCGGAAGAGCTTTCCAGAAGCTCATCTCATGGCGCGCGATGCAGTGACCGTCTGTGTTCGATGAGCAGCCAAATATTACCTCGCCTGGACGTGGTCCAAATCCTGTCGTGCGCCACCAGTGATCATTGTGACAGAGCCCCCAACTGTTCCAGCATCGGATTCAACCAGCTGTTGTTCAAGGCCGTGACTGGAACAACAACCGACATTCGCCACTAAGTGGCGGTTGACGTCACCACGACGCTTGTGACTGGAACCCACACATACACACACACACGGTTTCTTAATTGTTTTTGTAATTACAATCGATTCCTGCACTCCACGGTTCGTGATTTGAATCGTGCTGGAGAGAATTGATGATTTGATTCACGTGCATTGAACCTGATCTGGTTTATTAAAATTATTCGGGCACAATGGATTACACATGCTGCACCGTTGATGGTAAACAAATAATAACATTGATTGGTGATTGTGAACCGTGACCGTCGTAAACGGCGGCGGCACAATTTTAGCCGGTGGTGGAATTCTAGAAAAAAATGGCTAAAGTCAAAACCTTTGTGTTTTTATTTAAAGTCACAGAGTGGAAAGAAAATCCTCTTTCTTTGCCTCTGAGCTGAGGACCAGCACTCTGGTGGCCTGCCATCAGAACCCTGCCATCCCAACGCTGCCATCAGAACCCTGCCATCCCAACCCTGCCATCAGAACCCTGCCATCAGAACCCTGCCATCAGAACCCTGCCATCACAACCCTGCCATCCGAACGCTGCCATCAGAACCCTGCCATCCCAACCCTGCCATCAGAACCCTGCCATCAGAACCCTGCCATCAGAACCCTGCCACCCCAACCCTGCCATCAGAACCCTGCCATCCCAACGCTGCCATCAGAACGCTGCCATCAGAACCCTGCCATCCCAACGCTGCCATCAGAACCCTGCCATCCCAACCCTGCCATCAGAACCCTGCCATCCCAACGCTGCCATCAGAACCCTGCCATCAAAACCCTGCCATCAGAACCCTGCCATCAGAACCCTGCCATCCCAACGCTGCCATCAGAACCCTGCCATCCCAACGCTGCCATCAGAACCCTGCCATCAGAACCCTGCCATCAGAACCCTGCCATCAGAACCCTGCCATCCCAACGCTGCCATCAGAACCCTGCCATCAGAACGCTGCCATCAGAACCCTGCCATCCAACGCTGCCCTCGCCCCTTTGCCGTGCACTCGAGTGTGAGGCGACCTCATCACGGGGTTCCGCGACCGTGTGTGGCGCCTCCTCGCCACTAACAACAGGAATCCAGGCGACCCTTTGCCATCGATCCACTGCTGGATGATGGCCACCCTCATGCCTTTTAAAGTTCTTATTGGTTTATTATTCGTGTTACTCTCGTTTTCCCAGGAAGCTGTCACTGAGTCTCAAGATTATTTTCAGGAGGGTTCCGCCACGTTTTCACAGTCGGGCGCGATGTTGCTTTTTCATCAGTGGGATGTTTGGCCAATAGCAGCTGCATTTCACGTGGGGGTTTTTTTGCTATAGAAGGAAATCAGAGAACCGGGAAGAAACCTGTGCAGAACAGGGGGTAGAACATACCAACCGGACACAGAAAGGTACCTAATTTGGGAATAGAACCCAGGCTCTTGTTGCTGTGAGGCGTGTTAGTGTTACCATTGTGCCACCCCACCGCAGCCCAGCCTTGTCGATAATCGCAATTGCTTGGCCATGCGGCCATGCATCAGGATCCTGGTCAGTACGGGCAGGTGAAGGTCGGGGGCTGGTTATTGCCAAGACTCGTTTGGACCTATCATGCGCCACTGATGTCATAGCCAGGAATCAGACTCAACCACAAGGCCACAGAAGCTGATTGGCTTATTTAATGCAAATAATTCCATCAGTCGTGATTTCTTCCTGCTGGAAGATGAAGGCTTCCAAAGCTATCACCATTAAAAATGTATTTTTACCACTGAGCTATATAGCTCGTTTTAAGAAGTGACCTGGGTATTACAAATGACAGCTCAACGAAGTGCAGGCGTCAGGGTCGGGGTCGAACCCACGGCCTCCTGCATACCAGGTGAGGGAGTTAACGTCTCGCTAATGCTATTGTAGTAACGCTCACGACTCGTTCACACCGGATAGTTGGAGGCACACTGGTTTATTAACACCATACGTTGTGACATACACACTTGAGGGGGTATCGGCCCCCTCACCCGTCTATCTGAGGACACACCTCCTAGCTAACCCTAGCCTGCCTCAGAGTCCTCCTCTCGTGGACTAGGGGAGGCTATCTTGGCCCGACACTGGTCAGTCGGGCCCGGTACTCAAAGAGTCCAGACCAGCACTGGCTCTGGCTCTGGTACCACGCCACTGGCTCGAGCCTGTGCGGTCCTGACAAGGACGGCGTACCAGGGGGAGACCAGGGCTCTATCTAGGACGTCTTCCGTCTTCTCTTCTTAGCTAACACATCACTCCCGAGCCCCCTGATACATTCCCCTTTTATACACCCCCCTCCCTGAGGGGTGGGGCCCCGGGGGATCGTAACGTCCGAAGCGCGGACGTCGTAGAGGGCACCTGCCCGTGCACTGACGTAGCCCCGCCCACTGTGCTTGTTTACCATAGGCTGCCATGCATAACGGGCTCTCTGTAACACCCCTACACTATTGTTCACAGTCCTGAGATGGCATGAGGAACGAAACGTAGTCAGGGAGTCGGAGAGTAGGCGGGCTTCACTGAATGGTGTCACTCGAAGGGATGGTGACGGGTGTTAGAAACTGATGACGGAGTGGCAGCCAAAGGGCGGAACACGCCAGCGAGGACCTCCACCGTGGAGACGGAGCGACAAGATCAGCTCACGTGCAGCAGCGAGACGGACAGTGGCATCGCAAGAGCACGAGCCCGTGGCGAGGGCTTGGGGAAGCCTTCATCCAGCAGTGGACTGATCATGGCTGATGATGGTGATTGGTCAAACTGCTCAATGTAGGACCCTCCTGAAAAAATGTCTGATGCTTTCATCTCACGAATAATAGATGCTTTTGGCAAATTTATTTCAACAATCCGTCTAGCGCTTGCACGTGAGCCGATTCCATTGCTCCATCTCCGCCTTTGAGGCCCTTTCGGCCGCGTTCTCTCCTTTGACTGCCACTCGGTTGTTTTCCCGCCCACCGGCCGTCTCGTCACGACGCGTCCTGCCCCAGCCCATTCACTTTTCTTAAAGAGTTTGAATGTTGACTTTTAACCTTCCTGTGTCTAAACCGCGTGTTCCTCTGTGCCTCACAGTGTAATTTCGAGCACGCACCTCCCCCACGCTTTTTTGCCACGGTGGCGAGACGTTAACTACCTCGTCTGTTATACAGGAGGCCGTGGGTTCGATCCCGACCCTGATGCCCATATATTGCAGTTTGCATTTCTCTCTCTCCCCTTGGTCGCGTGCATTTTGCTCTGGTTTTTCCCTCAACATTTTCAAACTTGCATTTAGAGTATTTGACTGCTATACATCTCCACACGATAAGCCACTTCCTTGAGCTATCATTTGTGGCCAGGGCGCTTCTGAAAAAGATCCGTATAGCTCAGTGGGCCCTACCTGGTAAAATAAAAAATAGTTTAATAGTTTAACTTATGGATATTAATTAAAAACATGAACATTTTTATTGCAGTAAGTTGCTGCAGATGCTTAATCAGTTAACGAATTCGCCGCTTGGTGCGTAGTCTCACAGCTGCAATCTACTGGGGGTGTATTCACCGCGATTTGCAAGGCCGCCGTGTGTCGTGGCATAAAACTTGCCAACATGCTACTATAATGAGCCAACAATGTGTGTCCTGCACGTGACGTCACTCCACATAAGCCCCCCCCCCCGCGTGACGTAACTCCACATGAGGGCCACCCCCCTCATTAATATTCATGAGTGGGTGGATTTTTACACTAACGCAGAGGAAGGTCGAGCTGAATTAAATAATTTATTACGCAAAGTCGCTTCAAACATGACTTTTCTTTATAGAAAGTGACGGTAAAAAATAAATCTAAGCAGCACAGTGCTACATCCGTGCGTGACTTCACTGCAAAAGAGCCCCCCCCTCTTCATTAATATTCATGCCCGCGTGGAAATTTACACGAACGCACAAGGCCGCGGAATCCACATGCCGCACCCCTCCCTCATTAATAATCATGAGCGGGTGACGTCACTCCACATGCCGCACCCCTCCACAATAACCATTAACGGGTGACGTCACTCCACATGGGGCAACCCCCCCCCTCCCCTCATTAATAATCATGAGCTGAACAATTTTTCTATTGAATATTTCAGATTTACTGCAATCTACACCCGTCCCTGTACGGGCAAAAAAGCGAGTAAAACAATTACCCAGCAAATGTCTCCGTTGGTTTAACACGTGGTGGTAGGCTTTCGTGACCAATATTATCAATAATCGATTTTTTGGGGTTAGATCGCTTAATTCGAAATGTGTCGTTAAACCCGCCACCACCCGACACAGCTAATTAGTAAGGTTTGTCACGTAAACAGAACATGCCATTTAGTTACTAGTTAACAACGCCAGTGTGTTGGAGAGTAAACCCACAACGTTTACAATTCGAGTACCAACCATGACGTTTATCCAGTGGTTACAATTGGATTTACACCCAGCGACATTGCCCCCTCCTGTAAAATGATTGCACACCAGGTCTGTCTGTGAGACGCAGCAGCAGCAGCAGCGCCTTCCTTCACGACAGCAGGCCGTGCGCTACGTGAGAACGGCAGCGCGAATACCAAACAGCGCTCCGCTGTTATTTGTAGGAAACTCCAGGCTGCGCGTGCGTGGCTGATTACACGGAGTGCGCCGGGGCATTATCTCCCGTGTAAACTCACGGTGACCTCGGCACTTGTGGGGGTGGAGCCCGGATTGATGAATGGGGATTGCAGAATTCCAGGCCCTGACCCCCACGAGTGTACTACGCAGGCAGCCGCAAGCCAGCTTTGAGGGCGTCGATTAACTGCTTCTATTTTGCTTTTTTTTACACTAAAGCGCATCACCATTTCGTTGTGCAGCAATTGCGAAAGTGGCCATTATGCATGCCCCTGTCTGGCCAAGGGATACAAATTTCGGCCAAGGGATAAAAATTTCGTCCACGGGGGAGATGGAGCGATGGAATCGGCTAATGTGTGGCACCACGAGGCGGATTGTTGCATCACAGGGTTGTGAAGGATGGTGATGGCATGTGGAGGTCTTTATCCTGCAGATCATAGCCAATGATGGTGATGATGATGTTGGTGTCATAATATTCGTTATCAGTCATTGTCGATCCACTGCTGGAAGAAGGCCTCCCCACGGCCAGTGGGATTGTTTGACCATACTTCACCATGTTGGCTCAATCATGCTTGGCTTCCGATATCAGACAAAATCACGCGTGTTTTGGTTCCTTGATCACGGGCTCACAAATTAACAATGAACAACACATTAACGGTAAACACCGATGTCGCATGAATTTCAAAACACACAACCGAATTTCCAGTGAGATAAAACGTTGGCTGCGGAATTGGGGCTGTAGTTCAAAAGTAATTACGTTTTTGCGGTCGTTGAGTGCGCGGAAATTGCTTTGGCCCCATCGATGACATCGGTGCGTCGTTCCGGCGTCCGCGCTGGCTGCTAACAATCGCCGCCGCGTGTGGAGCGGAAAAATCAGAAAGCGCTTTGCGTTGGCGGTTTGACCGCGAGGCCTCGGTGATGCCCTCCGAATTCACGCTCCGACTTCCCGCACGGTCGCCGTTCCATTCCAGTGCTCATCACTCCGCAAACCACAGAAGCTGCACATTTTTCAAATGTAATTTATTTTTAAACACAATTGCGAGGCGCAGGCCCTAAAAGCCCAAAGTGTCGAGCAGCGAGCAACAGACAACATTGTAAATGTTGAAAGGGAAAATCATTTGTACATTTTCTTGAATTGAGCAAGATTATTATAATTGGGAAAAGAGGCAATTGGAAGGGACTTGCAGAGTGAAGCGGCGCAAGGGAAGAAGTATAAAGTGTTGTGACCTGCAGTGCGGTGGGTGAGTTAGTGAGTGGGAGGGTGGTTGAGTCTGTAAGTGAGTGAGTAAGTGGGTGCGTGTGTGTTGGTGTGACCTGCAGTATGGGGGTTGACCACAGTATAGATGAGATGAATCGTTCAGTCTGGTTGACACTCCCCAAATGTATCTCGAAACTAAACTATAAACAATTAAAATGTTTCCAGGTAAGGCCCACTGAGCTTCGTAGATTTTTTAAAGAAGCAACCTGGCCACAAATGATAGCTCAACGAAGTGGCTCATCATCATGTGGAAATTAAATAGCAGCCAAATACTCTAAACGCGTGTTTATAAATGTGGAGAGAAGACCCGGGGAAAAATCGACGCGACCATGGGGAGGCGAGACATGCAAACTACAAATATAGAACAGGAATCTGGGTCGGGATTGAACCCACATCTTCCTGCATACCAGACGACGTAGTTAACATCTCACCACCGCGGGAGCATCAAGAGTGACATGCCAGATATTTACCTCGGAAAGTATCACTGAGGCTGAAGACTTTTTTTCAGGAGGGTCCTGCCATCATCAGCCATGATCAGTCCACTGCTGGATGAAGGCTTCCCCAAGCCCTCGCCACGGGCTCGTGGTCTTGCGATGCCACTGTCCGTCTCGCTGCTGCACACGAGCTGATCTTGTCGCTCCGTGTCCACGGCGGAAGTCCTCGCTGGCGTGTTCCACCTTTTGGCTACCACTCCATCATCAGTCTCTCACAACCATCACCATCCCTTCGAGTGACACCATTTAGTAAAACCCACCTACTCCCCACAACCGACGGAAGTTCTGATCCGAGTGTTTCTTTTCCGGTTCCAAGCACGTGCCTCTCCATGCTTCTTTGCGCACTTTTCACCTTTTTTTTTTGCTCGATGTCTCTTGTCGGATGTCCACGTCAGTGATCCCGTTCCTGCTGTGACATGCGCGTCAGAAGCGTGGCGTCTTCTAAACGTGACTTTACATCACCCAAACAAACAAAACATGGTCCCCTTTTGTGCACTGCCCCGAGGGATTATTTACCACACGCCTTGACCTGTAAAAGATTGTCATTTTTCAAGTGTAATGACACTGTTGCAGTGATCGCGTTCAGCCCGTTGCGGGCGGCACGGATTTGCCAGCAGTGAGAGAGCGCGTGGGTTTTTTTTTCTGGCGAGCGGTTGTGGGGTTATTGGAGTTAGCTCGTGCGTTTAGGGATGAAGGGACTTATACTTGGTCGTACGGATGATGTAGACAGAGCAACAGCTACGTAGCCAACCGTGCTAGTCAGAGGTGCAGGGGGAAGGCAATAAACTAAACACAAAAATGAGTTCTTAAGAAATTAGTTTGTCAATCTAGATTATTTAAATGTGCATAGCTCCGGTGGCTTCCTATTATCGCAAGAGCATTCCAGACGGCCGCAGAAGCACAAAATGCTCTGAAGGGCGCTTGCCAGAGCCCGAGGGGAAGTCGGCCTAAATGACTTGTCGTTACCAGTGAATGTGCGCCTCTTTAGCTGAAGGTCGCAGGGTCAATTATCCTTAATGTGTGTAAACAAAAAGGGAAAGTTTTGCAGCTCGTTTGTGGAGTTACTCATTACACATCTGGCAGTTCACCAGCATTGGTTATTATAATAATAATGTGTTTACCCAGTGAAGACTAAGACTCCTTTTTCAGGGGGGTGGGGGGGGGGTCTTGCCAAATTGTCTCAGTGGGGCGTGACGTTGCTGACTTGTGTGATCTTTATCGAGCAGTTTGTAGGCAACTCTTCAGTGTTCGGCCGTTTGTGCTCAATGCCATTTAACATTGTGTTCGTTTTAGTGGCTTTTGGCTGACCATCGAACAAATGCGGCCACCGCATCGCGCGCTTTCAAATGCGCTTTTGCGGCCGTCTGGAACGCTCTTCCTTCTGATATTAGGAAACCACTCGAGCTATGAACTTTTAAATCATCCAGATTGTTACCTCGAATTTATTTCAACTGATTTTTGTGTTTAGTTTGTTGTCCTACCTCTGCACCTCCGATTAACACGGTTGGCTACGTACGGTGCGAAAGAAGCTCAATATACATACAATAGGCAGAGAACATACAAACTCCATGCAGGAAGATGCCCGAGTTAGGGTTTGAACCCAGGGACTTCATGCTGTGAGGCACGTGTGTTGCCACTGCACCACCACCCTGTCGCCCATACGAGACGATGTTGAAAGTGGTCCAGAGTTTGATTTTACTGAGCCAACGATGTGAAATGATGCACTCGCAGAATGCTCTGTGTGTGCATGGCTGACGTGCTGCCTACATTTATATTTTTTACTTTACGTGATCGGACAGATATGCGGAGGAGCGTATGACTGGAATCGCTCATGCAAGGCCTGGTCACTCTGAAGCCAGATAGGGGTAGCTCATGTGATTAAAAGAGCAGCCCAAATTCCTCGACACACTGGCAAAGATTCTCGCAGTTTGGCAACAGAAAGGCCAATTAGCATGAGCACCACTTTTATATTAAATAAAGCGGCTTTTAGCTTCTGCCAAACACTTAAACATGCAATGAGGGACTTTTATGTTTCACGAATGCAATATCAACAAACGCTCGCACGAGAACAATAATAATAATACGCAGTGATTAGTTGACACCACCCACCCACACTGCTAAGGGAAGTAAGTGGGCTTGGGGCAGGACACGTCGCTAGAAGGGATAATGGACGATAATCAGGAATGATCGTGGAGTGGCGGCCAAGGAACGGAGTGCCTGGTCTCGCGTGACGGCCCATAGACTCGCGTAGAGACCCGCAGACTCGCATAAAGTTCAAAGTGGTTCATTACTGTATGGTCTCACACAGAGACCCAGAGACTCACATAGAGTGAACAGTGGCTCATTGCTGTGTGGACTCGTACAGAGACCCACTGACTCGCGTAGAGTTCACAGTGGCTCATTACTGTATGGACTCGCATAGTGACTCATTGACTGGCACAGAGACCCACTTAGAGTTCAGAGTGGTTTACTACCGTGGGGTCGATAGTCTGGTCGGTTGTTTCCACAATGGCACGCCGCCGGGTGCTCTTTGACTTTGCAGTAGTGAAGCTCGGGGCGGTGAGGTGTGCGCAGATTCAATTGAATGCAGGCCAATGGTGTGGACGAGCATCGATTTTCGAGGTTGAGTTTAAATCCCGGAGGTTGTCCATCGGAGGGATCGGCGAGTGCGGTGCTCATTCGGGATATTGGTTTTAACTAAAAGCTGTAGCCAACATCACCGAGGCACCACTGTCCAAGTCTACAAGGCCTCAGGGGGGCCTGTGGCTCAAGAACGACAGTGTGGCTGCTCGCGGTGGTTCAGTAGATTCCGTGCATTTTGGGGTATCGCCACGGTGGCTAGGAGATGTTAACTACCTCGCCTGGTCTACAGGAGGTCGTGGGTTCGATCCCAACTCTGACGGCTGTATATTTGGAGTTTGCATGCCTCACCCTGTGGTCGCTTAGATTTTTCTCTGGTTCCTCCAGTTTTTCCCTCCACATTTAGAAACATGCGATGAGAGTATTTGGCTGCAATAATCTTCCGCGTAATGATGAGCACTTCGTTGAGCTATAATTTTTGCCCACGACGACGCGCGAGATCGCGCCACGCGGGAGCGGGGGGAGGGTTGTCGTGACAGAGACCCCAACGGCGTTACGAACGCCCTCTGGGGCGCTCAGAGCGTCTGTCCGCGGCAGATGGCCTCGCCCATTGCGCGCGGGACGTCTCTCTTGTCCGCTCACGTCTACCAAAGCCCGGGCCGCACCGGAGGCTGGATGGGCGGCACGCGCCAGTCAGCCGTTGGAACGCCATGGGGACGCAGTGACGTGGATATCGAGTGCGCAGGCGGTGCAACTGCAACTGGAGCCCACAGACCGGTTTTAATCACAAGTGGCTGCCTGGATTTGATCCCGTGACCTCGGCGGCACCAGCTCAGTGCCCTGGCATCTGAGCCATCCGGGCCACCTCTGGCTGTTCATTTCTACAGCCGGGAGATGTGTCCGTCTGTGTTACCATCCCACTGAGGACGTCCGTTTGTGTATTTATCAGCGGACACTCGTTCTCTTCGTACGCTCAAACCTCCTCGCGAGGATGGAGGCTCCCTCGCTGCTCTGGCTTTGGCAGCTTGTGTCCCATTGAGCCGCTCGTCGCTCACCCGCGCTCTCCCTTCTCGGTAGATGGGCGGACAGACGCGAGCCCCCCCACCCCCTCCATCAAGAGGCCCAGCCTAGACACCCCCTGCGACCCTGTCATCTGCGGCCAAAGTTTTTGCCTGAATAATTTAAGCGTCCGTTAAATTAACGTTGGTCCCAGTCCGCGTGTTTACACGACGGGAGGAAAGCGCTGGGGTCCGCTGAGAGCTCACGGCCAGCGAGTGGAGCGTCGGTGCGCGTCGGGCCCTAGTGGATAATAGGTCGGAGCCTCTTTGGTAGATGCCATACGCAGTGGCGGAATAGAGCTGGGGGATACCACGGTACGCATTCATTACACACAAACGAACCGCAATACCTTGCTGATCTCGTCAAGGATCATAAACCATCACGCAGACTCCGGTCTGCGTGATGGTTTATGATCACAAAAATAATTGCGAAATTGCTCGCATTCAGATGCGCTTCTGTGGCCGTCTGGAATGCGCTTCCTTCTGATATTCGGAAGCCACTGGAGCTTTGAACTTTTAAATATAAATTGAAAATTAATTTCTTGAGAACTGCTTTCTGTGTTTAGTTTGTTGTCCTTCCCCCGCACCTGCGATTAGCACGGTTGGCTACGTACGGCGCGACAGAAGTTCAACGTACACACCGGCACATCTCAGAATCCCAAACACGTAGTATGGGAATAGATCGGTTCCTATTCTTGTACAGCGATGTTTCCGCAGCGGTGTTTCCGCAGCGGGGAGCGGCAGTGAGCCGGCGCCGCAGGATGAATAGGTTTCATTTTGACCGCTGCTGCCCATGAGGGAATGTAAATTGGTTCCACCGGATAATACGTGGTCCCCAAGTAATATAATTTATTTTATTTGGTATTTGCACCGTTCTTACAGCGCGAGGCTATCGCAAAGGCGCGGTGTTCCATCGACATAGTCTGCAGAAGCGTCACAGTAAGGGGGCGATGTCGCTACGCGGGCACCCCCAATTGAGTCGTTTGCAGGTAATTGTCCAAATTTGGCAAACCGTAGCCGACTCTTTGCCAAGGACGTCACGGGTTCTTTAACATCCACTGCCAAGTAGACGGCGCGTATTATTTTACGGTTAACGCACCGGTAGTAATGACTGGGGCGGCCTGCCGAATTCGAGCCGCAAGCCTCTGCAACAAGCGGCGAACGCTCTACCCCTGGGCTGTCTTGTCCCGAATAATGATATGATAATGATATGATAATGATATGCAAACAAGCCCAAAACACCCTCGCCCAGCCTCCCCTCCCGCCGCCTCCTCTCGAATTGATTTGTCTCCTGTGCCCCATAAATTCAATTGTGCAATGGATGGCTTTAAAGGATGGGATGGGCAGCATGCACTCACGATGAAGCGCTTGTGTTGCGTTCGAAACGTCGTGATTTATTTTCATTTGATTTGTGATTTATTTTATTTGTGATTTATTTTAATTTATTTATTTCTACATACGTGACTTTAGCGAAAGAACCAATGAGTATAGTGATTTCTGTAGTCACGAAAGCTTCAATTCTGGATAAATAAATGTCGATTGCACGATAGCGCCGGTGGTGGTGATGGTGGCGGTGGAGGGGGGGCGATGGGTTCTGGTGATGGGAGTCGCTTTCTCTACACCACGGGGTCCATCGCGGGCTCGCTCGCTCACTCGGCGACGGCGATCATCGACGCTCGCTCGCACGCTGCCTATCCACTGCTGCATGAGGGCTTCTTTGCACCGTGTGCGTCGGCGGGGGTTGGGGGGGCGGCAGGGTGGAGTAACACTTTAGACAACTACAACTAAACTATTTTTTATTTTACCAGGTAATGCACACTGAGCTATACAGCTCCTTTTTTCAGAAGCGAAATGACCACATATGACAGCTCAACAAAAGTGGCTTATCATCACGTGAACATTTACAGGAGCCAAATTCTCTAAATGCAGAGGGGACAACCGGAGGACCGGGAGAAAAATCGACATGAACCACGGGGAGAGAGAGAGAGAGACATGCACACGACAACTATACAGCAGCAGTCGGGGTCCGGATCTAACCCACGACCTCCTGGGAACCAGGCGAGGTATTTAACATGTTGCCAAGCGTGGTTACACATTGGCCGTACTTCACCGTACGGGTTGGTGAGAGCGAGGGACGTGGAAGTGGGGTACAGCAATGGACTGTCCTGCCCTCTGCTGACGGTGTCGCCCACATAAGCCGACAACGCCTGCGTTAGCCGGGTGGTGTTCACCCAACCAAGCACTATCCAGAGCTCAGGCCTACCTAGCCTCTGATGACATCACCTGAATAGAAACATATATGGAAGGCTTCTTCGAGAGATTGATATTTTTTGGGTTAGATCGCGTAAATATAAATGTGTCGTTAACCTACCACCCCTCGACACGGCCAATTAGTAAAAAAAAACTTTATTAACATGAATAATATTGGTCATGAAAGCCTACGTGTTAAACATTCATCGAGATTTTGTTATACGTAATGTGAAAACACATCATTTTAAATGACGACTTGTGAACGAACAGTGATCGGGCCTGTGGATAAACCGGCTCCTGCCATGGCAATGTGGAGTTTTCGCCACCGCCTTTGGCGGGGCCGTCGGCCAGAGGAGATGGGCTGTCGTTCATTTGAGCAGGCGGAACTCTTTGACTTTGACTCCAGTTGACTAGCCGGCGAAACGATGACTAAACGCAAGATGCCGCCGTGTGTTTGGGGAGAGGAGCTATTTTGAGCTCTCACTACCCCCCCCCCTCGGGGAGTGATAAGCCCCCCCCCATCCACCCCCCACCCCTCCTGCCCCCCGCCTCTCTCCCCTTCACTTCACCTCGCTGTGCGTCCCTCCCCGCGTAGAGAGGCGTTGTCTACGGACTGCATGTTGAACTTCTTTCGCACCGTACGTAGCCGACCGTGCTCATCAGAGGTGCGGGGGAATAACCACAAATTAAAAATCAGACGGTCACTGCATCGTGCGCTTTCGGATGCGCTTTTGCGGCCGTCTGGAACGCTCTTCCGATATTATAAAGCCGCCGGAGCTGTGCACTTCTAAATCATCATTTAGTTTGAAAACTCGTTTCTTTAGGACTGCTTTTTGTGTTTAGTTTGTTGTCCTTCCCCTGCACCTCCTATTAGCGCGGCTGGCTACGTGCGGTGCGAAAGAAGTTCAACATACGTAGGTACATGACATTTGTGTTCAGCAAGGCCACCCGTGGATTGTGGAAATTCACAGTGCTCTCATTTAAATGAGAAATTGAAATGGAACTCCCGTGATACAGATCGCCTTCGCAATAACAGCCCCGTAACCCACAGCAAGGCAATTTGAAGTCATTATTTTGACTTGGCCCGTTTTGACTTTTAGCACAGCGTTTAAAATAATGATCCCATCGGGAGGTGATGTCAATGAAAGGTTTTTGGGACAAACATCCTTTCACAGGCAAGAACTGACACGGTCCCCAGTTAGCGAGAGTGTTTGTCATTGTCGTTTAATTGCCTGCAATCAAACAGCGGCGTCGTTCAACAGTTCCCATTGCACCGGTGACCGTCCTTACAATCGATTACCGCTTACCAAAGCCGGGAACGGGTAAACAGAGCCACCTTGATTGAAATGCGTGCTGCGTTTTTCTCCGGGTTCCTCCGGTTGTCTTGCCGCACGGAATTTGAGAAAACAACCCACTGCAGCAGGATCGTTCGGAACAAATAAATCTATAGACTTAGTGGGGCTTTCTTGGGGTAAAGGGCATGGCTGTAATCATTGTGATTGCCTCTGTGTGGCGGGCGCTGTCTTAATTTGCACTGGTACCACGTCTTGTTGTGCTCTGTGAGCCAATGCGTCGCCGTGGTCTTTGGTTATTATTTGCGATGGCTTCTCCAGGCCGTGTGCAAGACCGTACAATGTTGATTTACTGCCAGCAGTGGATATATGAATGCAGAAGTGCGCGTGTGAAACCTATTAGTCACGCAGCCCCGTCCTCGTGAGACACGCGCTCACTCACTCACAACAACAGGCGTCATTCACAACTAAGTGGCAGTGACGTCACCACAGGCTCCCGTGCCAGGCTAGGTGCACTTTGCGGCCATCGTATGAAAGTGTGGAAGGCTCGCTGCTGGCATGAAGCCGTGTGACAGGAGGAGTGACCGAGTGTTGCTGAAACAAGATTGAAACCCGCCGTTGTTGCCAGATGGATAATGTTTCCCTCTCGTACCTGATCAGTGCAGCGGAGAATCGCATTCAGAGTGTTTATTTATACTGCAGGAGGAATCCGATGAGCTAAAAAGCTCGCTTTTACAGATGTCCAGTCGGGGCACGGGGTCAGAAACGGTGCTCGTGACCGTGTCGTTTGAGGGCCCTTTCCAAGTGGCGAGGGCCGCCGTCCGCACGAAGTGAAACCGCGGGCCGTGGTTTCTCCCCTCCTCACCTCTCGAGACGTGTGGACAAATGTGTGTTCCTTGTGTGCGGTGTCGGCTCTCGTGCGGTGCAAACTGCGGCGGCTTCGCGTGTTGTCCCAGAGCGGCTCTGTAACACGACCTCATCCACCCGCATGGAGCGGCGGGGTGGGTGGCAGCGCGCTAGAGACGCGACGCTCGCTCTGCCTCGCGGCGGCAAGACGGGCCCTGGGTTCGAGATTCCCGACTCTGCCGCCTCTCTCCCTCTGCGTGCACCGAGTCTCTCCCTCTGTGTGCACCGAGTCTGTGTGCTCCTTTCGCCCGGTTCGGCGTTGGTTTCCTCCGGGTTCTCCTCTTTCCTCTCGTAGCTTAAAACAAAAACTAAAATCCCAAATAAATCACTGGTATTAGCCAAGCTTCCCAATGCTGCAAAAATCACCCTCAAATTACTCAATTTGAATCACAAACAAAGCAACATCGCCCCCTCTACTGCGAACACTTGGCAGGACCCTCCTGAAAACATATTATTGAGACTCAGCAAGGCTCTCCTGCGTAAACAATCTTAATAATCTGGCCGCGGGGTCGAAATCTTACCTACCTCGTCGGGTATGCAGGAGGTCGTGGGGTTGATCCTGGCCCTGACGTTGCTTGTTGTCTATTTGGAGTTTGCGTGTCTCTCTCTCTCTGTGGTCACGAGGATTTTTATCTGGGTCCTCCAGCTTTCCCTGCACATTGAGAATGAACACGCATTTAAGGTATTTGGCTGCTGCTATACATTTCCACGCGATGATAAACCACTTTGGTGAGCTTTCATTTGTGATAGCCAGATCACTTCTGGAAGAGCTATATAGCTCAGTGCGCCTTACCTGTTTTAATAAAAGTCTAATAGTGTTAATATATATCTAGAGTTACACTATGCCGTAGTGCAGTCCTGCTCTTGTCTATCCCGGCCTAACCCAAAACCCTTTATTATGAGTAATATTGGTCACAAAAGCCTACGCATTACATCGTGGCTTCTTATTCATTCGGTGTTTATCTACATTTAATAAAAACAACGCATTCATTATTCGAAGCAGACTTTTCTTTGCGCCTGAAGTCTACACACGATTCACTATCACTGCACAGCTCCAGGGCAGAGTTCGTGAAGGCCTCGGCAAGTCTCAACCCTCGTCTTCAGGAGGAGTCTCACGCTCCGTTGGGATGTTTGGCCAAATTCCTTTCTGTTTAAATCATGAGCGTTTAGCTTTTCGCTTCGGAGTAAACCAACGAGAAGGAGGGCTTAAGCAGAGAGAGTTGGTGTCGTGTTGATCTTCCTCCCCTTTTGAAGGAGCGCAGACAGTTTGAGTTCCATGGCCACAGTCACATTGCTGTGGATTTTGTCTTGAATGAGCCATTCATGAAGTAGATGTGTATCATCGGCCTGCTGTTCATGTTCTGAAGTGCCACGTTGTTAACTACCTCGCCTGGTATACAGGAGGTCATGGGTTCGATCCCGACCCTGACGCCTGCTGTATATTTCGAGTTTGAACGTTCTCCCAGTGGTTGCGTAGATTTTTCTCCGGGTCATCTGGTTTTCCCTTCGACTTTTATGGTATTTGGCTGCTATAAATTTCCAAACGATGAGCCACTTTGTTGAGCTATCGTTTGTGACAGCCACATCGCTTCTGAAAAATAGCAACATCGCTCAGTGGGCCTTGCCTGGTAAAATACCAAATTGTTTGTGAATAGTTTGAAGCGTTTGATGGTTCCACCAAGTGTCTTCGAGGGAGAGGAGGAGGGAAGAGGCGGAATGTCAAAGCGAGGAGGTGCGATGTTTTGTATTATTTACCTTTTAAGGCCACAATGTTTTTGATCAATGGGTCGAGTTTTTGTTCTTTGCGCTCACGCACCTTCGATTAGCACCGTCGGCTACGTAAGATGCGAAAAAAGTTTGCAACAACCACCATTCACCACTAAGCGGCGGTGACGTTACCACGGCGCTTGTACCAGGCTACGTGCACTTTGAGGCCACATGAAGTGTTGATCGCCCCCCTGGCAGGAGGTTACGGAACAGACTCATGTGCCAAGAAGTTCAACGTACACACATCCATGACGCATGAAACACTAAACACTTAAACACCTTGTTTATTTTACCAGGCAAGGCCCACCGAGCTATGCAGCTGTTTTTCAGAAGCGACCTCGCCACAAATGATAGCTCGACCAAGTGGCTCATCAGGTACAAATTTACAACAGCCAAATACTCCGAACACATTTTTCTAAATGTGGAGGGAAAAACCTGAGGACCCGGAGAAAAATGCACGTGACAGGGAGAGAAACACGCAAACTCCTGATATAGAGCAGCAAGTGTCAGGTTCGGGATCAACCCCACGACCTCCTGCACACCAGGCGAGGTAGTTAACATCCCCTAGCCACCGTGGTGGCTATGGCAGCATCGCCGCTAGCGCGGGTGGCGTCGTCACCGAATGACCGATCGATTGACTGTGAGATGGCGCAAGAGGCCGAGTCGTAATAACACCCTTTGGCGGAGAGTGGGGGGCTCCCAAGGTGATGCCACTCCTCAGCACCGCTGCTGGGCCCTCACAATTAATTGCCTTTCAAACTCATTTAATCAGTCAATTAAAACGCATTACGGCAATTAAATAAATATCACTTTCGATAATTGCCACCCGTCCCCCCAGACGGCGAGATAGGGTGGCCAGGAGCAACGCGCTTGGTGGTTGTCCTGAGGGCAGACGGGCAGATCGGACAGATTGGCGAAACTAGAGACAAGACTAACAAGCAGCTGATGAATATGCAGACAGAAAATTGACTGGCTGATCGAGAAGTACGTTTTGTGTTTAGTTTGTTGTCCTTCCCTCGTACCTCCGATTAATTGCTGCGGTTGGCTATGTATAGTGCGAAAGAAATTCAACGGACAGACGTATGTTTAACACGTCGGCTGTCGCGACCAATATCAACCTCTATTATGGATACAGATGTATGTGTATAGGCAGAGTGTCTGAATATAAATGGACGTCTCGACAGGTGACAGATTCTTGACAGGTGAATAGACATTACGGAGGAAATAGACAGAGAGGCAGACAAGCAAGTGGGCGCCGCTGAGATGTTAACTCATCGCCTGGTACACAGGAGGTCGTGGGTTCCATCCCGAGCCTGACGCCTGCTGTATATTTGGAGTTTGCACGTTCTCCCCGTTGTCGCATGGATTTTACTCCGTTTCCTCCGGTATTTCCCTCCACATTCAGAATCAACATGCTTTTAGAGTATTTGGCTTATATAAATGTCCACGTGATAAGCCACTTCGTTGAGCTATCATTTGTGGCCAGGCCGCTTCTGAAAAAGAGCTACATAGCTCAGTGGGCCTTACCTGGTAAAATATAAAAAAAGTTTTTTTTTGTTTAACATGTGTAAGCGAACAGACAGAATGTCAGAAAACCAGATCTTCCTGAAACACACACAGACAGAACACGTTTGAGGAGATTAGGGAGTTTATCCGATGGAAAAAAAGTCATGAGTTTGAAGAGTCTGACAGACAGACTTCATTCAAACAGACAGACACATGAACAGATAACTATTCATGAGTTTCAGAAGGTCTGGCAAACAGACATATCAGAATCAGAATATATATTTTTTCAGAATCAGAATACGTATTTATACTGGAGAGATTATATGAGCTCTAAAGCTCTTTTTCACATCTACAAATTATCAAATCAGAAGTGTGACAGACAAACATTCAGGATCTTGCTGACGCGGACGCTCAGGCAGACAAATTGTCAGAAAATTTGAGTCTGGCAGACAAGGGGTCAGAGACAGACACAACATCAGACAAGCGGTCAGAGACCGACACAACATCAGACTCGGACAGGAGCTCGGAGACAGACACAACAACAGGATGTCAGGAGAGTGTGGCAGGCACATTCAACCGCATCGTGCGCATCTCTTCCTAGCGTCAGTCCTAGGCGACGGAGTGGAGCCGACGTGTCCATAAAGCGATGTGAAATGCGCTGGCTGGCCGGCACGGCTAATGTGTAGTCAGCACATTTCATCAGGACTCCTTCCAGCCGCGCAGACAGGCAGATTAATTCACAGCGTACTGGTCAGCTTTTTCAAAATATAAAACATAAGCCAAAGCGATAACAAATTCGACGACCCTGGGATTAAGGGATCCTGCTGATGAATGCTCAGTATAGACGTGTGAGCTGCCCTCTGTACTGTGTGAGCTGCCCTCTGTACTGTGTGTGAGCTTCCCTCTGTAATGTGCGTGAGCTGCCTTCTGTACTGTGTGAGCTGCCCTCTGTACTGTGTGTGAGCTGCCCTCTGTAATGTGAGCTGCCCTCTGTACTGTGTGAGCTGCCCTCTGTACTGTGTGAGCTGCCCTCTGTACTGTGTGTGAGCTGCCCTCTGTACTGTGAGCTGCCCTCTGTAATGTGAGCTGCCCTCTGTACTGTGTGTGAGCTGCCCTCTGTACTGTGTGAGCTGCCCTCTGTACTGTGAGCTGCCCTCTGTACTGTGAGCTGCCCTCTGTACTGCGTGTGAGCTTCCCTCTATAGCACCCAGAGGTCGGTGACGAAGAGGGGGAACCTAAGGCCAGATGGTGGCCGTGGTGGTTTCAACTTTACAACAACTCTAGGATGTAGCAGGAGGAAGCAAACGATGGCGGAGTGTGGGTGGCATCGGTGGCTCTTGATCTCGTGGTGTATCTGCTAGATGAGAGCCGTTGGTGGCTAAACACATCTGGTCGTTCACCGGTATTCGTTGACGCAGGCCTGACTCTGCTGATGAGACACTGAAATGTCAAAACTGGTCCCGAGTTTCCTTGCGTCAAACCAATGCTGCCGGCCGGATGCGTTCCCCACAAGGCCGTGCGGTTGACGGGATGTGTGCGTGTGTGTAGTGTAGCAGTTAGCGCGCTGCGCTACGAACCCGGCGACCCAAGTTCGATTCCTACTCACGGCCACCACCAGTGACGATTATCTGAACCGGTCTTAGGCCTCCCCTAGGTCGATTCGGCCTTAAATTAGTACCTGGTGCGGTGTGCAAACATAACCACTCAGGAGACAAAGGGGGCCAGGCGTGGTGCTGGCCACCCACCCCCTCGTGTGCCGTGACGGCCTTCATAGGTGCTCTTCAACAGCACTTGCCCCTGCAGTCTGTTAAGGCTATACGTGGGGGGGGGGTCTTTGTCTTTGTTGTGCACGTGTGTGTGTGTTTGTCTTTGTGTGATAAACAAAGGTACTTTGGTGTGTATACGGTACGTGGAGAGACGACCGTGGGAAGAAGGGGCGAGGCGTGTGTCGTGCGCTCGTTCGGGATCTGGTGAACGCGCGACGCGCACTCACCCCCACGGCCTGTCCCGTCATCGCGAGCGGCGGGGGCACTGCGGGGTACTGATTGGCTGTCAGCCTTCGTTAGGGACAAGCGCACGCATTTACATTGAGCGACCTTGAGGTCCCACTGCTCTGTCTGTCGGCTCCTCTCTGGCTCACGCACGCACCCAGCCACGCACACACGCGTGGCTGGGTGCGTGCGGGGTCTGCTTCTCTGTGTGTGCGACTTGAAGTCAGAAGCGATTGTTTTTCCTTAAATGAGCATTTCCAAAACCAGTGGTGGGAATTCCACAATCTTATGGTGGGAGCGAGCCCATGCGTAGAACAACCCACGTTGATGTAGTGGTACTCGTAGTGGTACTCGTTTTATCGCCACGGAGGGATGATGGGCTGAGTGTTGGGCATGTACATTTTTTTTTATTAGGTAAGGCCCACTGAGCTATATAGCGCCTTTTCAAAAAGTGTCCTGGCTACAAATGATAGCTCAACGTAGTTGCTTATCGTGTGGAAATGTATAGCAGCCAAATACTCTAAAAGCGTGATGTTGATTCTAAATATTGAAGGAAAACCCGGAGGACTCAGAGAAAAATCCACGTGATCACAGGGAGAGAGAGAGACGAGCAACCTCCAAGGGTACAGCAGCAGGCGTCAGGGTTCGGATCGAACCCACGAACTCCTGTATACCAGGCGAGGTGGTCAACATCTCGCCACCTCAGCCCCGTAATTCACCTCCCTCCCCGGCAACCACCTCTGCCATGCAAAGAGTCATCACAATTCAGGGGCGGGCAGATCGTCATGACTGGCTCAAGAGTTGATTTGGGCGTTCGTCTCATTGGTGCGGTCTCGTTAGTCCATGCGTTCCTAAAAAGTGCCGCGTTTAGCGAAAGCAATTTCCCCATAAATAATGTAACGCTAAAGTGTGGCGGGATGTGATGCACGACTACTCGCACCACACGGTGAGATGGCGGGACAAATAACTGAGGGTAGGCTGCCGCCTTCCTGTATCACTCTGTAACGTAGCCACGGAGCTCAAGAAAGTAGTTCATCGTTGACCGCTCAGAAGCTGCGTTATAACGACACACATTCCGTGTGATAACGCCACGCGTTCTGCGTTATAACGGTGCCCGTTGTGCGAAGTGTTCCCAAATGGAAGAACCGCGTTATGGCGAAAACACGTCCACCTTGTACTACAGGCTGCACTCATCTTGGTCATCCTCACGGGTGTTATCGTGACTCTACATTACGGACGGACGGACTTACGCGACCAAGCGAATGGATAACAACTGGCAACCTTATATGGAAAGCGTGGAGAAGAGGCATACGAGTTGATGTTAGAACGTCGTCCACAATCATAACGTGCTGGCCGGGTGAACGCCCGGTTGCCGCCGCGTACGTTGGCTTGCCAGGAATCGGGATATTTTTCATCGTTTGCAAAAAAGCGTTTCTAGTGAAATGTAAAATAGCGAGGGGTCGCCATCGTTCAGCCCCGCCAGGCGCCGTTTGTTTTGCCGCCGACATCAATTGCGGTGACGCGTGGTGGGGGTTCGTGCGGTGATGCGTGGTGTGGGTTCGTGTGCCGTTACACAACGAGCTATTTTGCGCGTGACGCAAAGAAAAAAACGACAATTATGTCTGCAGCTTGCGGAAGAATGGCACACGCCGGGAGATGACATAACACGCTTGTTGCCTACACTGCACGTACAGATGAAACAAAAACAACAATAACATCAAACGTTCAACGTAAAATTATCTGGGCCAACCATCCCAGTGCTGAAATAATTATGAATTGCGATTAGTTTAACACGTAGTAATATTCGGCTTTCGCGACCAATATTATCCATAATCGAGGTTGTTGGGTTAGATCGCCACCACCCGATACAGCCAATTAGTAAGGTTTGTCACGTAAGAAAGACAATGAGTTACTAGTTCAGCACACCGGTGTGTTGAAGAGTAACCCACAATATTTACAATTCAAGTACTGGGCCGTTCCGCCGGTCATTACAACCAGCCCCATCAGGCGACAGCCAGAGTTGTGGAGAAATCCTGTTCCAGTCTTACATCGCGACTACACAACACGGTAACATTGTCCCCCCGCCCCTACTGCGAAAATGTTGGCAGGACCCTCGTGAACAGCGCGCCTTGAGGCTCATCGAGGCTTTCCCGAGTAAACCGGCGGAATGCGGTCGTAATATTACAGCCGTTCTGCCGCTGCAAACGTAATTCACGCGTGCATGTGGACTCGTGACTGGCACCAGACGGGGCCTCGGTGAGACACGGAGCCTCGGTGAGACACGAGACCTCGGTTAGACGCGGAGCCTTGGTGAGACGCGGGTTCTCGATTAGTCATAGGGTCTCGATGCGACACACTCTGTCGATTAGACACAGGGTGGCAATTAGACACGGGGCTCCTGATTAAACAGAGTCGTGATTCGACACGCAGTTCAATTAGTCACACGCTCTCCATTACCACGCGCAGTCTCTGTCAGACAACTTAGAGGCTCGTCAGCTGCCTGCCAAGTCCCGAAGCAACCCCTTCTGCATGCAACTCTACAACACAAAGGCGGGCTACGCTCATTTTGCTGACGTATTTTAGCGTGAGCGACAAGGCGAGTTGTTTTCTAAATTGTCGCGTTTGGACAAAGTCGGTGAGCCAGACGAGGGAAAGGCATTCCGCTACATGGCTAAGCCCTGCGCTGTAATGCAATGGCTCACAGGCAGTCGAGCTGCACAATAGCCTGTGTGCAAGTAGCGCCCTCAGCCTCGTCTCTAACTCCGCTGAGCCGGGCGGCGCGTGGTCTTGAGTGCAACTTCTTAAGTGCTCTCTGGCAGCACGTGGCGTGTCGTGGCAGGGAGACCACAACCCGGACACAGACTCCAACACTGACCCTCACATAGACCCTCACATAGACTCAACACTAACCCTGACATAGACCCAACACTCACCCTGACACTCACCCTGTCACTAACCCTGTCACTAACCCTGACATAGACTCAACACTAACCCTGACACAGACCCTGACACTAACCCTGACACTAACCCTGACATAGACTCAACACTAACCCTGACACAGACCCTGACACTAACCCTGACACTAACCCTGACACTCACCCTGACAACAACCTTGACACTAACCCTGACATAGACTCAACACTAACCCTGACATAGACCCAACACTAAGCCTGACACTAACCCTGACAACAACCCTGACACAGACTCAACACTAACCCTGACACAGACTCAACACTAACCCTGACACTAACCCTGACACAGACCCCACCAATGCTGTCTGTATGTGGAGTCTCCCTCCATCTCCCTCCTCCTCCCTCCTCCTCCTCTCCACCACTGCGCTCTAATCACACTCGCACCTCGTTAGCGCGTGAGAGGCCCTAAAGGCGATCATCTCAGAGCCGGCGTGGCCGCGCGTTTAATGAAGTGGCTCTTCACCGAGTTTTCGGCAAGGTTTGGTTGTGGCTTGGTTGTAACTTGGTTGTGGCTTGGTTGTAGCTTGGTTGTGGTTTGGTTGTGGCTTGGTTGTAGCTTGGTTGTGGCTTGGTTGTAGCTTGGTTGTGGTTTGGTTGTGGCTTGGTTGTAGCTTGGTTGTGGTTTGGTTGTGGCTTGGTTGTAGCTTGGTTGTGGTTTGGTTGTGGCTTGGTTGTAGCTTGGTTGTGGCTTGGTTGTAGCTTGGTTGTGGTTTGGTTGTGGCTTGGTTGTAGCTTGGTTGTGGTTTGGTTGTGGCTTGGTTGTAGCTTGGTTGTGGTTTGGTTGTGGCTTGGTTGTAGCTAGGGCTGTGCCGTGCGTTCTACCGATTGCTGGCCGTGGTGCCTCCTCCCCGTTGGGTTCCACTTCTGTGCGCGCCGCTGACATTCTACTGGCGCTCGCTTTCCCCACTTGTGCCGGGAGATCATCAAACGAGGTTTCCTTTATCAAAATAATTGTCCGTCATTTTGTCGATTGCGTTGAACGCGGAAGTGGAAGTTGTTGTTGTTGTTATGATGATGACTCACGTTTGTGCATCTGTGTCCCGCCGTAGATGACCCAGCAATGTACATCCAGCATCTGGAGGCGAGGGTGCGGCAGCTGGAGGATGAAACCCACAACCTGCTGCAGGTACACCACCACCACCACAATAACAACCACCACCACAACCAAAACCACCACTACCACCATCTTGTCACCTTCTGATGTTAGTTTTATTTGACGAAAGACGGGACAAGCAATTCCTGCGATGTCGCCGCTGCATTGGGCGTACCACAAGTTGTTCATTTCTCCACGGCTCATGCGTCTACCCTTCTCTTGAGTCTCAGATTTCACATTAACATCACCACCCTCACACATTCATCGCATTATACCCAATTCGCATCGTGAAAACACGCAGCGTTACAGGAGAAGAGGCCACATGGTCAAACAGACCCCCCCCCTCCCCCCCGTGATGAGCATAGCATAGGGAGGGGGATGCCTTTATCCAGCGGTGAAGTGCTGTCACGGAAAAAATAATCCACATGAGGGACGGTTGATTGAATAGCAGCAGCGACACGTTTCACCTCAACTAGAAAATGTAGTAAATAACTAAATAAATTCCCGTACTAATATTCTATTTTCCCCGGCGGGACGGAGTCGCTCGTCACGACATCGCTGGTTTCTGTGGGAAGTGTGGAGGGAGAGGCCCCTCTGTGACTTTGTTGACATCGTCTCCAGCCTGCCGGCGTGACGGCACTCACACGCGCGCCGGAAGCCCACTGCGTGTTCTACGGATCAGGATCTTTATTCATGCTGGAGGAATCCGATGAGTTGTGAAGTTATTATTTTCTTCTCACAGACGTCCGCTGGTAGCGGCGTGGTGACGGTCGCGTGCCAAGCGACACTCCCAAAGTAGGGGACAAAGACGGCGCGGAGCCAGACTAGCGGCCTGGGACGCGGTGTGGGGCCCGTGTCTGTGTGTCTAGACTGGAGTCTGTGTGTCTAGACTGGAGTCTGTGTCTCTAGACTGGAGTCTGTGTGTCTAGACTGGAGTCTGTGTCTCTAGACCGGAGTCTGTGTGTCTAGACAGGAGTCTGTGTGTCTAGACTGGAGTCTGTGTGTCTAGACAGGAGTCTGTGTGTCTAGACAGGAGTCTGTGTGTCTAGACTGGAGTCTGTGTGTCTAGACTGGAGTCTGTGTGTCTAGACTGGAGTCTGTGTCTAGACTGGAGTCTGTGTCTCTAGACTGGAGTCTGTGTGTCTAGACTGGAGTCTGTGTGTCTAGACTGGAGTCTGTGTGTCTAGACTGGAGTCTGTGTGTCTAGACAGGAGTCTGTGTGTCTAGACTGGAGTCTGTGTGTCTAGACTGGAGTCTGTGTGTCTAGACTGGAGTCTGTGTGTCTAGACATCTGTGTGTCTAGACTGGAGTCTGTGTGTTTAGACAGGAGTCTGTGTGTCTAGACTGGAGTCTGTGTGTCTAGACAGGAGTCTGTGTGTCTAGACATCTGTGTGTCTAGACTGGAGTCTGTGTGTATAGACAGGAGTCTGTGTGTCTAGACTGGAGTCTGTGTGTCTAGACTGGAGTCTGTGTGTCTAGACTGGAGTCTGTGTGTCTAGACAGGAGTCTGTGTGTCTAGACTGGAGTCTGTGTGTCTCGACTGGAGTCTGTGTGTCTATACTGGAGTCTGTGTGCCTAGACTGGAGTCTGTGTGTCTAGACTGGAGTTTGTGTGTCTAGACTGGAGTCTGTGTGTCTAGACAGGAGTCTGTGTGTCTAGACTGGAGTCTGTGTGTCTAGACTGGAGTCTGTGTGTCTAGACTTGAGTCTGTGTGTCTAGACATCTGTGTGTCTAGACAGGTGTGTGTAGATACTGTCTGCTTGATTATCATTAGGTCTAAACCTTTTTTCATATAAATATTTGTGCATTCAGACAGAGCTTTGCATCTTTATTAATGCATTCCTTCACATCTGCACGAGTGTCTAGACATCTGTTTCACTTCTCTGTCTTTGTGGCCACATCTCTTCCATGTTACAAGGGTCTGTCGGCGTGTCCCCCACAATCCCGTCGTCGTTGTCAGCGCGTCGTGGGACTGGTATCTGCCCCGCGACACGGCCCAGCGGGAGCCCAATCGCCACCCGTTGCGGCGGTTCATGGCTTCCGAATCCGACAGGCCGCCCTGGTCAATGCTGCGGCCGCATTGAACCGTCAAACGACGCGTCAAAGAAGACTCCCCATGGCAGACGTTGGAAAATAACGGATTTTGAGAGATTTTAAAATGACACTGCGAGTGGCTCAATGGGGATCACAGCAGCAGCAGCTACAGTAGCAGCAGCTACAGTGTCTCGTACGGTGATCCTACTGCAGGCTGTTGTCTGTGAAACGTCACGCCTTGCTCTTTGTGTGCATGTGTGTTGAACTTCTTTCGCACCGTACATAGCCAACCGTGCTAATCGGAGGTGCGGGGGAAAGACAGCGAACTAAACACAAGCAAATGCTTTGTAAGAACGTCACAAAAAAAGAAACTCCAAAATCGTCGTCATTATTATTGTTACTACGTCTAGACTGCTGTCCACCCATGCCGCTCTACAAAGGCACTCCACGAACATTTAAGCTCCAACTCGAGTTTCCTGCATCGAACACTGACTTTGGCCGATGATTATTTGCAAAGGAAAGACCAGCCGTGCGTAGGCGGCGATAATTAAGAAAATAAAAACCCGCAAAATATAAATACTCACACACGCGAAGGCATTCGCAAAACAAACATCCACAATGCAACGAGCCGACGGAAGGCTGGAGCGTGGGGGTGGGTGACGTGAGCGCGAACGGAGAGAGAAAGACGTCTCGCGGGATAGAAGCGGAGACAAAAGCGCCGCCTCGGCGCTCGACAAAGGGTGGCGGCGAGATCCACGGCGGCGGCTCAGCGGGGACCACCGTCGGCTGCCGCCTTTTCCAATTCCGTGCCGGACGCGGGCGCTTCCAACTCCCCCTCCTCCCCTCCTGCGGTACGAAGTTTCCTCCCATCCCTACCGCCACCTCTGCCGCCGAGTCCTCCCCGGATCTTTAATTGGCCAGCTTGTTAGTCTGCCGGTTCGTTAGTCAGACGGCTCATGAGCCGGCCGGCTAGTGAGCCAGCCGGCTGGTGAGTTGGCAAGCTAGGTAGTCGGCTGGCTCCTTAGCTGACCGGCTCCTGAGCCAGCCGGCTAGTGAGTTGGCAAGCTCAGTAGTCGGCTGGCTCCTTAGCCGGCCGGCTCCTGAGCCAGCCGGCTGGTGAGTTGGCAAGCTAGGTAGTTGGCTGGCTCCTTAGCCGGCCGGCTCGTGAGTGGGCCGGCTAATGACCGGCTCATTAGCGGGCTGGCTTTTTCGTGGGCTGGTTCGTCAGTGGGCTGCCTCGTCAGCAGAACGGCTTGTTGACGGCGTGAGATGAAAGGGCCGCGTTGTTTTGTGTTGACGCGCCGCGCCGTGCGGGGTTCCTCTCTGCGGGTTTGTCTGTGACGGATGAAAGATGAATTAACGGATTTAATCACCGGAGACTTCAGTGCTTTTAACGCGATCGCCCACATTAATCCCTCTAATAACGCGCAGCATGAATAATGCACGCAAGCCTTCGCAATTTCACATGCGGCTCATGAAAAGTTAAACAACCGGCTTTGGTTGAGACGCCAAGGCCGCTGTTAACGACGAAACGGTTAATCGCTTGGAATCAATTGGCGTCTCGTGAAAAAACGTATTTTGTTGCCCTTCTTAACCCGGTTGAGCAATGGGCGTCGCGTCTTCACCAGACGAAGAATAATTTCGGATCTCTCGCAGAGCAACGGCAGCAGCGTGACCCCTGCTGTGTCGGAGAACGGCCCGCGGAAGCGAATAATGCAGAGCTACCTCTGAGATCCCCTCGTCGAGTGGGCTCCATTGCACGCCGCGTTGGGGGGCAGCACTTCCCCCACTCGGCCTGCCTGCCGCTGAGAGTTTGCCTCGATGTCGAGTTTGATTTTCACCACCAGCGGGGCTCTTGAATAATTTAATATGGTCACCGTGAGCCTGCGCTCATGGACAGTGGAAACAAGGAGTCACTTTGTCTTTGTAACACACGGTAATACAATATAATCCCGCCAGGGGAAAAAGATGCTTGGATCGGTTTAAATCGCTGGGTTTCTACCGCACCGTCCCATTGATATGTGCGTGGTGGCAAGATGTCGCCTACCTCGCTTGCTGTACAGGAGATGGTTGGGAGTTTGCATGTCTCCCCCCGTGGTCTTGCGTGGATTTTTGTCCGGTTCCTGCGGTGTTTCCTTCCACATTTAGAAGCATGCGTTTAGGTTATTTGGCTGCTGTAAATTTCGACGTGATAAGCCACTTGGTTGAGCTATCATTTGTGATAGCCTGGTAAAATACAAAAAGATTTAGTTTTTCAGTTTAGACTTGAGAGTGTTTTTGGAAAATCAATGGATGAGTTTGAGGTTAGTTTATTTAGTTTAACCAGTTTAGTTTGTTTAGTTTAACCAGGTTAGTCTATTTAGTTTAACCAGGTTAGTTTGTTTAGTTTAACCAGGTTAGTCTATTTAGTTTAACCAGGTTAGTTTGTTTAGTTTAACCAGGTTAGTTTGTTTAGTTTAACCAGGTTAGTTTGTTTAGTTTAATCAGGTTAGTTTGTTTAGTTTAACCAGGTTAGTCTATTTAGTTTAACCAGGTTAGTTTGTTTAGTTTAACCAGGTTAGTTTGTTTAGTTTAACCAGGTTAGTTTGTTTAGTTTAACCAGGTTAGTTTATTTAGTTTAACCAGGTTAGTTTGTTTAGTTTAACCAGGTTAGTTTGTTTAGTTTAACCAGGTTAGGGTTGAAGAGGCCAGGGTAGGTCTAACTTGCAAGAGTGACGTGGGCTGGGTTCGCCAAAATGACAAAAGTTCAAAGAAGTAGGAACAATGAAGCGATGAACTATCAGAGCAAAAATCTACCAAATAGGAATTATAAAACAGTGCAAATTATAAAGGAATTTTAAACAAACACATTTCCCAAAACACATTAAAAGTAAACAAAGTTGCAAAAACATCAAAATGAATACAGGGTGAAGTGTGCACGAGTATACAGGTTATATATATGTAGGGCTGTTACAGAGAGCCCGTTATGCATGGCAGCCTATGGTAAACAAGCACAGTGGGCGGGGCTACGTCAGTGCACGGGCAGGTGCCCTCTACGACGTCCGCGCTTCGGACGTTACGATCCCCCGGGGCCCCACCCCTCAGGGAGGTGGTTGTATAAAAGGGGAATGTATCGGGGGCTCGGGAGTGATGTTTAGCTAAAGAAGAGGAGGCGGAAGACGTCTGAGATAGAGCCCTGGACTCCCCCTGGTACGTCGTCCTTATCAGGACCGCGCAGGCTCGAGCCAGTGGCGTGGTACCAGAGCCAGAGCCAGTGCTGGTCTGGACTCTGGGTACCGGGCCCGACTGACCAGTGTCGGGCCAAGATAGCCTCCCCTAGCCCATTAGTGGAGGACTCAGAGGCAGGCTAAGGTTAGCCTAGAGGTGTGTCCTCAGATAGACGGGTGAGGGGGCCGATACCCCCTCAATTGTGTATGTCACAAAGTTGGTATTCAAATAAACAAGTGTGCCTCCAACTCCGGTGTCAACGAGTCATAAGCATTACTACATCTGGCGTCAGAAGTGAAACAAAGTACGAACATGGATACACGCCGGACGACTCGAGTCGGAGTACCAGGAGCAGAGGACACCGCTGCAGTTGGAGAGCCCGAGACGGCTGAAGATGCCATCGAGCAGCCGGGGCTGGGTGCATCCACGCCACAGCAGCTGGAGGAAGGGGAGCCGTCGACGGAGGGGCTGAGGCAGGCGCACGCGAAGCTGGCCGAGCTGCTGTACGCCGCAGCCGCCATGCTCGATAACATCACACGGCTGGGGGCTGCGGGACCGCCACGAGGCGACAGCAGCCAACGACCACAGCGCCTTCCCGCCATTTCAACGAAGCAACATTTTGAAACTCCCGCCATCGCCGCAGCTGCTGTTGAGGGCGTGGCCGCTCTAAGCATCGCGTCCAACGGCGGGAGTACAGTACCTGCCGCGTCACCACGGGTGCGACCGGCGATGCCATCGCTGCTTCGGGCCGACGCTGAGTCGAGTGAGGGAGACGAGGGAGCGCGATCGTCCTCTGCAGCCGCTGCCTTACATCAGCGACTGCCGCCGCTCAAAGAATTTGTGGGCGAGGAGGGCGACTGGGGCGGCTTCCAGCGGCGCTTCCTCGCTCACCAGGAGATGGCACAGTGGACAGACGCCGAGGCTCTCCGAGCACTGCCAGCACTCCTCGACAGCGACGCCCTCGCCACACTAACATCGGCAACGAAGGAGAGGCGTTCCACGCTGCGGAAGGCGATGCAAGTGCTGTCCGCTGTGTATGGGCCACCATCGGACTGTCGTCAACTCTTTTACGATCGCCAGCGGGGGACGAAGGAGTCGCCCCTGGCGTACCGTACAAGCCTCCTGGCGCTGGCAAAGGAAGCCTTTCCACGAATGGACGACGAGGGGATCGACGCCATGGTGACAGAAAAGATACTTTTGCTGGCGGACGACTTAGACATCGTCATTGTCGCACAGGACGATGCAGAAATGTGCTCCCTCCAAGCGGCCCGTCTCCTCCACGCAAACCTGTCCTCTCAACGACGGAAGGCCAGCAAGGCGGCGAGCGGGCGCGCCGTCGCTGCGGCCACCCTCCCGGCGGAAGAGGTTTGCGCCATCAACCATCGACGGCAGCACGGAGCGGGAGCGCGGGGGGACCGGGCCGGTTCAAGCCATCTACAACGTCCATCGTCGCCACCAGCGCTTCCACGCTGCTACAACTGCGGCATCCGGGGCCACGTCGCCTCGGGGTGCCGCTCTCCTCGGCAGCGCGGGACGACACCTCAACGGGACGCCGGCCCTCGTCACAAGCTCCACCATCATAATCCGGCGAGTCGCGGCACCCCTCACGTTTGGCCCACGCACACGCCCGTCGCACACTTAAACACCGCAGCGAAGGGGGGGCCAATATCGCGTACCATGGCACCAACACGCACCGCTCTGGGTACTCACATTGAACCCAGCCAGTGGTCCGTGTTGGCCCATCGGGTTGTAGCCGCGTCGTCGGGGTCGTCGGCCGTTGTGGGTCACATCGATGGGGTGGAGGTTCGCATCTTGGTCGATACAGGAGCATCGGCGACCATTATTTCGGAGTTGATTTATAACATTCTCCCTGCCCAGAGCCGTCCTTTGATGCCTGTTAATGTGCCATTCTTTGCTGCTAACGGGGGTTCACTTGGCATCATCGGACAAATTCGAGCCCAAATTTGTGTCGGGGATATTAAATTATCTGGGCCGATTTTTGTTTCCTCCTCGCTGGCGGTTCCGTGCCTGCTGGGGACGGATTTCCTGGCCAAAATGCCGATTAGGATATTAATCGACCAGGGATGCATTGAGCTCCCATCGGGCCGACGCATGGCGTTTTTGCCATCCCCCGCTACGAGCCGGACGGCGTTCGCGACGGTGCCGGCGTTCGTAGATAGAACGGTGCGCGTTCCTCCGGGGGCGCAAATGTTAATTCCTTTGAGACTTCGGCGGCCCTTCGCTAAGGGCATTGGGGCTCAAGGGGTTTTGCTGGGACCGTCTAGGGCTGGGGTCAGTGGACCTAATTTACTCCCGGCCCAGACCATAGTGAGAGGGGATGGAGAACCCTTCATCGCGGTCCTCAATGTGGGCTCGCAGACGGTGGTGGTCCCACAGGGGACCGTGCTTGCTCACGCAACGCCGGTGCCCTGTGAGGAACCCGTCGCGAGTCATGTCGGCGCTGCCCCTGCACCGCGACCACATTCAGACAGCGATGAAGGGTGGCTCGAGGCGCTTTGCGCGGGATCGACGGACCTGTCAAATTTAGAGCGCCAACGTCTTAAGACACTACTGAGGGAATTTTCCGACGTTTTCAGTCGGGATAAATACGATTTGGGCTGCACTCATCTGCTGCGTCACCATATTGATACGGGTGACAGCGCGCCAATACGCCAAAATCCTTTTCGGTTGAGTCCCGCCGAAAAGGACCATGTCAAATCGGCTGTTGATGACATGCTAGCCGCCGACATAATTTCTCCCTCCAACAGCCCTTGGGGAGCGCCGATCGTCCTGGTTAAGAAGCAGGACGGTTCGTTGCGGTTTTGCGTTGACTTTCGGCGCCTTAATAAAATTACGGTTGCCGACGCATACCCGCTCCCACGGATGGACGAATCGCTTGACGCCTTGGCGGGAGCGCGATTCTTCTCCACATTGGACTTACTTTCGGGATTCTGGCAGCTTCCTCTGGACGATGATTCAAAGCCTAAAACTGCTTTCCGTACTCCGCACGGCCTGTTTCAATTCAACCGGTTGCCGATGGGCTTACACTCAGCGCCGGCAACTTTCCAGCGGTTGATGGAATTGGTTTTGGCTGGATTGCAATGGGAGTCGTGCCTGATTTATTTGGATGACGTCATTGTCTTTGGCAAAACTTTTGAGGAACATCTCCAGAGGTTGCGGGCGGTTTTCCTAAAGATGCGGGCTGCTAATTTGAAATTTAAGCCCCAAAAATGCCATTTGTTACGCGAGTCGGTGCGTTATTTGGGGCACATCGTGGGGCGCTCAGGTATTTCTACCGATCCCGCCAAAACGCAGTGTGTAAGCTCCTGGCCGACTCCCACCTCAGTGGGAGAGGTTAGGAGTTTTATTGGGTTTGCGTCGTATTATAGACGCTTCGTCGCTAATTTTGCGACTATCGCCAAACCCCTACATGCTTTAACATCTAAAGGGGTTCGGTTTTGCTGGGGTCAGGAGGAGGAGGCTGCTTTTTGCTCCCTTCGGGATGCTTTGGTAAACGCTCCTCCCCTGATTTACCCTGATTTTTCAAAACCGTTCTTGCTCGACACCGATGCGAGCAACACGGGTATTGGGGGCGTGCTCTCCCAGGTGGTTGACGGCGTGGAACATGTGGTTGCGTACGGCAGTCGGGTGTTGTCTCCAGCGGGGCAACGGTATTGTGTCACCCGTAGGGAACTGTTGGCAATTGTCCATTTCGTCCAACAGTATCGCCCATATCTGTACGGTCGGCATTTCACCGTCCGCACAGATCATGCGGCACTGCAGTACGCCCTGAGGGTTCAACAGCCATCGGGACAATTGTCCCGATGGTTGGAGGTCCTCCAGGATTACGATTTCCAAACCACATACCGTAAGGGCGTTCGCCACACCAACGCGGACGCTCTGTCACGCTTGCCAACCACCTCCGAGTGTGCATGCCTCCTAGGGTCTGGACGTTGCAGGCCTCCAGGGGACACATCGGTACCTGTCTTGGCGGCCGCCAACGACGACGATGCAATGGTTCCTAATTCGATCGAACAACAGGGCAAAGATTCCCTGTTGGGGTTGCCCGTCATTGAATGGGGGCGCCTCCAGATGGAGGATGTCTCCCTCCTCGGGTGGCGACGTCGCGTTGGCGGTGCGGCGGGGGGAAAAAGAGGTGGTTCCGACGCATGGGAAATGTGCCAAGGTCTGCTAATGCATTGGGACGGGAAGTCACGTCGACATCGGCTGGTTGTCCCTACTGGGTTGCGGGGTAGGGTGGTATGGGCCGCTCATGAGCGCCTCCTACACCTGGGGACCCAAAAGACTCTCGCCTGGCTGCAACTTGATTTTTACTGGCCTGGCATGACGAGGGATGTTGGGGATTTGTTGGGATCGTGCCCTCAATGTGCACAACGCAAACCGCCGGCACGGGAGTCTAACCCGCCCTTGCAATCGATCAAAGTGTCCAGGATAAACGAGCTGGTCGCTCTGGACATTTTGGGACCATTCCCCGCCACCCCCAGAGGGAATAGATATTTGTTGACGGGTGTCGAGTATTTTACACGCTGGCCTATGGCCTGGCCTTTGGCCAACCAGTCGGCAGCAGCCATCGTGGAGGCCTTTGTTCAGGGTTATGTCCTGGACAAAGGTGCTCCGGAGAGGCTGCTGACCGACCAGGGCAGAAATTTTTCCGGTAAACTACTCAGACAAGTCTGCGATCTCCTGGGCACAAAGAAAATTCGGACCTCCCCATATCACCCACAAACTGACGGGATGGTCGAACGTTTGCATCGCACCATCTCGTCCATGTTATCACAACAAGTTTCGGACTCGCAAACGGATTGGGACCTACAAATTCAGGGGGTCTTGGCGGCGTACCGGATGGCACCCCATGCGGCTACGGGGTTTTCTCCCTTTTACCTCATGTACGGCCGAGAACCAGACCCGCCTGTTCGTGCCCAGTTGCGGATCCCCGTGCCGCAGGGAAAAACTAATCTGGCTGACCACGTTAAATTTAATCTGGACAAATTGACCGAGGCACGGGATGCTGCAATGCAAAACTCTGACCTCCGTCAGAAGGCAAATGAGCGCCTCAGATTGAGTCGAGCGCACATGCTGCAGTGGAAGCCGGGGGACAAGGCATGGTTGCACTGCCCCCAGGTGCCACTGGCAACCTCCTCTAAACTTGTGCGGCCGTGGCGGGGCCCTGTGGAAGTGGTGGAGGTGTTACGTCCGCAGTGCGTGCGCATCAAGTGGGGGAAGCGGCGATGGTTCGTGCACCCCTCCAGATTAAAACCCTTCGCTGCGGTACACACCCCCACTTCACACGCGCGTGGCCAAACATGTGGGGGGTGGGCCGACTTGCTGGGTCCGTCTCCGTCGCTCTCACCTAATGCCTTGCCGGCTGTGCCACCTTCAGGAGCATCAGGAGTGACGGGCTCACGCCCGATCACCCCTCCTGCGGATGCCGAGGGTCACGCGGAGTCAGAGGAATGCTCACCTCAAGACGGACAGTCGCCACCTGATGGTCCGCCACGCGGGGTTACCCCGTGTGAGGGGCCCGCTGCAAGGACGCGCGCTAAAATGCGCAAACTGTTGTGAGGCCGGAAAATGTGTACATAGCTGTTGTGTTTATTGGGTGTTGTGTGGATGGTGTGTTTCCCGCTCCTCGGATGTACATATGTTGGGTTCACCGTTTGTTGTGTGTGCGGGGTGGGTTCCCTGCTGGTTGTATATAAGCTGTTTTTTTACGGAATTCGTATTTATTCGGGGGGGTGCGACGGGTTGTTTCTCATCTTGTTGTTGTGTCTTGTTCTGGTTCCTGTTATGGTTCAAAAATAGCGAGGCACACGTCAGGGGGTGAAGGCACCTTTATTGTCAAATTTTTGTATGTTGGCAGCCGGGACGGCTGCATGCTATGTGGGGGGGAGTGATGTAGGGCTGTTACAGAGAGCCCGTTATGCATGGCAGCCTATGGTAAACAAGCACAGTGGGCGGGGCTACGTCAGTGCACGGGCAGGTGCCCTCTACGACGTCCGCGCTTCGGACGTTACGATCCCCCGGGGCCCCACCCCTCAGGGAGGTGGTTGTATAAAAGGGGAATGTATCGGGGGCTCGGGAGTGATGTTTAGCTAAAGAAGAGGAGGCGGAAGACGTCTGAGATAGAGCCCTGGACTCCCCCTGGTACGTCGTCCTTATCAGGACCGCGCAGGCTCGAGCCAGTGGCGTGGTACCAGAGCCAGAGCCAGTGCTGGTCTGGACTCTGGGTACCGGGCCCGACTGACCAGTGTCGGGCCAAGATAGCCTCCCCTAGCCCATTAGTGGAGGACTCAGAGGCAGGCTAAGGTTAGCCTAGAGGTGTGTCCTCAGATAGACGGGTGAGGGGGCCGATACCCCCTCAATTGTGTATGTCACAAAGTTGGTATTCAAATAAACAAGTGTGCCTCCAACTCCGGTGTCAACGAGTCATAAGCATTACTACATATATATATGTACAGTATATACATATGTTGGCTGGATAAAACTAACTTTGTATTGCCAGAGTTGACGAGTCGTGGCGTCGTTGTGGTCATATTACCAGAGTTGTGGTTGTGGTTGTGTCACCAGAGTCGTGGTTGTGGTTGTGTCACCAGAGTTGTGGTTGTGTCACCAGAGTTGTGGTTGTGTCACCAGAGTCGTGGTTGTGGTTGTGTCACCAGAGTTGTGGTTGTGTCACCAGAGTTGTGGTTGTGTCACCAGAGTTGTGGTGCGGTTATGGTTGTATCACCAGAGTCGTGGTTGTGGTTGTGTCACCAGCTTCATGGCGCTGTTGTGGTTCCCGTGTTGCAGCCGGCTCCCATGACCCCGCGGTGTCGCCCCCCCCCCCCCCCCCCCGGCTCTCCCACAGAGGCCGTCGGCGCTGGAGGCCGCGCGGCTCGACAAGAAGGGGCCGGGAGGCCCGAGGCCGCTGGACTCGCCGCGGCCTTCACCTCCCACACAGCACCGCGAACTCGGCCAGCCTGTGAGCTCTCAGACACACACAGACACACACACACAGACACACACACACACAGACACACAGACACACACAGACACACACACACAGACACACACACAGACACACACACAGACACACACACAGACACACACACAGACACACACACAGACACACACACAGACACACACACACACGGACCAGCAGAAACACAGACGAACCACATGAACACAGGCACACGGACACAATGCAGAGATTCTGCACCACTGCACTCGCCGCGCCCTGAGCTTTGCTCGGAGCGCAGCCTGCATCACAAGCCGCTCGTGTCAGATCCACTTAATTGTGAACGGCTGTCCGTGTGTGAGCCGCAGTGCGATTGTGTGAACAGCTGTCTGCGTGTGTGAACGGATGTCTGTGTGTGCACGGCTGCCTGTGTGTGTTACCGGCCGGTCAGGTCAGTTGTGCCATCGCCGGTGATTGCCGTGGGTTGATGACTGCCGAGGTACGTGGCCATAATCGATTGTTGTTTGCAGTGGGCGACGGTGGTGATGGTTGTGGTCCTGGTGGTGGTGTGGCTAACAGCAGTGACGATTATCTGAACTGGTCATGGGCCTCCCCTAGGTCAACGCAGCCTCAAATGAGTACCTGGTGCGGTGTGTAAACATCGCCACTTAAGGAGACAAAGGCGGCCGGGCGTGGTGCTGGCCACTCCCCACCCCCTCGTGTGCCGTGCCGACCTTCATAGGTGCTGCTCGCTAACAGCAGTTGCCCCAGCAGTCTCTTAAGGCTATACGGGGGACATTTTTCTTTGGTGGAGGTGGTTGGGAGAGTGAGGAAGGGGTGAAGAAGAAGGGCGGGTGGTGAAGATGGATAACAGCGAAATTGCCGTGACCGACCCGGGGTCAAAGAGAGAAGCGCCGCTCCCACGCGTCTCCCCCCACCCCTCCCCGGGATTAACGAGCTCGTCGTTAAGCACCGATGAGGACACGGCTTAATGAGCTCGCTAACATCCATCCGCTCGCCCGATCGAAATCGATCCTCGCTCTCACGGCACAGCCAGCGCATGGTTTGCGTTTGGGGCGGGTCGACGCGACGGTTCGTCATCACGTGCACAGTCCTCGCCAATCCACTGCTGGATGAGGGCCTCCCCCACCCCACCGATTTCCGTGCCAAAAACTCCCCAATGTGGAAATGAGAGCGGATGTGCCGCCACGCTCGTCGGCGCAGCCACGCTCGTCGGCGCCGCCACGCTCGTCGGCGCCGCCACGCTCGTCGGCGCCGCCACGCTCGTCGGCGCCGCCACGCTCGTCGGCGCCGCCACGCTCGTCGGCGCCGCCACGCTCGTCGGCGCCGCCACGCTCGTCGGCGCCGCCACGCTCGTCGGCGCCGCCACGCTCGTCGGCGCCGCCACGCTCGTCGGCGCCGCCACGCTCACTTCCCCAGCTCCCCGTTGTGGGCGATGCTTGAGGGTGACAAAGTAGAGCAGCACTCGCCGCTTGTAGCAGAGGTTCGAGTCGGGTGCTAATCGGAGGTGTGGGGTGAAGGACAACAAACTAAACACACAAAGCCGTTTTAAAGAAATTAGTTTTCCACACTGCGGTGTGAACCGTGAAAAGCCGCCGGTTATTATACCAGGCCAGGCCCACTGAGCTATGAGCTCTTTTTCCAGAAGCAACCTGGCCACAAATGATAGCACAACGAAGTGGCTTGTCACGTGGAGAAGTACAGCAGCAGCCAATTAATCTAAGCGCGACCACGGGGAGAGAGCGAGAGAGACACGCAAACTCCAAATATACAGCAGCAGCAGCAGCAGGCTTCGTCAGGGTCATGATTGACTACCATGCGCCGTCCGCTTGCCAGTGGACGTTGAAGATGCCATGACGCCATTCGAAAAGAGGAGGGCAATGATGTCGCAAGTCACTCGATTTAGATTAAACATCATTCAGACGCTGTCTTTCCGACAGACCTGTTCTTCACCTGAGGACGGCTGCTTGCGTTGTCGCCGAAACGTCGTGAGGATTGTATTTTTATTATGTTTTATTTTTATTATTTTATTATTTCCCTTCTACGTGACTTTACTGACAAAACCAAGAAGATGAATCCCTGCAGTCACGAAAGCTTTAAATCGTGTTTTAAGATTACACATCGCAACGTCGCCCCCCACTTACGGGCAGACTCACGCCCGATTATTTATGAAAGTGTTTTTCCCGGTTTGAGTTCACTCTGGGTCGGCAGGGGGGGGGGCGGCAGGGGGGGGGGGCGCGGTGAGTAACGACTGTGTCACAAGAAGCACCCGGGTTCTGTTCCCAACTCTGGCTTACCTGGTTAAATAAAAAAAATTGTTCAGTTTTATTTGTATAATTTTAAGTGATTCACTTACCTTTCCTATACTTTGCACTCCGAACATGTTTTTGAACTGTTTGTTGTTGGAACGTTCTGATCCTGTGCCCCAGCTGGGCATCTGTGAAAACGAGCTTCACAGCTCATCAGATTCCTCCGATATGAATACTCTGAAAGTGTAAGAACCAAGAATATGAATACTCTGATTGTGACCTCCCTGTACGTTCTCCCCATGTTCTGCATTGGGCATCCTCCTCCGGGTTTCTCAGTTTCCTCCTCCCATAGCCGAGAGAAGAGAGCCGGAGGAGAGATGGCCGTCCTTCCCCCGCACCTCCGATTAGCACTGGTGTCTACGTGCGGTGCGAGATAAGCGCAACATACAGACACGCATCTCCAGATTCCCCGAGGGTGGCTTCAGACAGAGTCACGCAATTCTACGCACACCTGCCTGCCCCGATGATGTTCAGAGCGAGTCTCTGATGGCAAAGTCAGGTAGCGTGCGGGCGGGCGGAATAATTGCGTTACTCGCCTGGCTCTCGTCACCGCGCGCGCTTGTGGCTTGCGATGACGTCCTCGCTGCTGCGGAGTTTCGTTTATATTCGTGCTGGCAGAGTCACCGATGGAGCCCCCCCCCCCTGCACCCCCTTCCCCTCGCGAGCCTTCACGTCGAGGTTGGTGGTCCAGATGTCATATCAAGCCCCAATTAATGGACCCCAAACATTTTTTTTCTCCTTTGCTTATTCATTTCTGTTTTTTATAAAACTTATTTATTTCAGGTGGCCAATACCAGTTCCATCTGCTGTTGAAGATGTTCGAAAGGAGTTTTGTGAAAGATTTAACAATAATGATGATATTTCATCAAGTTATATCACTTACATTACATTACACACCCCATTGGGTACAGAAATATTTTAGTTTTAGATAATTAAATGGGTGCCACAAGACATCTGGACCACCCTGTACATTGCAGCCCGGAGACGCTGTGCCTGGGTGTCTGCCCCCCTCTCTCGCCCCGGCCACCGCGGGGTTGGTGAAGGTTTGGGGGGTGAGGGATGTTGCGAGAGATAGCTGCACTGCTCTTTGTTGCCCACCATGCGCGGGCCGCCAGTCTTCCTATGCATGGCGGTCGCTGGTCAAGCGCTAGCCTGGTCCGCCTGTCTTTCTGTGCGTGGCGGTCGCTGTTCAAGCGCTAGCCTGGTCTGCCTGTCTTTCTGTGCGTGGCGGCCACCGTGTTCAAGCGCTGTCCAGGCTCAGCTGCGCTCAGCTTCCGAGATGTGATGAGGACAGAGGCTTTCGATGAGATTTGGTCAAAGGCTGCGCGTGTTTCTCACAGGGGCGGTTCGTGTGGCCGTGTGATCTAAAGCGCGACAAAAGACAGAGGTCCCTGTTTTTTTCTTTTAAAGCTTTTTATTGTTGTGGTTGTAGTAACAGCGCTATCAGCATCGGTATCCATTTGTAAGTCTCTCCGAGCAGTGCAGCTGTTTGCGTGAGCGAGCGGGCCTGCTGCGGGAGTGGACATCACAGAGCTTCCTCTGAGATGCCCCTTCTTCAAGTGACCTCTGAACCACACACCAGCCAGGGGGTAGGGGGGGGTCAGCACTCTCTCTCCCGCCTGCCCCGGAGAGCAAGGCTCCTCGCACGGCGATGACAAACTATTCTCAGCGCCGACACTCGGCCAGATTACCTCGCGTAACGTAACGTGATGGGTTTGTCCGTGCAGTCGTTGGTGTGACCAGGCTGAGACCATTAACTCATTAGACTTGAGAATCTCACCACAGGGGGTTGTCTGGATGCGAACCCAGGATCTCAGTGGTGCCAGCTCGTCCCGCTGACCTCTGTGCCATCCCGCGGCCACCTGAAGGAGGAGACATCTTCACTCTCCGTGACCTTTCGAGGCATCTGGCAAAAGAGAAGCGGGCGATGGCCACGGCGTCGGTCGGTGTCAGTCAGCTCCTGAGGCTTTGTCTCGGCCCTGACCACCACCGGGTAGCGCGTGCTAGGATCGCTACCCCCTCGTGCGTGTGGGGGTTTCTCCGCTCGACTCTGCTTCACGCAAAGCGATCAACCGATTTGTTTTTATTTTTTATTTTTCTCTAAAACTAAAAACCAAACTATTTATTTTATTTCACCCGGTAAGGCCCACGCTGAGCTGTGTGGATCTTTTTCAGAAGCGACCTGACGATCACAAATGACAGTAACTTATCATCGTGTGGAAATTCATAGCAGCCAACATCCTCTAAATGCGCGATGTCAATTCCAAATAGCGGAGGGAAAAACCGGAGGACCCGGAGAAAAATGCACACGGGGAGAGAGACACGCAAACTCCAAATATAGAGCAGGTGTCAGGGTTGGAATCAAACCAACGACCTCCTGTGTGCCAGGCGAGGTAGTTAACATCTCCTAGCCACAGTGGTGCTCTCCTGCAAAAAAAACCTTTGAAAAAGTATGCACTGTGTTTTTATTTTTAATAAAAACCAAGACCATGAAAAAATCTCGAAAACAAATATTACGAGCTAAAGGAGTGGTTGGAAACGCCTTGGGGAAGTCACGGCTTTTCAAAAACATCCCCCGAGTCATTGTGTGACATGAAGGCGCGCGAGAGTGGCAATCAAACGGAAAGCTGTTACCGCGCTTGTGTCGCTTCACCGCAGATTACGATGCACCGCCCCCCCCCCCCTCACAGCGGACGTTAACGTCGCCCCTGCGGCATCGTCCGCGAGAGGCAGCCCGTCGCGTGCCGGTGCCACGGGTCCAGAACTATCCAAATTGGGAAGTCGCCCGCAAGGCGCTCGTCGTGCGCTTCTGAAGTCACCTGGAACTCGTCCTCCCAACATTAGGAAGCCACTGGATCTGTGCACTTTTACAGAATCTAGATTATTTAATATAGAAATGAGAACTAATTTCTTGAGAACTACTTTTTGCGTTCAGTTTGTTGTCCCCCCTCCCCCCCGCACCTCCGATTAGCACGTTTGGGTTGATACGCTGCAAAAGAGGTTCAACATAAAAGTTTCACGTTTCATGTATTAGGTATAGCCCTGTGAGCCATGCGGCTCTTGAGTCGGGTGCAAACGCAACAAAAACAATAGGAACAGAGAACATCTTAAAGCGACGACGCGCAACAGAAACATCCTGGATAAACCAGCAAATCGTCCAGAGAAAAAACCCACCGTATTACAACGCTGTGTGCAAATATCCCAGTGTGATGCAAGTCAAACAATAACAACCATAAGACAATTTAGATTCAAGTTATCAGTCCAACTCCGCACTTCCGCAAGAAACGTGACTTAACCATATGTTTTCGAAATCACCAAAATAAAGCTATAAAATACAATGTAACAACAGTAATCATAGGAACTTTGATTCAAATGTAACAATAAACGATATCCACAACGTAGTCATCGTCGTCACCACCATCCCCTACAGGCCGCCTGACGCCTGCGTCGCAGGCCTGGTGCCGAGTCAGCGCGTGCCGCACAGCATCACGCTCCAAGTTTTACAAATTAGTAAATTAGACCGAAAATTACTCAACTTGGGTGACTACCAAATGGACTTTGTTATTAATGATTAAAGTTTGGGTTGCCGCGGTATAATGTTTCGCCATGAGACGATCCGGTATCAAAACCTCAACGCGGCCGTCAACTCCGTATAGTGCCAATGACGTCAGTTACTCCGTAAAACATCAACAGAGCATTAACATAACGGGTAATAGCTGTGTGTGTGTTTATGGAGATCTTCTTTCAGAAGCGAACTGGCTATCACAAATGATAGCTCAACGAAGTGGCTTATCACGTGGAAATGTACACCAGCCAAATACTCTAAACGCGTGTTTCTAAATGTGGAGAGAAAAACCGGAGGAGCCGGAGAAGAATCCACGTGACCGCGGGAAGAGAGACCCGCAAACTCCAAATATACAATCGTTAGGGTCAGGATCGAACCCACAACCTCCTGCATACCCAGCGTGGGAGTTAACATCTCCTAGCCACCATCATAAGGGGAAAAAATTGCTGATACAAATGCTACAAGAAATCGAATCGCTGTGTGACGACATGATTGTGCATCGTACAACGTGTCTCAGGAGTGGCCGTGTCACAGCAAGCCGAGATCACAACCACGCATCTCCCTGCGCATCTCCACTGGGATGCTGAGCAGCCAATGGTGGAAATTCCACATTCTCATGGCAGGACATAGAAATTAAATTGTACCGAAGCCAGTACAGTCATCTCAATTATCTGCCGCAATGAGGATGGAGTTAACGGTGGCCCTGATAAAACAAAAAGACAGATAATTAATTAATGCAAGACATTTGAGTTAGGATAGAAATTAGCAGCAGAGGAAGCACGTGAATGTGGCCAGGGTAGCAGCGGAGAGAGCACGTACACACGGGCAGGGTAGCAGCGGAGAGAGCACGTACACATGGGGAGTGTCGGCATTGGATGCGTCGTCTGTGTGTTTGTTTCGCTTCCTGGATGAGCGCGTTCACTCGCCCGTCCCGTGGGGAGCCACGCGGGCCGCTGACTCCGCCGACCCTCGACGAGTGAGGAGCAGTGGGTATAGCCAGGCACCCGGTGCCACTCTCGGCTGTGACCCCCCCCCCCCCACGGTGCAGATGCACCGCCAACGCACTCAGTTGCTACGCCGCTGCAGCCAGCTCCGCGTCTAATCGGCGCTCAGTGTGAGCCACCCGCGGTCCTCCTGCAAGGCGGCCTTCACGCGAGCCCCAGATTCCTGCTTTCATCCTCCGGCCCAGGGAGGGAGGGAGGTGTGATGGGGGAAGGGGGGAGGGGTCCATCGTGTGCAGTGAGGCAGGCTACAGGAATTCACCACACATCCACTTTTCCCAGCACGTGTGCGTGTGTGTGTATGTACATTGCACTCCTTTCACGGCGTACTTGGCCAGCCCTGCTAATCGGGGGTGTGCGGAGTCTGTTTGTTCTCCCCACTGTTGAGGTGCATGGGGTTTCCTTCAGGGTCCTCCGGTTTCCTTCTCCCATAGCTGAACAGAACATCCAAGGTTGAGTGGCATTAACTGAAACTACGACACGATGTTTACTTACCAGGTGAGGCCCACTGAGCTGCAGGTGTTCTTTCAGGAGGGACCTGGCCACGAACGATAGCTCAGTCAGTCCCAGAAGGCCGTGGGGCCGGTGGGATGTGTAAAACGAATACTTAAATGTTAGAAATGTTGGGAGACAAACATGGGAAGGAGGTATTTCGTCTGCGTAATTATTATGCAAGGGAGGATTGGGGTTCATGTAAAAGCAGTGCCGGTTCTGTGGACGACAGAATGACAGAAGGGTCGATGGATGGATGCATGGGCAGATATAAACACATCAAGGGGGGGCTGTGTTGACAGCGAGGCACTGGCACTCAAAAGCGCACGCGCCACATCCGTCAGGAACGCTGCCCTTCCACAGGAGGTGAGTGCACAGCGCTATAAACCGTTTCACCTGAGACGGCTCCAGCGAGACAGGCAGTAGGAACAAGACAACATGAAGCATTCTTGCATCGAATCGTGACGACTTATCGTATCGGCGGGTGTAAGGGGAGTGATGTTACTACTACTATTTCACTACTTTTTGTATTGTACCAGCTGTGTAGCTCTTTTTCAGAATCGACCTGGCCACACAAATGACCGCTCAACGAAGTGGATTATCACCATGTGGAAATCTATAGCAGCAAAATACTCGAAATGCACGTTGATTCTAAATGTGGAGGGAAAAACCGAAGGACCCGGAGAAAAATCCACACGACCACCGGGAGAATATGCAAACTCCCAATACACAGCAGCAGGCGTCAGGATCGGGGTAAAACCCACGACCTCCTGTATACCAGGCGAGGTAATTAACATCTCCTGGCCACCGTGGCTAGGAGATGTTAACTACCTCGCCTGGCATACAGGAGATCGTTCGATCCCGACCCTGACGCCTGCTGCTGTATATTTGGAATTTGCGTGTCTCTCTCTCTCCCTCCCCGTGGTCGCGTGCCTTTTTCTCCTGGTCCTCCGGTTTTTCCCTCTATATTTAGAATGAATGTGCATTATTTGCTGCTATAAATTTCCACGTGATAAGCCACTTCGTTGAGCTATCATTTGTGATAGCTCAGTGGGCCTTACCTGGTAAAATAAAAAAAATAGTTTGCTTTTATTTATATATATATTTTTAAAAGATTTATTTAACTTTCCTATACTTTGCACTCGTATAGTTGTTTTTGTACTGTTTGTTGTTGGAATGTTCTGACCCCGTGCTCCTACTGGACATCTTGGAAAAAAAGAGCTGCATAGCTCACCGGATTCCTCCAGTCGAGTATTTGGTTGCTGCTATAAATGTCCATGTGACGATGAGCCACTTGGTTGAGCTATTATTTGTGATAGCCAGGTCACTTCTGATAGCTCGCTGGGCCTGAGCTGGGAAAATAAATGAAGTGGTTTTAGTTGTAACCATTGGCCCCTCCAGCGGCGGCTCGGCAGTGCGGGCACGGCCCCCACCGTAGGCCCCAAGGCCCGCACTCTCGATGTCTCCTGCCTCTGTGTTACTCACTCTCAGGCTGCTGCTGCTGCTGCTGCTCGTGCCGTTGCAGAGCGGCGTGTGGGCGCTGTGCGGTGGTGGCGGCGGAGAAGGAAGCGTCACGGCCAGGCAGCCGAGTCCGCCCTCTTACCCGGGCCAGAAGCCCGAAGCGGTGGTGCATGCCATGAAGGTACCCGCGGACGGTACATAGCCCCACCACGACCTACCTGCCTTCTATACTTGTACACGAGTTTTGCCACGAGAGAGAGAGAAAGTAACAAAAACGAACAATTGAGTGTGTGCGTGTGTGTACACGTGTGCGTGTGTGTACGAGTGTGCGTGTGTGTACGAGTGTGTGAGCGTGTACGTGAGCGTGCGTGAGTACGAGAGTGTGTACACACGTGAGTGCATGCGTGTGTGTGTGTCGGCGTGTACGCGAGTGCGTGCGTGACTACGGCTGTATGTACAAGTACACAAGCAGGTGCATGCGAAGGTTTGCGGTGCACGGGGCCGACACAAGGGTACGAGGATGCCATGGCATGGTGTGGCACTCTGGAATGGTGTGGCTGGTGGCACGGTGCCACGGTGTGGCATGGTGATGTGGTGGCACGGTGGTGCGATGTGGCACCGTGTGGCGTGGCTTGCCGCAGAGTGGCGTGTTGTGTTGTCGCGCGGTGTGGCTTGTCGCGTGTTGCGTTATGACGTGGCACGAAGCGTTGTGGCTTCACGTGGCATGGCGCGTTACGATTTGTCGTGATGTGCCGTGGTATCGTAGGTTCAATCCCGACCCTGATGCCTGCTGTATATTTGCAGTTTCCATGTCTCTCTATCCCCGTGGTCGTGTGGATTTTTCTCCGGATCCTCCAGTTTTTCCCTCCACATTTAGAAACATGCGTTTCGAGTCTTTGGCTGCTGTAAATGTCCACATGATGACAAGCCACTTCGTTGAGCTTTATTTGTGGCTGGCCCACTCACCGGTCTACAAAGAGCGACAGAGCTCAGTGGGGTTTACCTGGGAAATAAATAAATAATGTTGTGTCGTGGTATCGTTCCGGTATAAGGTGGGGTGGTGTGTTGCGGTGTGACTTTGCAGCGAGACGTGGAGTGTTGCGGTTTGACGTGGAGTGTTGTGGGGTGGCATCACGCTTGGCGTGGGCCTGCTGTGTTGGGTGCAGCCCGTTCTCCTCTCACGCCACGTGTTGTTTCCATAACGCGAATTGGATACAACGCGATAAATGTACTAGGGAACACATCTTTACAACGTGAATGTGACTTTGATATAACGCGACCGAGTGAACGGAACTACGTCGCGTGAGTAGGAATCGGCGGTCGTACGGCGGCCTCGGCGTAGCGTCATTGCACGAGGCAGTGGGATGCTGCTGGATACTTCTAGACGCTACCCACGCACCTCAGTGTTTGTTCGGCCTGCGTACGCATCTCACGTGTTATCGCGGACCGTGCTTTACTCCTACATTGTGTATTATGAATCGACATTTTCAAGATGGCTGCCCCTATCAACTCTGAGCGACTGCCGGATCGATGGAGCCGAATCGATACGATTGACCTCGATTAATGATCCGCAATACCTTGCATGCGGGCAAGGACACGCCGGCCCACCTCTTGTACGGGGGGGAGGCAAATCTCCATTTAGTGGGCTGTCCGATTGCATCGCTCTGTCAGAGCGCCGCCGCTACACGGCGCGCCTCTTCTGCCCCGTGGTTACAACTCGTTGTGATTGCCGCAGGCAGCTGCTGGTTGTGAGGGCACGGCTCGCAGACACGCTCGTTTACCGTCGCTACATGGGCGCCCGCTTCCCCTAGACAAACATAAAATTAGCGCTGCAGTCAAACCTCTTACACCTCTGGTGGTAAGTAATTCCGCTAAACAGATATTTAAAGCGCCGACGAAGCATATGATGATGCGGTAATTGCCTCTTTTCACACGTTAATGTTTTTGCGTGGTTGCTTGCATTAGCGTCAACGCCGCGCACCATATGAGTGGTGATAATAATAACAATAGCACGGTAGCACTTCCAGTACATTTGGTATTCGTGAAATTCTCATGGCTCAGGGCTGTCGTGAAGGTGTTTCACAGCTGGATGGTTGCTCCGTGGAATCCCGCTTGAGTCGTCTGCGGTGACATTTTTCTAATTTGACAAATTTTGGCACACAAGGGTCCCACTCGCTTGGAATGATCAACACGAGATCTTTAATATCACGTGATCTTTATAGCATCACGGGATCTTTAAATGACGATGGCGCGTCGTCATGTACGGCTAACACAAAGACACCGCATTATTGACCAGGGCGGCCTGCCGGAGCCGCACCAGCTGAGCGCGCGTCGTGTTCCACGGCCAATGGTTGGCGTGTCGGCCACCGCCAACGCCATCACCACTGCGCCTGGCACCCAGGTACTTTGCGATGATATTTCAGTTGGCTTGATACATACGAGCCAGGACTCCCTCTTCCTACACTCTTCCTACATTCCACTCTCAATTACTAAAAACTATTAAACTAAACTACATTGTATTTGACCAAGTAAGGCCCACTGGGCTGGAAAGCTCTCTTTCAGAAGCGACCTGGCTATCACAAATGATTGCCCAATGAAGTGGCTCATCATGTGGAAATCTGTCGAAGCCAAATGCTCTAAGCGTATGGTGATGTCGATTCTAAATGTGGAGGGAAAAACTGGAGGTCCCGGAAAAAAACCCACGCGAAGACAGGGAGAACATGCAAACTCCAAATATACAGCAGCAGGCGTCAAGGTTGGGATCGAACCCACGACCTCCTGCATACCAGGCGAAATAGTTAACATCTCCCAGCCACCGTGGCACCCATTACCCCGATTACCCAGATTACTCGGGGTAATGGGGCGCAGGGGGGGGGGGCAGGGGGAGGACAGGGTGTGGGCCCCAAAAAAACACAAAAAAACTAAACCGATAACGCTAAACTTGTGAAGATTCGGGTCTGAAACAAACCAGCGGGGCGTGCCGGCTCCTCGCCGCACCCATGATGACGTGCCCCCCATGACCACGTCCCCCCCGTGACCCCGTGCCGCCCGTGACTACGTTCCCCCCGTGACCACGTTCCCCCCGTGACCCCGTGACCCCGTGCCGCCCGTCAACGCCCGCGACCGCCTGTGACCACGTGCCCCCCGTGACCGCCCGTGGTGCCGACCACAGGTGCTGGAGGTGCACGAGAAGCTGGAGAGGCGGGCGCAGGCGCGGGAGCGAGACATGAGCGAGAAGGAGAAGGCCATCGTGCGCGAGATGTGTAACGTACGTCCCCCCCCCACACCCCCCTGCCACCCCCACCCTGTCCCCCCGGACCCCCCTCCCCACATGGAGACGCGGGGAGAGGCAACGAGGTGCCATAGGGAGACAGTCGGATACTGGGACATCAGAATCTGTATTTAGACTGCTGGAGGAATCCCATGAGCTATGAAGCTCTTTCACAGACGTCCACTAGGGACGCGTCAGAACGCTATAACAACAAAGTATAGGAAAGGTAAAGAAATCGCTTAACAAACATGGACACATTAAACTACATTATTTTTTATCTTACCAGGTAAAGCGCACGGAGGTCTTCACTTATTTTTCAGAAGCGCCCTGGCCACAAATGATAGGTCAACAAAGTGGCTTATCATCGTGTGGAGATTTATAGCAGCTAAAAATAACCTCAGTAACCTCAAGGCAGGCAGACACAGCGAGTGGCAGCCTGTGGGCACAACAGAGGCAGGTCAGCTGCCATGTACGTCGTGTCTGTGTGTGTCCACGCCGTGTCTGTGTCCACGTCGTGTCTGTGTGTGTCCACGCCGCACGGAGCCAACCGCGCTAATCGGAGGCGCGAGGGGGAATGACGACAAACTGAACACAAGAAGCAGTTGTAGAGGAATGGGTTTTGAATCTACGTGCTCAAGGTGTTGGGGATTCATGGCATGCCAATGTAGAAAGCGAGTTTTGGATCCACGTGGTTCTAAAGTGCCGAGCTCCAAGGGGACCTTGGTCGGGGTAGAGTCGCCGCCCACATCCCGCAAGAGAGTCGTGGGTTCGAGCCGGTGCCGTTTGACGATCGGATTAATCGACGTCCCTGGTGAGGTGGGGGGGGTACGTGAGAGGGCATTTAGGGCGGAGGCGGTTAGTGGGGGGGGGGTGCTGAGTGGCTTAAACGCCACAGGGGGTATGGGGGGGGTAGGGGGGGTTTCACAGTCAATGACAAACCCCCTTGTCCGTGGGCCACGAGACGGGGGGTGTGGGGTGAGTGTGTGCGTGTGCGATCCGAAGGGCGAATCTTGGTGCTACCCACTCGCTCGCCCACTCACAGGACTACAAAGACAAAGATCCCCCGTGTAGCCTCAACAGACAGTCGGGGAAAGTGCTGTTAGCGAGCACCAATGAAGGCCGGCACGGCACACGAGGGGGTCGGTGGCCAGCACCGCGCCCGGCCGCCTTTGTCTTCCCAGTGGCGATGTTTACACACCGCACCTGGTCATTTGAGACTGAATCGACCAATGGGAGGCCCAGGACCGGTTCAGGTAATCGTCACTGGTGTTGACCGTGAGCGGGAATCGAACCCGGGTCGCCAGGTTCAGCGCGCTAACCGCTACACTACCGCTCCCCACTCGTGACACTCACGCACTCACACGCACACACGCACTCACACACACGCGCACTCACGCAAAGACACACTCACGCGCACACACACACGCACTCATGCACACACACACACTCGCACGCACGCACACACGCACATCACGACCGCCCCCCTTCTCCCTGTCTCCTCTCCTACGCCAGGTGGTTTGGCGGAAACTGGGGGACACCTCGGGCCCCCCACCACCGGCGCGGCCGCCCCCACCGCACTACCCGGGCCCCGTGTGAAGCCGTGGGGGTACCCCCCCCACCCCCACCAGCAGCAGCAGCCTGGAAGCGTCACCTCGCCCCCTCGCCCGTCAATGGGGGGGGGGGGCACCAGGGCTGGGAGTCGAGCTTGGGATGGGGACCTTGAGGGGGGGGGGGGCGCGGAGGGCAAAGACGTCGTCGTGTTTAGAGTCTCGTGGGGGACGAGGCTCCTGCTACATTTTCATTTGAACAGAGTCGCCGAGCGGTCAGCAACAAGGAGCACTGCCACTGTAGTAATCGCGAGGAGTTGGGAACGCGCTCCTTGAACCGAGTGAGGAGGTCGTTGTTGTGAGAGATGAGTGGGGGACAGAGAAGAGACGATGGTGGTGGGTGGAGGAGGGAACTCTACACAGTGGAGCAGTACGAGAGGACACGTGAGGTGACCTGCAGTGTGGGGAGTGAGAGGGTGGGTGAGTGAGTGGGTAGGTGAGCGAGTGAGAGGGTGGGTGGGTGAGCGAGTGAGAGGGTGGGTGGGCGAGTGGGTGAGCGAGTGGGTGAGTGCATAGGCGAGTGGGTGGGTGTGTTGTTGTGACCTGCAGCAGGGTGGTGTTGAATGAACGTGCGATGTGGACGCAGTGAAACGAGGCAGCCAGCGAGGTCCACGGGAACAGGAACCGCGTAGTCGTAGCAGCGATAGAAGAGTGATCAAGGAGCGACCTGCGAGCGAGCGAGCCCCGGATCGCCACAACTGCTTCTTCACGACGGCCTGCGAGGTCGGAACTGGGCCCTAGCGCCCGAGGGGTGACACGTGGGGACGCGTTGCACGAATGTTAGACACGGTGCGCATGTTCGCGTCACGTGGGAGAGAGAGAGCGGAGTATCCAGAGAAACCCAACGAGGGGGAGGTCATGCTGGACAGCTGGACAGCCTTGCTGCGTGGACGGGTGCTCCGACCCGCTTGCTGGACTGCCACCTCGTGGCCACCTCTTCCACGGCCCCGCGGCTCGTTGGGGAGTTCGGCAAAATCTCGTGGCGTTCGGCAAAATCTCGTGGCGTTCGGCCCGCGTCGTCGCGGGCGGTGCCGCCACAGGACCCCGGCCAGCGGAGAGAGCGGACTCGACGAGGTGGAGGTGGCGTCCAGTGCTTTTAGAGGAAGACTAAAGACAAAGATCCCCCGTGTAGCCTTAACACACTGTTGGGGCAAGTGCGGTTAGCGAGTAGCGCCTACGGAGGCTGTCACGGCACACGAAGGGGGGGGGGGGGGCATCACGCCCGGCCGCCTTTGTCTCCCAACGACGATGTTTACGTATTGCACCGGGTACTCGCGTTGAGGCTGAGTCGATCTAGGGGAGGCCCGGGACCGGTTCAGATAATGGTCACCGGTGTTGGTTGCCGATAGCGGGAATCGACTTGGAGGGAGACTGGAGCGCCCGCCCAGGCGAGCGGCTCTGCACGCGAGGCTGCTGGCGCCACGGGAGCTGCCACCGATGATGCCGCAGCAGCCGGACAGACGGACAGACAGCGCCCGGCGCAATTCCGCAGTCGCCACTCGGCCTCGTGTCAACGCCGGCACCGGCAACTGAGATAGAGCGCAGCTCAACGCGATTGCGGCACCAGCTATCGGCACAAATCGATTCCTGTCCCCCGAGCACGGACGCCAATACCGACCCGGGCAGGTGGCGGCAACCCTCGTGTGTAAGTGAGCGACTTGGCAAATGAATGCGAGTATTAATAGGTGAGTGGGCGGGTGAGTTACCGAGTGACTTGGAAAATGAATGGGTGCTTTACTGAATGAGTGGGTGGGTGGGTGAGTGGCCGGGTGGTATGGTTGCCACGTGTTCCACAGTCGTCCACACCCGGGCGTATTTATGGGTTAGCACGAGAGGTCGATGATCCAGCCTGTACCGAAAACCGCAATTCAGTAACAGTCCGGCACGATTCCGGTAACCAGATCTTGGCACGAATAAAAGTCCGTCCCGAACCCAGACAGGTGGCCGTGTGGCCACCCTCTGCGGGCCATCGCTGAGACTCTCACCGCCCGCGTGTGGCGTAGCGGCAAGAGAAGAGCCCGGGGGGGGGGGGGGGGGCAGGGCCGTCCATAGAAGGGGGGCAGCGGGGCCCGGGGCAAACCCCACACCGCGTGGGCCCCCTGACGCCTTCCCACTAAGCCGGAAGTATTACGTCTGGCACCGTGACGTTAAAGCGCCCCCCCCCCCCCCCATGCACGGGGGGCCCGGGGCGGTCTCCCCGACTCGCCGTGTGCCCTGGGCACGGCTCTTGTGTGCGCCCGTTGGGATGCGCTTGCAGTCGGGGGCTTGAGCAATCTGTTGCCCGCGCGTGTATTAATTATCTGCGTTGTGCTAATTGCCTGTCCACGCTAATTGATGAGGTCATGATGATGATGATCCATGCATGAGCCGACAACTCCCGTCTCTACCAAAAACCTCACCTGTTCCCGCCCGCGGTTATGTAAATATTGACACGCGCGCACACACACATTACACAACAACAACCGCCATTCACCACGCAGCGATGGTGGCATCACCACGCAGCGATGGTGGCATCACCACGGCACTTGTGCCAGTCTCGCTGCCGGCAGCAAGAAGTCACGGGACGAGCCTCGGGTGCCGCGGGTTCACCGGATGAGACGACTGGCACGCACCAGCGTGCCCCCCACCAGCGTGCCCCCCACCAGCGTGCCCCCCACCAGTGTGCCCCCCCCCCCCCACCTCGCCCTGTGTGTGCTGAGCCGCCCGACCGCTCGTTGTCTGCGAGCCTCTCTTCTTACACCCCTCGGGAGCGTCCCTCACGAATCATCGCGAGCGGCGGCGAAGATGGTGGTTGTGGTGGTGGTGGAGGCGATGGTGGTGGTGGCTGAGAGTGGAGGAGCTCCGTTCTCTGGGTCGTGTTGCTCATTAGCCAGCTCGTGTTTGACGGGGGGTGGGGGGGGGGCATCAGTGGAGCGACGTTTTCTTTTTTGCGCCTTCGATTTGCACGGGTGGCTGCGTACGGTGCGAAAGAAGTTCATGCATCTTTGCATTGCCCGTTTGGATGTTGTCTGGCCTGTCTATTCACTCACAATTACGTTAATTCACATCACACACGCATAGATACACACACGCATAGATACACACACACACACGCATAGATACACACACACGCAAAGATACACACACACGCATAGATACACACACACGCATAGATACACACACACGCATAGATACACACACACGCATAGATACACACACACGCATAGATACACACACACACGCATAGATACACACACACACGCATAGATACACACACACGCATAGATACACACACACACGCATAGATGCACACACACGCATAGATACACACACACACGCATAGATACACACACACGCATAGATACACACACACGCATAGATACACACACACGCATAGATACACACACAAACACAAAGAACACCCCGTATAGCCGACACAGACTCCATGCCGGCACGACCCATGACGGGGTGGGTGGCCAGCACCACGACCGGCCGCCTTTGTCTCCCTGGTGACGATGTTTTACACCCCGCAACAGGTACCCATTCGAGGCTGAGTCGACCTAGGAGATGTCCAGTACCGGCTCAGATAATCATCACTGGTTGTCGGTGCTGGCTGCGAGTCGGAATCGCGAACTCGGGTTGCTGGGTTCCTAGCCCGGTGTGCTAACCGCTGCGCCACCGCTCCCCGCAACAACCACCGCCCTTCGCCACTAAGTGGCGGTGACGTCACCACAGTGATTGTGCCAGGCTAGGTGCACACACGCATCGTGCACATCATATGCAAGTACACACGTAACAAGGACAAAGATCACCCGTTTAGCCTGCACAGACTGTAAGGGCAAGTGGTGTTAGCGAGCGCCTATGAAGGCCGGCACGATGCACAAGGGGGTGGGGTGGCCAACACCACGGACGGCCGCCTTTATCTCCCTGTAGTGGCGGTGTTTACACACCACACCAGTTACTCATTTGAGGCTGAGTTGACTTAGGGGATACTCAGACACGTAACGTACACATCCTGACACACAGCTGTACAATGTGTTTTTTTTAATTAAGTGGCATGAAATGATCTATCAGTGCGCCTCCGGGAACATGCAGTACAACACAGGGTCTGTTTGAATCGCAAACCGAGAACACGGAACACAGTAAGTGGTTCTGTGTTTACCCGGGAAGAGCCTCGCCGAGTCTCGGGGCTGACTTCCAAGAGGATACTCGCATGGGATGTTTGTCCAATTCCTCGGTGTTGCGGCGTCAAATCTATTTATTATTTCTCGTCGAAAGGACTTGGAAGTGACAGGAGGTAATCCCACCGCGTACGACGAGAGGAGGGGCGAACAGCACCGAACTCACGTGGCGTGGGGGACCCGCTCGCTCTGCTGCCTCTCGCCGGGCATTCAGTGGCGGGTCAGCCCACGCCGATTTGTGACCACGTGGGGCGACAACCAACCACGTGAGCGTGACGTCACTGCAGGGGCAGTCGGAACTTTTTGACCCTGACCCGACCTGACGGGTAACGAGCTGACCAGACCTTGCAACTCGCCCTCACGCGGTTTCATTTGACCTCCAACCGGACCTCATCCAGTATAAGTTGACCCACCAACCCACCTCACCCGGTTTCATTTTGACATCCAACCCGACCTGATCCGGTTTCATTTGACCTCCATCCGGACCAGAACCCACAGGCCAATAGTTGGCGTCTGTGCTGGGACGCTTTGTTGTGTTGGCAGTGTTCAAAGCACTCAACCCAGCAGGTCCCTGCGCCCACAGCGCCACTTTCCGTAAAACATGTCACCACCCAACGACCACCACGGGTGGGGCTGGGCCAGTGAGCCCCGGTTCGAACAAATCCCGCGTGGACACTGAGGAGCGGAGCCTGCGGATGGCGTGGAATGACAAAGTGTGACCGCGTGATTTGACAAGAGGAGAAGAATGTGATGATGATGGTGATGCATCGAAACTCCGTTAAATAAAGGATATAGAATTTTGTACAACCACGTGACTAAGCGTGTGTCCATGAGGGGACGAGGTTTGGGTCGGGCTTTGGCGTGAACTGCAAATGTGGGGAGCAAGCGGGGGATCGGTGCCAGGAAGTTGCGGGTGGTGCTCGCGTGAGGGTCGGATTGGCGAGTGTAGTGAGGGGTAGGAAGGGCAGTGTGTGGTGGTGTAGTGAGGAGTTGGAAGGGCAGTGTGTGTGGTGGTGTAGTGAGGAGTAGGAAGGGCAGTGTGTGGTGGTGTAGTGAGGAGTAGGAAGGGCAGTGTGTGTGGTGTAGTTAGGAGTAGGAAGGGCAGTGTGTGTGGTGTAGTTAGGAGTAGGAAGGGCAGTGTGTGTGGTGTAGTTAGGAGTAGGAAGGGCAGTGTGTGTGGTGTAGTGAGGGGTAGGAAGGGCAGTGTGTGTGGTGTAGTTAGGAGTAGGAAGGGCAGTGTGTGGTGGTGTAGTGAGGAGTAGGAAGGGCAGTGTGTGTGGTGTAGTGAGGGGTAGGAAGGGCAGTGTGTGTGGTGTAGTTAGGAGTAGGAAGGGCAGTGTGTGGTGGTGTAGTGAGGAGTTGGAAGGGCAGTGTGTGTGGTGGTGTAGTGAGGAGTAGGAAGGGCAGTGTGTGGTGGTGTAGTGAGGAGTAGGAAGGGCAGTGTGTGTGGTGTAGTTAGGAGTAGGAAGGGCAGTGTGTGTGGTGTAGTTAGGAGTAGGAAGGGCAGTGTGTGTGGTGTAGTTAGGAGTAGGAAGGGCAGTGTGTGTGGTGTAGTGAGGGGTAGGAAGGGCAGTGTGTGTGGTGTAGTTAGGAGTAGGAAGGGCAGTGTGTGGTGGTGTAGTGAGGAGTAGGAAGGGCAGTGTGTGTGGTGTAGTGAGGAGTAGGAAGGGCAGTGTGTGTGGTGTAGTTAGGAGTAGGAAGGGCAGTGTGTGGTGGTGTAGTGAGGAGTAGGAAGGGCAGTGTGTGTGGTGTAGTGAGGGGTAGGAAGGGCAGTGTGTGTGGTGGTGTAGTGAGGAGTAGGAAGGGCAGTGTGTGTGGTGTAGTGAGGGGTAGGAAGGGCAGTGTGTGTGGTGGTGTAGTGAGGAGTAGGAAGGGCAGTGTGTGTGGTGTAGTTAGGAGTAGGAAGGGCAGTGTGTGTAGTGTAGTTAGGAGTAGGAAGGGCAGTGTGTGTGGTGTAGTTAGGAGTAGGAAGGGCAGTGTGTGTAGTGTAGTTAGGGGTAGGAAGGGCAGTGTGTGTGGTGTAGTGAGGAGTAGGAAGGGCAGTGTGTGTGGTGTAGTTAGGGGTAGGAAGGGCAGTGTGTGTGGTGTAGTGAGGAGTAGGAAGGGCAGTGTGTGTGGTGTAGTGAGGAGTAGGAAGGGCAGTGTGTGTGTGGTGTAGTGAGGAGTAGGAAGGGCAGTGTGTGTGGTGGTGTAGTTAGGGGTAGGAAGGGCAGTGTGTGTGGTGGTGTAGTTAGGAGTAGGAAGGGCAGTGTGTGTGTGGTGTAGTTAGGGGTAGGAAGGGCAGTGTGTGTGGTGTAGTTAGGAGTAGGAAGGGCAGTGTGTGTGGTGTAGTTAGGGGTAGGAAGGGCAGTGTGTGTGGTGTAGTTAGGGGTAGGAAGGGCAGTGTGTGTGGTGTAGTTAGGAGTAGGAAGGGCAGTGTGTGTGGTGGTGTAGTTAGGGGTAGGAAGGGCAGTGTGTGTGGTGTAGTTAGGAGTAGGAAGGGCAGTGTGTGTGGTGTAGTTAGGGGTAGGAAGGGCAGTGTGTGTGGTGTAGTTAGGGGTAGGAAGGGCAGTGTGTGTGGTGTAGTTAGGGGTAGGAAGGGCAGTGTGTGTGGTGGTGTAGTGAGGGGTAGGAAGGGCAGTGTGTGTGGTGTAGTTAGGGGTAGGAAGGGCAGTGTGTGTGGTGTAGTTAGGTGTAGGAAGGGCAGTGTGTGTGGTGTAGTTAGGGGTAGGAAGGGCAGTGTGTGTGGTGTAGTTAGGGGTAGGAAGGGCAGTGTGTGTGGTGGTGTAGTGAGGGGTAGGAAGGGCAGTGTGTGTGGTGTAGTTAGGGGTAGGAAGGGCAGTGTGTGTGGTGTAGTTAGGGGTAGGAAGGGCAGTGTGTGTGGTGTAGTTAGGGGTAGGAAGGGCAGTGTGTGTGGTGTAGTTAGGGGTAGGAAGGGCAGTGTGTGTGGTGGTGTAGTGAGGGGTAGGAAGGGCAGTGTGTGTGGTGTAGTTAGGGGTAGGAAGGGCAGTGTGTGTGGTGTAGTTAGGGGTAGGAAGGGCAGTGTGTGTGGTGTAGTTAGGGGTAGGAAGGGCAGTGTGTGTGGTGGTGTAGTGAGGGGTAGGAAGGGCAGTGTGTGTGGTGTAGTTAGGGGTAGGAAGGGCAGTGTGTGTGGTGTAGTTAGGTGTAGGAAGGGCAGTGTGTGTGGTGGTGTAGTTAGGGGTAGGAAGGGCAGTGTGTGTGGTGGTGTAGTGAGGTGTAGGAAGGGCAGTGTGTGTGGTGTAGTTAGGGGTAGGAAGGGCAGTGTGTGTGGTGTAGTTAGGTGTAGGAAGGGCAGTGTGTGTGGTGTAGTTAGGGGTAGGAAGGGCAGTGTGTGTGGTGGTGTAGTTAGGGGTAGGAAGGGCAGTGTGTGTGGTGGTGTAGTGAGGGGTAGGAAGGGCAGTGTGTGTGGTGTAGTTAGGGGTAGGAAGGGCAGTGTGTGTGGTGTAGTTAGGTGTAGGAAGGGCAGTGTGTGGTGGTGTAGTTAGGGGTAGGAAGGGCAGTGTGTGTGGTGTAGTTAGGAGTAGGAAGGGCAGTGTGTGTGGTGGTGTAGTTAGGGGTAGGAAGGGCAGTGTGTGTGGTGTAGTTAGGTGTAGGAAGGGCAGTGTGTGTGGTGGTGTAGTTAGGGGTAGGAAGGGCAGTGTGTGTGGTGGTGTAGTGAGGTGTAGGAAGGGCAGTGTGTGTGGTGTAGTTAGGAGTAGGAAGGGCAGTGTGTGTGGTGGTGTAGTTAAGGGTAGGAAGGGCAGTGTGTGTGGTGTAGTTAGGAGTAGGAAGGGCAGTGTGTGTAGTGTAGTTAGGGGTAGGAAGGGCAGTGTGTGTGGTGTAGTGAGGAGTTGGAAGGGCAGTGTGTGTGGTGTAGTTAGGAGTAGGAAGGGCAGTGTGTGTAGTGTAGTTAGGGGTAGGAAGGGCAGTGTGTGTGGTGTAGTTAGGAGTAGGAAGGGCAGTGTGTGTAGTGTAGTTAGGGGTAGGAAGGGCAGTGTGTGTGGTGTAGTGAGGAGTTGGAAGGGCAGTGTGTGTGGTGTAGTTAGGAGTAGGAAGGGCAGTGTGTGTGGTGTAGTTAGGAGTAGGAAGGGCAGTGTGTGTGGTGGTGTAGTTAGGTGTAGGAAGGGCAGTGTGTGTGGTGTAGTTAGGAGTAGGAAGGGCAGTGTGTGTGGTGTAGTTAGGAGTAGGAAGGGCAGTGTGTGTGGTGGTGTAGTTAGGGGTAGGAAGGGCAGTGTGTGTGGTGTAGTTAGGAGTAGGAAGGGCAGTGTGTGTGGTGTAGTTAGGAGTAGGAAGGGCAGTGTGTGTGGTGGTGTAGTTAGGGGTAGGAAGGGCAGTGTGTGTGGTGGTGTAGTTAGGTGTAGGAAGGGCAGTGTGTGTGGTGGTGTAGTTAGGGGTAGGAAGGGCAGTGTGTGTGGTGGTGTAGTTAGGAGTAGGAAGGGCAGTGTGTGTGGTGGTGTAGTGAGGGGTAGGAAGGGCAGTGTGTGTGGTGGTGTAGTTAGGGGTAGGAAGGGCAGTGTGTGTGGTGGTGTAGTTAGGGGTAGGAAGGGCAGTGTGTGGTGGTGTAGTGAGGGGTAGGAAGGGCAGTGTGTGTGGTGTAGTTAGGGGTAGGAAGGGCAGTGTGTGGTGGTGTAGTGAGGGGTAGGAAGGGCAGTGTGTGTGGTGTAGTTAGGGGTAGGAAGGGCAGTGTGTGTGGTGTAGTTAGGGGTAGGAAGGGCAGTGTGTGTGGTGGTGTAGTTAGGGGTAGGAAGGGCAGTGTGTGTGGTGTAGTGTAGTGAGGGGTAGGAAGGGCAGTGTGTGTGGTGGTGTAGTTAGGGGTAGGAAGGGCAGTGTGTGTGGTGGTGTAGTGAGGGGTAGGAAGGGCAGTGTGTGTGGTGTAGTTAGGGGTAGGAAGGGCAGTGTGTGTGGTGGTGTAGTTAGGGGTAGGAAGGGCAGTGTGTGTGGTGTAGTGTAGTGAGGGGTAGGAAGGGCAGTGTGTGTGGTGGTGTAGTTAGGGGTAGGAAGGGCAGTGTGTGTGGTGGTGTAGTGAGGGGTAGGAAGGGCAGTGTGTGTGGTGGTGTAGTGAGGAGTAGGAAGGGCAGTGTGTGTGGTGTAGTTAGGGGTAGGAAGGGCAGTGTGTGTGGTGGTGTAGTTAGGGGTAGGAAGGGCAGTGTGTGTGGTGTAGTGTAGTGAGGGGTAGGAAGGGCAGTGTGTGTGGTGGTGTAGTTAGGGGTAGGAAGGGCAGTGTGTGTGGTGGTGTAGTTAGGGGTAGGAAGGGCAGTGTGTGTGGTGGTGTAGTGTAGTGAGGAGTAGGAAGGGCAGTGTGTGTGGTGTAGTTAGGGGTAGGAAGGGCAGTGTGTGTGGTGGTGTAGTTAGGGGTAGGAAGGGCAGTGTGTGTGGTGGTGTAGTGTAGTTAGGGGTAGGAAGGGCAGTGTGTGTGGTGTAGTTAGGGGCCGTCCATAAATGACGTCACGCGATTTTGGACGATTTTTTTACCCCCCCCCCTCGTCACACGGCGTCACAAAAAGTCAGACCCCCCCCTCAAATATGACGTCACAAAGCTCTGCCCCCCCCCCCCAAAATAAAACATGCTTCACATCGCTTTAAACTATTGTCATTGTAGTGCGTATTTAATGTGGCGCTGCACTCTGATGTTGTAGGAGAAAACATTTATTAAAACGTCTATTTAATTAAGTAGAACGTGTTGTCTATGTTCATTTAAATTTGCGCATTTTGATGTGACGTCACATTTCTCACCCCCCCCCCCTCGTCACAGATCGTCACAAATGTCTGACCCCCCCCCCCCACCAGGCGCGTGACGTCATTTATGGACGGCCCCTAGGGATTCGGCTCGTGTTTGATGAGTGTGGTGAGGTGGAGGGCGACTGTCTGTGGCGAGTGTGGTGAGAGGCACAAAGCCTTGTCAACATTCGCTCTGCGCGTGCCCCCCCCCCCCCGCTGCTGCTGCTGCCAGCGGGCGGGTGGCGCCCCCTGGTGGTGCCGCGCCAGCGGAGTCGGCGCGGCGGTGCCCCCCACCCACCCACCGTGCCCCCCACCCCACCCACCGTGCCCCCCACCCACCCACCGTGCCCCCCACCCACCCACCGTGCCCCCCACCCACTGTGCCCCCCCACCCACCCACCGTGCCCCCCACCCACCCACCGTGCCCCCCACCCACCGTGCCCCCCACCCACTGTGCCCCCCACCCACCCACCGTGCCCCCCACCCACCCACTGTGCCCCCCCACCCACCGTGCCCCCCCACCCACCGTGTCCCCCACCCACTGTGCCCCCCACCCACCCCTGACGCCTGCCGCTGCTGCTGCTGTGTATTTGGAGTCTGCGTCACTCTCCCCGAGGTCGCGTGGATCTTTCTCCGGGTTTCCCCTCCACATGTGTAATGGACGTCACCACGCGCTCGGAGTGTGTTGATGTCCACACGATGACGATCAGCCACCTCGTCTAACTATCAGTTGTTATCGGTAGCTTCTGATAAAAGCGCATCTACAGGGCTCAGTGGGCTTGAGCTGGTGAACTCAGAATGGTTGCAGCTTGAACCGACAAATTGCGTCGCGTCACCTGGGCGATGCAGCTCCCTCGGCTGCAGGGAGACACCGTGTGGGTGATCCCACGTGACGCGTCGTCGTTGTTTCTGGAGCAACCCCGAGGGGGAGTTACAAAGACAAAGATCCCCCGTGTAGCCTATTACAGACTGTTGGGGCAAGTGCTGTTAGGAAGAACCTATGAAGGCGAGGGGGTGCGTGGCCAGCACCACGCCCGGCCGCCTTTGTCTCCCCAGTGGCGATGTTTACACACTGCACCAGGTACTCATTTCAGGCTGAGTCGACCTAAGAAAAGCCCAGGAACGGTTCAGATCATCAGAATCAGAATGCGTATTTCCCTGGCGGAATCCGATGAGCTATGAAGCTCTTTTCACAGACGTGCAGCCTGGCGGGCGAGAGAGCACGTGACAGGAACAAGCGACACAAACCCTGGCGGAGGTGAGCAGAGTCGAAGACAGGTGAACTCATCACCCCCCACACACAAATACAACTCAGCCGCTGCCATGCCGCTGCTGCCGCCACACGAGGCCCACTGAGGTGGTGACTTGTTTGTCTAAAGCAGGGGTCGGCAACCAAAATAACAAGAAGAGCCATTTCTTTCCAATTCGGTACAAAATTCAGTATTTCAAGAGCCGCAATGCATCTATGTACATCGTCAAGAAGCAGCCCGTAAAGAGCCGCATGCGGCTCCGGAGCCGTAGGTTGCCGACCCCTGGTCTAAAGGGACCTGCGCCACGAGCGACAGCTCAGCAAAGTGGCTCGGCCTGTGGAGATGTCGAGCACCCCCGGTTTGGTAGCGCACTGCGCTAACCGCGGCACCACCGCTCCCCTCCCCCCCCACGGAGGAACGAGAGTCCCCTTGGCTCCGTCAACGGAGGTTGGCCAGGAGACGCCTTGGGGGTCCGTCTCTTGGGGACCTCCCCCGCCACCCGCTGGGTGTGAGGGGGGACCACCCTGCGCCCCCGTTAGCCACGGCCTGATGTCACCAACCACCCCCCATCGCATTGCTCACAACGCCGCGCTCTGCTAACAGCACTTGTGTGGCAAGTGCTGTGAGCCTGTGTGGCAAGTGCTGTGAGCTTGAGGGGCAAGTGCTGTGAGCTTGTGGGGCAAGTGCGGTGAGCTTGAGGGGCAAGTGCTGTGAGCCTGTGGGGCAAGTGCTGTGAGCTTGAGGGGCAAGTGCTGTGAGCTTGTGGGGCAAGTGCTGTGAGCTTGAGGGGCAAGTGCTGTGAGCTTGTGGGACAAGTGCTGTGAGCTTGAGGGGCAAGTCCTGTGAGCTTGAGGGGCAAGTGCTGTGAACTTGTGGGGCAAGTGCTGTGAGCTTGAGTGGCAAGTGCTGTGAGCTTGAGGGGCAAGTGCTGTGAGCTTGAGGGGCAAGTGCTGTGAGCTTGTGGGGCAAGTGCTGTGAGCTTGAGGGGCAAGTGCTGTGAGCTTGTGGGACAAGTGCTGTGAGCTTGAGGGGCAAGTCCTGTGAGCTTGAGGGGCAAGTGCTGTGAACTTGTGGGGCAAGTGCTGTGAGCTTGAGTGGCAAGTGCTGTGAGCTTGAGGGGCAAGTGCTGTGAGCTTGTGGGGCAAGTGCTGTGAGCTTGAGTGGCAAGTGCTGTGAGCTTGAGGGGCAGGTGCTGTGAGCTTGTGGGGCAAGTGCTGTGAGCCTGTGGGGCAAGTGCTGTGAGCTTGAGTGGCAAGTGCTGTGAGCTTGAGGGGCAAGTGCTGTGAGCTTGTGGGGCAAGTGCTGTGAGCTTGAGGGGCAAGTGCGGTGAGCTTGAGGGGCAAGTGCTGTGAGCTTGAGGGGCAAGTGCTGTGAGCTTGAGGGCAAGTGCTGTGAGCTTGTGGGGCAAGTGCTGTGAGCTTGAGGGGCAAGTGCTGTGAGCTTGAGGGGCAAGTGCTGTGAGCCTGTGGGGCAAGTGCTGTGAGCTTGAGTGGCAAGTGCTGTGAGCTTGAGGGGCAAGTGCTGTGAGCTTGTAGGGCAAGTGCTGTGAGCTTGAGGGGCAAGTGCTGTGAGCTTGAGGGGCAAGTGCTGTGAGCTTGAGGAGCAAGTGCTGTGAGCTTGAGGGGCAAGTGCTGTGAGCTTGTGGGGCAAGTGCTGTGAGCTTGAGGGGCAAGTGCTGTGAGCTTGAGGGGCAAGTGCTGTGAGCCTGTGGGGCAAGTGCTGTGAGCTTGTGGGGCAAGTGCTGTGAGCTTGAGTGGCAAGTGCTGTGAGCTTGAGGGGCAGGTGCTGTGAGCTTGTGGGGCAAGTGCTGTGAGCTTGAGTGGCAAGTGCTGTGAGCCTGTGGGGCAAGTGCTGTGAGCTTGTGGGGCAAGTGATGTGAGCTTGAGTGGCAAGTGCTGTGAGCTTGAGGGGCAGGTGCTGTGAGCTTGTGGGGCAAGTGCTGTGAGCTTGAGGGGCAAGTGCTGTGAGCTTGAGGGGCAAGTTCTGTGAGCTTGAGGGGCAAGTGTTGTGAGCTTGAGGGGCAAGTGCTGTGAGTTTGAGGGGCAAGTGCTGTGAGCTTGTGGGGCAAGTGCTGTGAGCTTGTGGGGCAAGTGCTGTGAGCTTGTGGGGCAAGTGCTGTGAGCTTGGTGTTAGTGAGTCACGCCTATGAGGGCCGGCACGGCACACGAGGGGGTGGGTGGCCAGAACCACGTTGGGTCGTCTTTGTCTTCCCCGTGGTGAATATGTACAGACCACAACGCCACTCATTTAAGGCCGAGTCAACCTTGAGAACAGGTTCAGGTGTTTGCCACCGCTGTTTGGCCGTGGCCGGGAATCGCACCTGGCTCGCCTGCTGAGCAGCGCGGTGCGCTAACCACTACGCCACCGCTCTCCCAACCTCTCCCAATGACAAAAGCCCCCCGTGTAGCCTTAGCAGACTGTTGGGTAAAGTGGTGTTAGCGACTCGCACCAATGAAAGCCGGCACGGGGGTGGGCGGACACACAAAGACAGAGATCGCACAGAGATACACACACACACGCACACATGCACACACGCACACACACCCACACACACCCACACGCGCACACACGCGCACACACACGCACACACACATGCACACACACACGCACACACACCCACACACACCCACACGCGCACACACGCGCACACACACCCACACACACATGCACACACGCACACACACCCACACACACCCACACGCGCACACGCGCACACACGCGCACACACACCCACACACACCCACACGCGCACACACGCGCACACACACGCACACACACACGCACACACACCCACACACACCCACACACACCCACACGCACACACACGCGCACACACACGCACACACACACGCACACACACCCACACACACGCGCACACACACCTTGTGCAAGCACGGACACACACGCGCGCGCACCTCCGTTCCTCCGCAGGTGCGCGCGTGGCAGGTGGGGCCGAGGGAGGGGTGGGGGGTTGGAGGGGGGAAGGGGAGGGAGGGGGAGGGAGGGGGGAGGGGAGGGGTGGGGGGTTGGAGGGGGGAAGGGGAGGGAGGGGGAGGGAGGGGGGAGGGAGGGGGTAGGGGAGGGGTGGGGGGTTGGAGGGGGGAAGGGGAGGGAGGGGGAGGGAGGGAGGGGAGGGGGTAGGGGAGGGGTGGGGGAGGGGAGGGGTGGGGGGTTGGAGAGGGAGTGAGGGGGGTTGAGTCACGGGGTCTCGCACCTGCGAGCCGTCCCCGCTGCACAGCTGCCGCCATCACCTCCCCAACCCCCCATCCCCCGCCCCCCAATCCCCACACCCCCTCCCAGCCCCCGCGGCGGTGAGGGAGGAGGTGATGGGGGGTGGAGGTGATGGGGGTGGGGATGGGGGGTGACGGGGGGAGGGGACTGGGCAGGTGAGGGCGCGTGGCGGGCCTCACTCCGTCAACATCGCGGGGCTCATGGATGTGTGTTGTGTCCTGTACTGTGTGTGTACTATGTGTTGTGTGTGTACTGTGTGTACTGTGTGTGCTGTGTGTAGTGTTTGTACTGTGTGTTGTGTGTGTACCGTGTGTACTGTGTGTGCTGTGTGTAGTGTGTGTACTGTGTGTACTGTGTGTGCTGTGTGTAGTGTGTGTACTGTGTGTACCGTGTGTACCGTGTGTACTGTGTGTGCTGTGTGTAGTGTGTGTACTGTGTGTACTGTGTGTGTACTGTGTGTTGTGTGTGTACTGTGTGTTGTGTGTGTACTGTGTCCTGTGTGTTGTGTGTGTACTGTGTGTACTGTGTGTGCTGTGTGTACTGTGTGTAGTGTGTGTATTGTGTGTACTGTGTGTACTGTGTGTAGTGTGTGTTGTGTGTGTACTGTGTGTGCTGTGTGTACTGTGTGTAGTGTGTGTATTGTGTGTACTGTGTGTACTGTGTGTGTGCTGTGTGTATTGTGTACTGTGTGTGTACTGTGTAGTGTGTGTGCACTGTGTAGTGTGTGTGTAATGTGTGTTGTGTGTGTACTGTGTGTACTGTGTGTATTGTGTGTGTAATGTGTGTGTACTGTGTGTTGTGTGTGTACTGTGTGCTGTGTGCATCGTGTTCTGGGTGTAACAACTAAACCTGAACCTAACCTCGAACCCATCCATCCTTCGGCCAACTCTACCCCCAACTCCAACACTCACCCTGTCGCCGTCTGTAGTATTACGACTCCCGTTTAGCCAGCAAAGCCTCACTGAGTCTCGGCACCTCTTTAGCAACTACTATTGTCTATTGCCTATTGAAAACAATAGAAACTAGCAGGTAAGGCCCCCTGAGCTATGTAGCTGTTTTATATAAGTGACCGGCCCATTACAAATGATAGCTCAAGGAAGTTGCGTGTCGTGTGGGAATGAATGTCAGCCGAATCCTGTGGACGCGTGATGCTGATATCGACATGTGGGCGGAGAAAGCGGAGGACCCGGAGTAAAATCCACGCGACCACGGGGAGAGATGTGCAGACTCCAGATACACAGCAGCAGCAGCAGGCGACAGGGTCGGGATCGAACCCACGACCTCCTGTGTACCAGGCGAGGGAGTTACCATCTCCTGTGTACCAGGCGAGGTAGTCAACATCTCCTGTGTACCAGGCGAGGGAGTTAACATCTCCTGTGTACCAGGCGAGGTAGTTAACATCTCCTGTGTACCAGGCGAGGGAGTTACCATCTCCTGTGTACCAGGCGAGGGAGTTAACATCTCCTGTGTACCAGGCGAGGTAGTCAACATCTCCTGTGTACCAGGCGAGGTAGTCAACATCTCCTGTAGACCAGGCGAGGTAGTCAACATCTCCTGTGTACCAGGCGAGGTAGTCAACATCTCCTGCACACCAGGCGAGGTAGTCAACATCTCCTGTGTACCAGGCGAGGTAGTCAACATCTCCTGTGTACCAGGCGAGGTAGTCAACATCTCCTGTAGACCAGGCGAGGGAGTTAACATCTCCTGCACACCAGGCGAGGTAGTCAACATCTCCTGTGTACCAGGTGAGGTAGTCAACATCTCCTGTAGACCAGGCGAGGTAGTCAACATCTCCTGCACACCAGGCGAGGTAGTCAACATCTCCTGTGTACCAGGCGAGGTAGTTAACATCTCCTAGCCACCAGGCGAGGGAGTTAACATCAGGATTTCGCGATGTGTGTGCTCCGTTGAACTTCTTTCGCACCGTATTCAGCCAGCCGTGATGTTAATACAGAAATGAGTTGTCAATCGAGATGATGATGATTATTGTAAAGTGCGCCTTGGTTCCGATGGGCAGTCAAGACCTGCTGCTGCTGCTGCTGCTGCCAAGATGACCGGAGGAGTTTGCGTGGTGATGGGTTTTTAAATCCTCCTTGACGACATCTGCCATGTGGCTGCTGCTGCTGCTGTGTGATCCCAGCTGGGTGAATTGCAGACAATGTGTGTGAATGTTGAACTTCGTTCGCACCGTACGTAGCCAACTGTGCTAATCGGACGCTTTAATCAACGGGAGGTGTCGGCCAAGCCGAGCGAGCGGCATTGTGCGACTTTGCTTGGCTGTGGTGACGAGCCACGGGCTGACACCTCGGGCCACGCAGTCGTCTCAGGGCCTGTCCCTCGTCGCCGTCAAGGTCCTC